>NC_072023.1:8438830-8739955 GCF_027791375.1 Indicator indicator | reverse complement strand
GCTATTTTTTTCTTCTCTTCTTTTGCCAGCCCCAAGAACAAAAGTTCCATTTCCCTGATTAAATTACACACAGAGATGAAAAGAAAGACTAAAAACCTCTATCCCCCATTCCCCAAATTCATGCCTGTCCTGTGCCATGAAGACAAACACTCAGTTTTCTGTCCCCTTCCCTGCTCGAGTATTGGAGGAGACTCTGCTTTAAGGTCTCTCCTTTCACTGCATGACCAATGCCACTAGGACCCTGATGTATACCTGTGAGATTTCAGTGAGGACAATGCTTCGATACTTCTTGCCCTGTCCTAGAGCTTCCATCTCTGCCAGGAATTCCCTCCTCTCCTGAACTTCATTCACCACTGATGGATAAAAGAAAACACTGTGGAAACTGGAATCAACCAAAAGGCAAGAAAACATGTTGCTGCCTAGATCTGAACCTCTCAATTTCTGAGCACTACTTGAACAGTGGCCCATCAGGGGAATGGTGATGTCTGCTGTAACAGTTACCTTGTGCATGTCATCAAAATACTTCAGCAGTCCCTTATGCAATAGGAAATGTCCCCCCACCCATCTTCTTACTGCTTGCCAACTTGCAGGAACAGTAACTTTCTAGTTTTCCTTTACAGAATATTGCTTATGGACAATTTAACCAGCCTGTGGATGGAGACAGAACCAGCTTAAAGCTACTCAGGTTCATTAGTTGGCATGCATCACCCAGTGACCACAGCCATCTCTGCAGCCAGGGCCAGTGGAGGTACAGACTGTTAGCTACTGCTTTGCAGCACAGACCTGCAGCAAGCTGGTCCAAATCTTGCCGTGCTACAAAGTACATGGATGGGTATTTCAGGTGTGTCAAGGACAACACTCAGCTTGCCTCACTGCAGCAGGGACCAAAGTGCCACTTCTGTACACATTATTCTAGCATGAGCCATCTTTCTGCTGCCCTGGCTGAGGAAGGGCTGACTGAAATGCACACACACATGACGAAGATTCAAGTTCAGAGAGGTATTAGGCAGGGTTTTGCCATCCCAGAATATTCTGCAGTCCATCACTGCTCAAAATCCTGCTCAGCATTTAAGCTTTGCCAGTGTAACTGCTCTGATCTTGGAGTGAAAGAAAACAAGAGCCCAGACCATACTCAGACTGGCAAGCGTCTTAGTCTACATTGAGTTATCCTGGCTGGAAAAAGGACCCCTGGCACCTGGGCTTCCTGCCCAGGTCACCCTGAATGTCCTGAGGGAATTCCCCTGCCAGCAAAGTTTATTGTGTGAGCTCAGCCCAAGGAGCTCGAATCTACCAGCAAACCTCTGCAGCATAAGCTCTGCTAGGACAACTGAATCAGAGCATCACAGCAACAAGTTCCTTCTCTTGGAAACTGGGCTTTGTGCCTCCTTCCACAATGGGCTTCAGGTTACTGGCATCATGGCCTGCCACCACAGCCCTGGGAGGGAACTGGCTTCCCACCTGCATTCCTCCAGGGTATGTAAGGACCTACATTCTTCAAAGCGGTCAGGCTCAGGTATCTCCTCTTCCTTTGTCTGAACCTGAGTCTGATTCATGTTGCACTCCACCACATCCTTCCCTGTTGCTAAGATGTTTTGGAGCCTTTGTTTCTCCTTTTCCAAATCTCCTGTGAATGTCAAGGGGAAAAGAAATTATTATCAGCCCACCTCCTCCAGGAGGAGCCTGGCCATGCCACTTCTCTGCTGGTGATGCCAGAGGAAGCACTATGAAAACGACAGCTCAATCCCAGACTGGGCAGCACAAGCAGCACACAGACACACAGCAGGTTTGAGTCACATTAATAAGCTACAAAATGACGCAGGGCTCCCTCCTGCCTTGGGTTCAGCCAGTTGAATCAGTTGGTGAGTATTCAGTACCAGTTGAACTATAGAATTTTTAGGATTGGAAAGGACCTCAAGGATCATCTAGTTCCAACCTCTCTGCCATGGGCAAGGACACCTCACACTAGATCAGGTTGCTCAGAGCCACATCCAGCCTGGCCTTAAAAACCTCCAGGGATGGGGCCTCCACCACCTCCCTGGGCAACCTGTTCCAGTGTCTCACCACCCTCATGGTGAAGAATTTCTTCCTACCACGCAATCTGAATCTACCCATTTCTATCTTTGTTCCATTCCCCCTAGTCCTATCACTACTTAACACCCTAAAAAGTCCCTCACCAGCTTGGTGAGTACTCAGTACCATGCTGACATCATGCCCACTGTAGGAAAGGGCTGGCCAGAGCAAAGCATGGTGGGGCTTGGAGTCCAGACTGTAACATGTGACACTTCCTACATGATCTCCACACAGTTCATAGATATCATTAGAACTCAGTCTCTGGCCTGTCACCCACCCAGGCCAGCAGGCAGAAGTTAGCAAGCACTGACAGTAGATGTTCCCTCAGAGATGCATTTTTAAAGCTTCCTTGAAGACAGAAACTATGAAGATAAAAAGCAATTAAACACTCCCTGCTGCTGCTGAGATTGCAGGCAGGGGACGGACAGAAAGGGAAGAGGAACTGGATGCCATAATTTATTTACTTATTAGTGGTGTTTGCTGACTTACGCCTTGCCTGTGGCTTGAATTTCTCTCGGACATAGGCATCTCCTGCCTGGCAGACCTTGGCAGGACGGAGATGTGGTTTAGCTGCAAGCCTGCTGCGCTGACAGACTGGTGGGGAGAAAGCAGGCACTGCAAGCTCTGGCTCTTTGCTTGACATGGGCTGGACCTGGAGGGGCAGGGTACCTCCTCCTGAAGAATGAAGCGAAAATAACACTAAGGCAGAGAAGACTCTGGATGGATATTGCTAGCAGAGGATCTCCCTGACAATCCACTGTAGCACCAGGAGGGGAGCAAAGACCCCAGGTGCCACAGATGTTCCCAGTGGCTGTTGGTATGCACTGACACCACTGGGTCTTGTTCCCTGGATGATGCTTGGGGACATGTCACCTGTACTGGCTGTGGTACACTGGCAGCAGCCATGCTGTTCTGAAACACTTGCCCATCCAAGCAGGCTGTGAGTGAATGTCCCTGTCTTAAGGTGAGCAGCAAAAGCTCTTCAGCACATCAAAGTGGTGGGAGGGAAAGCAAGAGGGCCTGCACTCACGTTTCACACAGTCCATCAGGTATCGCCTCTGGAAACACGTTAGCTTTGACTCCTCCATCATCACTGTAAAACATGATGTATAGGTGAAGACAGCAGCTCAAGGGGGCTCCATGCTTCCCCTCTGGCAGGGGACAGGCTGGGGAACTCCCTCCCCAAAAGCAATCCCCCCTCGTAACCCAAACCCAAAGGGATTGAAAATGCAGGTTTAGAAGAATGGAATCATTTAGGCTGGAAAAGGCATTTAAGACCATCTAGACCAAACATAAACCTAACACTGCCAAGTCCACCACTAAACCATGTCCTTAAGCATGACATCTACACATCTTCTAAATACCTCCAGGTATGGTGACTCAACCACTTCCCTGGGCAGCCTGTTACAATGCTTGACAGCCCTTTTGGTGAAGGGATTTTTCCTAACATCCAACCTAACCCTCCTCTGGTGTAACTTGAGGCCATTTCCTCTTGTCCTATCGTTTGCTACTTTGAAGAAGAGACCAACACCCTCCTCACTACAACCTCCTTTCAGGTAGTTGTGGAGAGCAACAATCTCTCTCAGTCTCTTCTCCAGAATAAACAAGCCCAACTGCTTCTCATAAGACCTGTTCTGCAGACCCCTCACCAGCTTTGTTGCCCTTCTCTGGACACGCTCCAGCACTTCAGTGTCTCTCTTACACTTTAACAAGCAAAACTGAACACAGTACCCAGGCTGCAGCCTCACCAGTGCTCAGGTACAGGGGTAAGATCACATCCCTGTTTCTGCTGGCCACACTATTCCTGATCCAGGGCAGGACGCTGGTGACCTTCCTGGCCACCTGGGCACACTGCTGGCTCACGTTCAGCCGGCTGTCAACCAGCACTCCCGGGTCCTTTTCTGCCGAACAGCTTTCCAGCCATTCTGCCCCAGGCCTATAGCGTTGCCTGGGGTTGCTGTGACCCAAGTGCAGGACCCGGCACTTGGCTTTGAAGACTCCAGACGGAGTGGCGCCGGCAGCGCCAGGCCCGCCCGGTTCTCCCGCTCCCGCCGGGACAAGAGCGGTGGGACGCTTCACTTCGGGGTGGGGATCTTCTCCCTGCAGCGGCCGTCGTGGGGGCACGACGGGCCGGATCCCACAGGTGCGCGAGGTACGGGGAACCTGACCGGCTGGCTTTGGCTCCAGCCCCGCTCCGCCGTACCTCTTAGCAGCTCCCGGGTCCCCGGGCTGCATCGGACCGGCTCGGCAGCGTGCCCCGCGCCGCCGCCTCCCCTTGCCGCCGCCGACCTCCTGGGCCCGGACGCCTGCATCGCGATAAACGGCGCGCCGAGAGGGAAAGAAGGCGCGGGAAGCGGGGGGGAGTGCACAGCACGGCGGCGCCCCGGTAACGGCGGCGCCGCGGCACTTCCGGTGGACGTACCGGCGCGCACCCGGAAGTGAGCGCTACTTCCGGCCGGCAGGGAAGCGGCGGGGAGCAACATGTCTGACAACGAGGACAAGTGAGAGCGGGGTTGGCCGGGGTGGGAAGGAAAGAGTAGGTGAAGCGAGGTGGCGGCAGCGTATCGTGGCCGAGGCTTCGGGTCGGGTGGGGTCGGGAGGAGGCCGCGGCGGGACTGGGCTGGGCAGGGTGGCCTCGCCCAGGTGGCCTGGCCCGGGTGCGATGCGCGTGTCACTCTCGCAGCTTTGACGGAGACGACTTCGACGATGTGGAGGAGGATGAGGGCCTGGAGGACCTGGAGAACGCAGAGGAGGTATGTGTCCCGCGGGTTGCCGCGCCGGCCTGCCGGGGCAAACTCTGCCGGGACCGCAGGCCTGTGCATCGGCCTGGCTAGGCGGTCGCTGGGGCTATGGAGGTCTCAGGAGCACTTCCAGCACTGTGGGGCCTCGATGCGCACTGCTGAGATGCAGCACTGGTCTGCTTTCCCCAGGAGGGACAGGAGAACGTGGAAATCCTCCCCTCGGGAGAGCGGCAGCAGGCAAACCAGAAGCGGATCACTACCCCCTACATGACCAAATACGAGCGCGCCAGAGTCCTGGGCACTCGCGCCCTCCAGATCGCGTGAGTACTGCGCTCCCTATGCCCGAGTGATGCTCCGCTTCTCCACCCTTACCACTGAAAGCTGCTTTCCTCCTTCCTTAGAAACTCCTGGATCTCACATGACTGCCAGTCTTTCAGATCACCATCTTGGTCAACACTAAAGCACAGGATCATACAATGATATATGAGTTGGAAGGGACATTAAAGATCATCTAGTTCCAACCCTTCTGCCATGGGCCGGGACATCTCCCACTAGATCAGGTTGCCCAAGGCCCCGTCGAGCCTGGCCTTGAACAGTTCCAGGGAGGGGGCATCCACAACTTCCCTGGACACTGTTCCACTGGCTCACCTCACTGTAAAGCATTTCTTCCTAATACCCAGTCTAAATCTACTGTCTTCCAGCTTAAAGCCATTACCTCTCATTCTATTGCTACAAGCCCTTGTAAAGAGTCTCTCCCCACCCTTCTTGTAGTCCCCCTTCAGTTACTGGAAAGCTTCTATAAGGTCTCCCTGGAGCCTTTTCTTCGGGCTGAATAGCTTCAACCCTCACAGCCTGCCCCTGTAGGGAGACTGCTCCAACCCTCTGATCATGGAGCTCTTAGTTGCATGTGACAAGCTGATCCTGGCTTCTGTCTTTCCTAAGGGAGCCAGTGGGGCTTGGAAAGCTCAACTACAGCTAGTGTTGAAGTGTAGAGTGCTCCAGAACATCTTCAGTTGATACCACAGGGCTGTAGGACTTGGGAATGGAGTAACCAGATTGAAATCTATTTTAAATGCAGTTGTATTGTGGCAAGTTTTTAAAAGTATTTGGGATGGTGAGGCCTCCTTCATAATAGATAGTAACATTTAAGTCTTTCAGTATCTGAGGCTGGCTGCTCTCAGCTTCATCCATTTACCTGCCTAGACTTTTTAATAATATATATTAAAAAGTTTAACACTTCTTTTGGTAAAACTGCTTTGTGATCAAGGTTATTAGGCTGTGGCAAGGTTTGTCTGAAAGCATGTCTCTTGAGTTTCATCTTGGTTATAGCCACCCTTAAAATAAAGTTGTTCCTCTATGTTACTTAGGAGCTCCTAGATGCTGATCAGATCTTTCCTTAATCATCACTTTGCCAAGCTCTTCTTTGCAACAGTCTTCACTCTGTGAAGCCTTTTTGCTGCACATTCTTTCAACTGATGGAAAACATGAAAAATTTGGAGGCAGGGAATGAGATGGGTCCATACCAGGTCTTTAATCGAAAGCACTGGTGCCTGGTTCTGCTTCACCTGCATATTCTGCCTTCAGTGCTGAACCTAGGCCAGCAGCAGCCCCCAGTGGCCTTACCCATGCATAACGTGAACTTTCTTTGCTGCCCCTGTCTAATGGGCAGCTATTGTCACCTATGTTTGCTCTGCTGTCACAATCTTCTGTGAAATACCTTTTTGTCTTTTTTTTTTTTCCTAGAGGTAAATCCAGCCCCTTGCGTGCCCCCAAACAAAGCCTGGAAGGTGTGAGCAAATGAGAATGGAAGAGAGGTGCTGGAGTTGCAGGGGGTGTGCTCATTTTACAATGTTTCCACTCTCTTCATTGGATTAATTTTAGAACCATTAATTTTAGAACCATTCTTTTCCTCTCATTTAAGTACAGTAGAGGGTGACTAGCATGGTGGAGCTGACCAGCCCTTGAACACCAGTTGGTCAGCAGAGGCTGAGGAATGGGGCAAGATAAACATTTTCATGTAAAAGCTCACTCTCTTACCTCTTGGGGGAATTTTCTTTATGAAGTGCATAAGAGAGCAAATCAGACTGGCCAAGGTGGTGTCCCTCCCTCTTTACTGGCTGCTTGTCTGGGTGACATGGATAGGCACATGCTTAACTGTCCCCTTTTCTATGCATTCACTTAAATGAGTGTTAATGTTCTGTCCTAGGATGTGTGCCCCTGTGATGGTGGAGTTGGAAGGGGAAACAGACCCCTTGCTGATTGCCATGAAAGAGCTCAAGTAAGTCCCAGTCTTTGGTGGTAAGTATACTGATTTCCCTAAAGCCAGCAGTCCTCTCCTTGTCCCAACTTTTAGCAGCTCTTTCCAAGACAGTCTTGTCTTCCCTCAGTCACAGTAAGCACTACAGTTGTCTTCCCTTTTTTTCACCTTTGGACTTGTCTGAAGTTGCTCTCTCCCATTCTAGTTGATCATGCAAAGTACTGCTGGTTAGGAATGCTCTGACCTCTTTTGCTTCAGTGTCCAAATGTTCTTTATTTCTATGATGAGAAGCCAAGGTCCTCATCTTTCTGAAATCAGTTTCATTCTCTGAATGGATTTGAATTTGAAGCAGGTATCTGAGCAGACCTGTGTTAAGTGAAGTGCTGGCCAAAGATAAAATACAGGTCAGGCTGGTGACGTGGAGACCCTGTTAAGAATGGTCTTTTCCCACACCCTTGTGCACTTGCACTTGGCTTATTGTGCTTGTGAGGAGGCACGTCCCTTGCTTGCAGAAAGATGAATAAATCCTTTCTGACTGCAGCAGACATGGATTTTGGATGACCATTTACAGATCCACCTTGCCACACCAGAGCTCTCTGTTGACCCACAGTTTGCCTCCATGGTTGGTAGCCTAGATCACATGCAGGTATCTTTCCAGCAGAGCAGCTGGACTCCATTAAATGCCTGTTGCTGAACTGAATTGTCCCCTGCTCTCCCCGTGCTCAGTACGTTGCAGTTGCTCTTGCAAGTTTATATCTCTTCCACAGCTCCCTTTTATCATTGCCAAAACCTTCTTAGGTATTTTTTCTGTCAGATCTCGAAGCTCAATCTGAGTTGCTTCTTGTCTCTATGAGCATGAGCTCTAGAAAGTAAGTCAGGATGTGACAAAGTATAGTGGCATCCTGGTCTGTGCCAAAATTCACTTGTAAGCCTTGGCAGGAGGAAGCTACTTTGCTACTGGAAAAACAACAGCACTGAATGTGATTACTAAAGAAGTTGTGTAACTTTTCAAGTCTGATACACTTGAAACCTGATGCTCTGGTTAGATTTCAGGCTGATTATTCTGCTGAATTAAATCTGCTTCCAGTAAGTTAAATGGGGTTCAGCATTTTCTTGCTTCCTGATGAGAAGCCCTGTTAGGAGATGCTGTGCTCCACCACAGCTGTACCAGCTTTTGGTACCTGAATAGTCTCTGTTCCACATATCCTTAAAATGTAACTGACGCTTTCAGGTTGCAAAATACTCTGTAAATACTAGTTTGTTGTGAAGGTTTTCGGAATTCTCCCACTTTTGTAGTGTCTTGTAGGGAAAAAAACTTCTATCAATCAGAGTGGATTTGTTCCTCAAGTCCCTTGATTTTTTTTTTTTTTTAATTCTTTTTTTTTCTCTCCTACATCTGAGCTAGGTCGTAGAATATTAGAATGCACTGGGTTGGAAGGAACTCTTGAAGGTCTTCTTGTCCAAGCCCCTTGCAGTGAGCAAGGGACACCTCCAACGAGATCAGCTGGTGGCGTCTCATAGTGGGTTCAGATCCAAGGGCTTAATACCTGCAGTAGCAACAGAGGCCTGACCTTGCAGAGGCCTGACCTTGCAGAGGCCTTTGGTTGTTTCAAGTCTAAGGATGCTCAGTGTTTTGCACCTACAAAAAGACAGAAGGTTGTTGGGATTTCCCTCTGTTGTGTGACACCAAA
This sequence comes from Indicator indicator, assembly GCF_027791375.1. Taxonomy (NCBI): domain Eukaryota; kingdom Metazoa; phylum Chordata; class Aves; order Piciformes; family Indicatoridae; genus Indicator; species Indicator indicator. The sequence continues at coordinate 8,731,196 of NC_072023.1, read as the reverse complement.
TCACTGGTGCTGCAACAGATCACTCAGTTAAACTTGGTGAGCTTACTGAAGCTCCACAGTACTTCAGTGCCCACTGCCTGCTGAAGTGGTGTAGTGAAGGCTCTGTTCACCTCTCTGTCCTCCCTTCAGAGCCCGCAAGATCCCCATAATCATCCGTCGTTACCTACCAGATGGGAGCTATGAAGACTGGGGTGTAGATGAGTTAATTATCACAGACTGAGCAGCCTCCAGACATTGTTTTGGATCTTTCCTGCTCCAGAGATGTTTCTATTTTTGTTTATAGTTGTGTAAATAAATTATGAACCTCCCTGTTTCAAGTTACACGTTTGGGTGTTTTTTTTTTTCTCTTTCACCTCAGTCCTGCGCACCCAAGAGAAGACTCTTTTTATTACCTCTCTCTAGCAGCTGTGTCGTGGGCTGTATTAGTAAGACTTGGGAACTAAGTGCCATGCTTTTCTTGGCCCTGCCTTTTAGCTGGGCTAAAGACTGCAGTAGTTACTTCCTCCTCCCCCAGCACTGCTCCTCCCCAATTACAGGACCGATAGCAAGTTAAACTCCTGGTGTACGAAAATGCTCTTGCAGGTACTTTGGCTTCAGAAAGACTTCAGCCCTCCAACCACGTCCCTTCTTAAAATGGGAATACTGAGACACCTCCATTGCTTCCCCCTAGACAGTTGGGCCTTTGTGCCTTTAGCAGGTTGCTGTGGAAACCCCCAATTTCCTTTCTGGCCAGAGCTGGCTGTGGGGCTTCTCAGGAGTATCGTAGAGCAGTTCTCATCAAATCACCTATTGTTTGTCTGCTCCTGCTGCTTATCAGAAGTGGGGATCCCCTTTCAGTGGCACTGCCCCAGCCGGAAGCGCAGTCGCCACTTGCGGTCCCACCAGCTGGGCAGCTGCAGGTTGTTGCCACGCTTGCTGCTTGTGCAGCCATTCCCCGGCACATGGTGGAACTGGTGGTCCTGGCTGTGTGTTCTCCGCACAGGTGTACATATTCTGGTGGTTCCTATGGTGGCATAACAGGCATAACAGCAGTTAAATCCTAGAGCTGCTTTCATCTGTAGTGTGATGAGAGGTCAGTCATTTTGTCCCCCTCAGGTACCTATGCTCTTGGCTCTGATGTGCAGGAAGGTTACGTGCTCAAGTTGGGAGGTGGGTGGATGCATTATAATCTGCAAGGGCTTCCAGCCAGCCACTACATAGTTTTCATTTCTTGATCTGTGTGCTCCAAGGCTCTTCCCCCGTGTGAGGAAGGTCTGAACTCTTGAGCAGAACACACCAAGTCTTATTCACTTACTTACATTTTCAAAACATGCTCTTGGAATTTTTGTTTTATTTTAAAGAGACTTTAAGAGGGGAGGTGCACCTCACCTATGGACTCTGCTTGACACTCATTTTTCTCTTTGCACCAGTCCAGGCAGAATATTTCCAACTAGTTTTTGTTAAAGCTTGTACTTATATACAAAGAGTACCTTCTCCATGCTGCTTGTATGGTTGGTGCCTGAACATGAGCATCCGTGTCCCAAAGGGAATTTAAATCCACCTGCCTGGGAGCTCAGCTCATGTAACCAGTCATAAATGTCATTCTCTTACTGCTCCTTGTAAAAGCTCTAGTCCATCCTTTCTCTGCTGGCACACACAGGAGGGGCTGGTTTTGAGGGTGGTAATGCAAGAGCTGAATGGGTCCCTGGTCCAAAATGACAGGTCAAAGGGAATGTGGAGATGCTCGCAGGTGTGGGAAGGAGGTTGACTCTCGCCCCCACCTCCCCCAAAATGCTTCCTGGTCCAGGCCATCCTTACTAAGAAAAGGTTAATTTGCAGCACTGTGGCCTTCAGCCTTCTCCCCCCACCCTCCATGGAATCCTTTAATCACGTTGGTGCGGTGAAATTTCAGCCTTGAAATGGTGCCTTTGTGCAGGCCTTTCGGCGTCTGCCATGGAGCGCGGGGGTCCCTTTTCTTCTCCCTTTTTTGAAATTTGTTTAAATGGCTTCTTTGTTCCCTCCCCGCCTCCCCTCCCCAGCCTTGCATCTGTATCAGATACGATTAAAGGGATAGGGAAGGATGCCGGGCCAGCTCCTGCTAGGCTGCAGAGGAGTGGTTAACCCCTTTGTTACCAGCGGCGCTCTCAGTCCTGTCTTAGTAGTGGCGACCCTCCTAGCTGAGAGGAGGCATCCTCTCCCCTGAGAGAATCAGCAGAGAGAGAAGGGACAGAGCCCACTCGCTTTCTTAATTTGCTTTTTTTGAAGAGCTGGAGAAGGTTGCTTGCATGTGGTTAAGGACTTCATTTTCCCACTGTTTTGTTCATCCACACTGTGTCTTTTCTCTCTCCCACACCTGTGATCAGTTCTCCTGTCCCTAACTCCATCATGGCTACCCATCTTCCCCACACATGCTTCTGACTAGCTCCACAGTGCAGTAGTTCCTTTCTGGACTCTTCCCACAACCTCTAATTTAAGGTAGAGATTTCTTCTCCTCTCCAGTGAATGTCTACTATCCTCTTGCATGGAGGTCTTTAGCTGTCATCAACCATTGTTAGATCCATTAAGCTGTTCTGCTGCTGATACAGGACTTTATCCAAATAGTGCTATGAGTTGTAAAAAGCTTTGAACATGTTCCAGAGTCCTGCTTACTCTCCTCACTCATAAAACATTTAGTGAACACAAACTCACTGGATCAGTCACAAAGCATCAGCATTGAAACCCTTTGGAATCAATTTGTAGTTGTTGTTAACTGGGTTTGGGATCCTACCTTGCTATTGTTGGCCTTGAGAGATGTTCTTAAGCAGACCAGTATCTGCTGTATGTTTTCTTTCCAAACACCTTCAGGACATGACTACACCCAGGATGTCTTCTTCACCATGCAAGAAGGTGTATACATCTGTTCTTGAATGTGCTCTGAGTGTCTGTATTTAGGTTCTTGCTTGTGGGAGGCAAGAGACTGGGCATTTGAGTTCCTAGAGAGAAACTAGTTGTAGAGAATTGGTTTGGTTGGAAAAGACCTCCAAGATCGAGTCCAACCATCAGCCTAAGACTACCGTGGCCATTAAACCATGTCCTGAAGTGCCAAGTGTTTCTTGAACACATGACTGCTTCCAAAATACACAAGTTTGTGTGTGTAGGGAAGCTTTGTTTTGAAGGTATACCATCTGCCACCTGGTGATGAGGAACCAAGAGAAGAAACCTGAGTCCCCTATTCTGGAGAGTACTAGCAATTGCACTAAGAAATTATTGGATGAAGCACATGCAGAACAGTGCTCTTCTTAATTGCATGTGCTCGGTCTTAGCTGATGAACAGAAGTCAGGGTGACTGTGTTTCTCCCTGAAGGGGTGACTGCAGCTGGGGTATGAGCAGAAGATATTTCATCTCCATGAAGGAGTCTGGTAAGCCCATCAGAGTTCTATTTGTCTCCTCTTAGAATCATAGAAAGCGTAGCATTGTTAGGGTTGGAAGAGACCTCAAGGATCATCCGGTTCCAACCCCCCTGCCATGGGCAGGGACACCTCACACTAAATCAGGTTGTTCAGAGCCACCCTGGCCTTAAAAGCCTCCAGGGATGGGGCTTCTACCACCTTTCTGGGCAACCTGTTCCAGTGTCTCACCACCCTCATGGTGAAGAATTTCTTCCTATAATCCAATCTGAATCTACCCATTTCTATTTTTGTTCCATTTCCCCCTACTTGACACCCTAAAAAGTCCCTCCCCAGCTTTCTTGTAGGCCCCCTTAAGATACTGGAAGGCCACAATAAGGTCCCCTCAGAGCCTTCTCTTTTCTAGACTGAATAGCCCCAATTCACTCAGTCTGCCTCCATAGGAGAGGTGCTGCAGCCCTCTGCTCATCCTCGTGGCCCTTCTCTGGACGTGTTCTTCATGACAGGCAGAGGAAGGCCGTGCACCAAATCCATGTGATGGTTGTGTGACCCAGCATAAACTTACTGGGGGAGAAAAGAGACTTGCAGGAAAGAGGGCAAAAAAGCCCAGACACGTTAAAATGAAACTTTTAAGTTTATTATTCCGTATGTTTAATGCAGAGTTAATGGTGCTAGGACAGCATAGAGACCGGGGAAGGGGAGGTGGGTGAGGAAGGTGCTACCTGCATAAATAAGGGGACGGGGCTGGAAGAGGTTACATGCGTACGAGGAGCAAACATTCTACATCTTTTCAGACACCACAAGTATAAGTCATCCATAGCTAAGGGAGGCAGGAAGGGCATCTGACAGTCCTATCAGCAGAGGGATACAGTCCACGTTGGGTCAAAGTCTTTTATCTTTCTAGATTGGAATATCCATCAGAAGGCCCCACAACACGTGTCTGCCATCAACTGCCAGGAGTCATCTTTTCCTGCAGCAACTTTTGTGCCAGTTCACTCCCTGGCGTGACAAACCACCCCAGTCCTGGAGGTGACAAAGGAGAAATAAGTAGTCCTGGGGTGTTGGACTGAAAACAGGAGGTTGCTCAGAACTGTGAGAGCTGGTCAGTTCCAGTTTGAAACGCTAAGAGGAAAACATATGTCTTTACACCTAAACAGGCTTCTGTTCCTTACACTCATCTGTGGTCAGGTGTGTAGCTCCCTTGCTTAAAGCTGCAGGAGTATCTTTCCATCCTCAGTGCAGGTAGGAGGGAGGTGTTGACTGAAAGGAAGATGTGATGAATAAACAAGTGGGGGTGCACACACCAGCAGCCTGAGTGTGGAGTGGGACTTCAAAGAGAGTATTGGAATCAGCTCAGGGTCTTGGCAAGTGCATAGAAACTTTCTTGGTGCCTCTTCGTTTTGGGCAAGCACAGTCAGACATGGAAGAGGAACAAGTGTGCTCAGAAGTCATTTGGGATACTGAAGAGATTAGAAGAGACTGAAATGCCAAAAATGCCAGACATAAATGAACAATACAGGGTAATCATAAGAAAGGAGGATTCACCCACAGCACCTTAATGATTCACTGGTCCTTCCCCACCTCTCCTGCACCTCCACACATGAGCATGCACACACAGAGAGGCTGTGATATGAGTAACACTAAGACCAGCATTGCAGTTCTTGAGTTCTAGGTGGTCAGGCAAACCTGAAATCTCCATGCAGGAAAGAGGGTGAGATTAAACAGAGCGAAGGGGTGGAGAGAAAGAGACGGGGACAAAAGCTAGGATGCAGCTGTTGAAATCAGCAGGAAAGCAAGCATAGGTTGGTCTTCCAGTGGGGTTCAAGATTCATGCATGTGTGAATCTTAGGCAGGACTGCTGCATGACACTGATGGCAAGGAATCCAGCCATGCCGTTCCCACTCCCATAACCTGTTCACCAAGGCTGAGCTGCTGCCCTTCACCCGCAGCAGGTGACGAAGCGTTGGCCGTTGTGTTGGGAACACTTGCTAACTCCCTGGAGTGGGCTGGAGAAGGGGAAGGAAAGGACAGTCTCTCATTGTACAGTCCAGGGTTTGCAGAACGAAACCCACCACAAACCAGTCACTCCATTTCTAGAATCCTCCTCATCTAGAAGGCCAATAAAGCATCACAAGCCAGTTGTGTGGCCTGCGTGAAATCGGTAAAGGGCGAAAGGACAAAAAACCTTCCTTTAGGCGGGTGAGCCAGCGATAGCCGGGGTCAGGAAAGGCACCTCTGTGTACTCAGTAGGTTTTGGTGGCTGTGTGGCACTGAGTGACCTCGGAGTTCAGAGACGACTCTGCCTGCGCTGATTCTTTGGAGCCTTTCCATCGCTGCTTTGGTCACCATTCCTCGTTCTCTATGGTCTGGAGAGAGTTGTGTACACAGGCTGTTCCCAGTGTGTAGGACTATGAGACTGTGGCACAGAGGGCGCAGGGTCAGAGATGGCAGTGTAAAGGGGACGTTGGGAAGGTCCCATATAGGAGAAGGCAGAATAGAGGCCAGAGGCTTGGGTGGAATGGCTGTAGTAGGGTCCTGAAGGCTGATGGTCCGGGTAGTCGAACTGTGGCCTGGAGATGGAGGGGAAGGCTGAACCGTAGTGAGGAAGACTCAGGGATGTGTAAGCTATCTGGGAGGTGGAGGGCTGGTCAGTATAGTGACCTCCAGCGGCAGACCCCTCTGTTTTCACCTGAGCCTTGGAGTCCACCACTGAGGAGGTGGCAGTGGACAAGGAGACTCCATGCTGCTTGGAGATCCAGGCAGAGTGTCCACTGGCTGCAGCCAGGGCGCTCCCAAGGCCGTAGCCAGCAGCTGCCGCTGCTGCGTAGCCACCAACGTGGCCTGGGTGGCCAGCGTGTCCATTGGGTGGCAAATACTGGTCGAATTCGTTGACATCAAAGGTCTCCATGTTGGACATCACTTCATGGCTGATCTCCCCGATGTCCACATTGCCAAAGTCAATGTGTGGCTTTCCTCCTTCCCCCAGGGAACGCCCTTCACGTTTGGAGTCAGCTTTGCCTGCCTGCAGCTCGGTCTTAGGGGTGGTAGGAGGTGTGGGGGGCCCATGGCTCTGACCTGCGATGTGAATAACATTTTGAGGAGGAAAGAGAGAGAAGTGGTGAGATACTGCTTTATGCCTGGCTTTGTGCACAGCCCAGCTCTGTTCCTCCCAGTATGCCAGTAACTGTCCAGCTGGAGGCTTCAGTGGAGGGAGAGAGAAACAGCCAGTGAAAACCAAACCTTTCTAATATCATCCTGTGGAAAAAGAGGGAGGGTGCAACAATATCTTGCCTGAGCAGAGGAGTGCAAGTGCCCTTGAAAGCCAGGTGTGTCCTTATACTACTGATCCCAGCAGAATTTGCTGGACCATAAGCAAGGTGTGAGCCACATCACTAAGGCTTTCACTCTGAGTTGTCTGTAACCTGTCAGTAAGTTCACAGAGACCTGGGACTCACCTGAGGAGTGTTCTGGATGACCGTCAGACATTGGTGACCCTTCGCCGGGATGCCTGTGATCCAGGTGGGCATTCTTGTAGTGAGCCTGGATGGCAGCAGCCCCTCCAGCCTCCCCCTCCACCTGACCCTCTCCCTCTCCCTGCGTGGCCTTGCCGTTTTTCCGCCGGCGGGGCTGGTACTTGTAGTCAGGGTGGTCCTTCTTGTGCTGCATCCTCAGCCGCTCTGCCTCCTCAATAAAGGGCCGCTTGTCGCTCTCGTTTAACAGCCTGCAGAGGCCAAGGTGGTAAAGAAGAGAGGAGGAGAAGGAACAGGGCAGGTATGTCACAATACCCCCACACCTAAACACAGCATCATGGGACGCAGCACGTAAGTCCAGGTGGTGCCCCATTGAAGGTATTTCCCAGAACAACAGGAGGAGCTTGGAAGTGTTTCAGTGAAGACATCAATGTTTACCTTCTCCTCCTTAATTCTGGAGCCCTGACACTGGTTGGTGCCAGTGTTGGGTTCCTCTTTCTCAGGTGCATGATGCATCTCACCTCAGGAACAACCTCTCTTACATTGCCCAAAGGCCAAGTACAGCCTTTCATAGCCATGTGAAATAAAGCTGGACAAAGACTCTGGGCAAATTAAGGGCAGTTGGGATCATCCTTTGGGCTGAGGCAGCTTTGCACACCCTTGCTACCTGTAGTGCTCCCCCACATGTCTCTTACTCTTCCCCAGACTGTATTTAATCCACTTGAACCTCCCACCTCTCCATAGGCTCTGCTCTAAGTTTGAGGGTCTCCTGAGCACAAATGGCAGCAATTGGTATTGGCTCCAGAGTACCCATGTTGCTGCATGGGCTGCATGGGGCTTGCTAGGACTTTAAGCATCTTGTAATATCCTAGAACGGAATTAAAGACCACCTCAAAGGCAGGGAAACAGGGTATCCTGCTGTTCCTGGAGCTACTGCTCACCTTAGGCATGCATAATGCAAAAGGCTGAAACACAAAGGACCATCCCTTCTTGAACTCAGGGGAGCAGTTGTTAAAACTCTAGCTGCTACAGTGTAGAAACAGATGACCTTTGGTCTTTGGATGAAAGGAACTGCAGAAATGTAAGGTCCTTCTCTGTGTTCCTGCCAGATCATGGGCTGCTCTAGTTAAGATGGGCTCTCTGAGGAAATGGTGAAATGTGCAGGTAGGATGATTCAGAGCACTCGAAGATAAGATCAGCCTCATTGCTTGAGCCTTCTGCAGCGTCTTGGCTGGAAGCATGTTGGTTTCATTTTATGATTTTCCCCCCCCAAATATTCTTCTGACTTGAGGTCATCTTGCTTCCAACCAGGAAACAGTGCTCCCAGAAGGGACCAGTCTTCCCATAACTCACACCTCTTACAGCCAATAGAAATTGCAGGGCTCCCAAAGGGCATAAAACACTCAGATGTTGACACCTTTTTCTCCCCAGCAAAAGAACTACCTGGGCCTGAACTGGCCTGAAAAACTGAAGACAAAGAGGAGGCATGGCTTGAGCACACAGATAAATATAGCAGGGGATCAAAGGGGTCACCAGCAAGTAATGGATCAGTTCCTGAGCACGTCTGTTTCCCCTGGTCCTTGTTCATCCCCTCTGCTGACAGCCAGAAGGTGTGTGGCACGGGCTGGAACCTGCTGTGGTGTTGACCTGGGTTCACTCCAGGCAGCGGAGCAGGTCGCGGCCGCACACAGCATTCCTGCACTGCCTTAATCTCGGAGATTAAAGCAACTGAGCAACCATGAATCCAACACCAGCTTTCCTGTCTCCCTCCCGCCACCACACACCATGCTCACACGTCCTGGAGGACTCTAATCCCTCAGCCTGCACTGTTCCAGACATCCCTCCAAGGGGATATCATGGCCAGTCCTCACAGGCATCGTGGCCTGGGAGGTGATCTTGCCTTGGCAAAACCTTCATACTTGCAGAACGTTTCATCTCCATGGGACAACCTGGGACACTTCACTGCAACTCAGCCAGGCTCCAGCTCCTGGCCTGCACTTGCAGGCCAGGTAGTGCTAAAGCTAATAAGATGCTGTGGCTGGGAATGGAAGGTCTCTTGCTATGTGGGCACCTCTTGGAGTGAGAGGGCTATAGGCTGCACAGCCAGCTTTGACCTGCAGGGTGAATTCAGAGCAAAGCCTCCTACAGAGACTGAAGCTCAGCCTCACAGATTCATCTTGTGGATAGCAAGAACCAGAGCTGCTCGAGGCTATGCAGGAGTCAGATTCCTGCCCTCCCAGCTATCCCTGAGTACCTCACCTTTCCCCATGGGCAGTGCCACTAGCAGGACAATGCCAAGTCCACTCCCCATGTCTTTGCCTTTTCCTTTCCAAGGCTGCCTGCTCGCTCTTCCCTCCCACTGGGATCAGAGCTCAAAGCGGCTTTAGCAAAGTGAAACTGGTGCGAGCAGGCAAAGGCCAGGAGATTTGGGGGGATTTGGATTTCACTGCTTCCTGCCCTCCCCCTCCTGCCCCCTACTCTCCCCAGGCCACAATGCAAAGGAATCTCACACGAGCAGAGAAGTTATGGATCATAGAGCAAAGCCCTTCATGGGGCTTAACTAAGCCCTCTCTACCCTCCCTGACACCGAAAGTTCACCCCCAAGCTGAGGGGAGAGGGGCAAACAGCCAGCGCCCCACTCTGGGAGGAGAAAGAAAGGCCAAAATCTTCCTGCCTCTTGCAGCGTCTCCTGCCATCTGGCATTGCACCATACTGCGTGCCAGGCAACTGGCTTGGTGGCCAGAGGCCTGACCCTGTGCTGGGACTCAGCTGCCGATGAGTCAGTGCAGCAATGGAGCTGGGCACCAGGGCTGATGTAAGGCAGGGGTTGGCTAGGGGTGGAAAGCAGCTCAGGGGGGTCTCCTGCACATCCACATCTCCAGATTTTGTGGGCATGACCCCATTACCTGGGTACTGCCACCCCCTTGTGAAGATCCCTCCATCAGATCCCCTCACTCTTCCTTACTAAGCCTTCCTCCCCTTCTTCCCGTGCTTCCCCTGTGCTCAGCCCCGGAGGTGGTGTTGGCTGGCGTTCTGGCCAAGAGTCATGCCGACATTTTCAGCAGCCAGCCTCCATTTGAGAGCAGCTCCCTGCCCCACCCCAGGGAATGAAAGCAGCCAGGGCAAGATTTCATGACTGCCAAGCACAGAAACCTTCATTCCTTCTTTTTCAGTACTTTGGGTTCATTGGTTGCACCCTAAATGGCTGCAGACTGGGGAGATGATGGGGTCATAAGCCCCCCAGCACTGCATTTGGGGCCAGGGAGTGAGGCCACTGGTGCATGTCTTACAGCCCCTCCCAGCCTGTGGAGGATATGGTGATGGCACAGAGCTGGAGCAAACTCTGGGCCATTGCAGGCCATTGCAGCCCATTTTGCAGAGGAGCACAGCACTGGGGTTGTTGCTCCATCTGCCAGCTGCCTTTCAAGAAGATTTCCTGCCCTCTGCCATACTCACTCCACACCAATCCCTGAGGATGTGGTTGGTTTAGTGCTTGTCTGCAAGAAGTCTCCCTGCTCACCAGCACTTATCTGTCTGCCTGACATACTCTTTACCTGTATAAGCTCAGAGCAGCCCAAGTGGAAATAAGTCACCCACATTTTCCAGAGGAACCAGTTATGTAGGCTGTAGAGTCTGGGTGGGGAGGCAGATCCCTTTGCAGGGACCCTTGTCAAATGTTTGAGACAAAACCACACAGAGCAGCAACCAACTGTTGTACCAACACATAGGAGATACATGTTGGGGACAGAACAGATGAGGGCAGTGGGAACCTCAGTGGAGGAAGGTCCAACTATACCAGAGCTAGAAAGAAAGGCACAGGGCTACTCTCCTGGTAACCTTTGGGACACCTCTTCTGAAGTTGTGTGGCCTCTTCTGAAGTTTGTATTTTCCCCCCAGCCTCAGAAAAAGAGACATACAGATGTGATCCTACCCAGGCCAGACACCAGCCTCATCCATAACCCAACTTACTCTGCTGTATGGTCCCCACAGGGGCTGACACAACCTTGGAGAGAGCCACAGCCTGCACTAGGGACACGTGGGAGAGGAAACACATTCAAGCAAAGCAGTCAGGTGGCAAAGCCAGCAGAACTCATCAACCCCAGGCCTGATTCCACGAGATTCTCTGCCTGATCCACACTCCCTGACAGCCCTAAGAATCACCCAGGCACCTTGACCATTCTCCAGAGGCAGTGTCCCCTGTGGCCAGTGGTGGGAGCCCTGCCCTGGGAGCAGGGAGGCAGTCGGGTGCGTGAATGTGGCCATGGGCTGCATCTCCCTGTGCTCTGAGTGCAATACCTATGGAGGGTCCCAGTGCTCTGCTGTATTTTCAAGGGAAATGCAGTGTCTGGAGGGAGGCTATTGCTCTAAAACATCCCAGTGTTTTGCACTAAAGGAATGATGGTTTGAAGTAATGCTTTGGGAACAAAAAAGGTGGATTATGCCCATATGTACACACCCCTTCCAGCATAGCTTCATGGTCTAGAGGCTGGCAGCAGAGCTCCAGGCAGGAGCAAGTGCCATGGTAAGAAGAAGGGAAGGCAGCAGTGAACAAAGTGGGAAAGAGCATCAGATGAGACACCATCAGTCATGCTCTGTCTTTGCTTTCCCAAAGAAATCCCCTTGCTGGGGTTACACTGTACAGTGCTGGGTAAGGGCAAACAGGCTGACATACAGGAAGAAGCTTAATGTCCAAGGGCTTCTTGCAAGAAAGGAAGTTTGAAGCCAGGAGGAGATCTTGGCATCAGCTGCTGGATGGGGTGTGTCTTTCTTCTGCTTGGAAAAATGTCCCCATGAAATGCCAGTAGGGCAGGAGAGAATGAGCTGAGCTATTTGCACAAGCCTTGGTTTGTGTTGGTTAGTGCAAGGCGAGGAGAGGGGACAATGCTGGGGACTTGTGGCAGACAGTGTTTGTAAAGGGTTGATTTGGTTGTGGGCAGAGATTATCAGATGGGAAAGAAATGCCACAGCCAGCCTGACATGCTTGGCTTGGGCACAACAGCTCTCTGCACACCCATGGGCCAGCTGCAGTCAATCAGTGGAGCCCATTGGTCTGCTGGACAAAGGAGGAGTAGGTTGGGGATGGCTTGTAAAGGACCTGGGGATCTACACAAAGCCAAAATGAAAATGGCTGCAACAAACTAGTGAGGCCAGAAGGACAAGTGTATGTGTGCTGGGCAGAAAGGAGACCACCTCTCTGGGTGCAAAGGGAGGTGAGGGCTGGTTTGAACCAGTATGATGCAAAAGGGCCTGGTAAGGCTGGGACTGTTGAAGATCTGTTTTCTGCTAAGCCTTACTCCCTCTTTCTAGCAGATTCTCTTGCTGTATCTGCACAGCCTGCCACAACTGAGACTGTCCTGGGAAGGGCACAGGTGAGCCTCCCACTCCCCTCACCTAATTTTCCTCCTCAGCTGTAACTTGGTTTCCCAACTGCACTGTGCAGAAAATAACCCCTGTTGGTGTTGGTGCCCAAGTTCAGACAGGTGTCAGGCAGCAACCAGTGAGTTAAGCTGGATGTGGCTCAACCCAGTTCCTGCTAGCGCAGAGAGGGGTGAGCCAAGAAAACAACATTTCACCTGGAAGTTAGGCAGGTGAGGGCCAGGACAAGAGTATCCTGGTTCAGAACAGCAGGGGAAGTTAGTGGGAAACGTGTGGAAAGGGATGTTGTCCAGGATGGAGGTGAGCTCTGCTGGGGAAGTCTTCACTACATCCAACCACCACTCTTGCCCCAGTCACCAACCATGTCTCACACCAGAGGACTCCCCTCAAGGAAGGAAGTTCCCTCAAGGAAGGGAGTCTCCCTTGTGGACACCTCTTCCATCCCACTAAGTCTCCATCCTTCCACATGACTGCACAGTCCTCTCCAGGACACCTCTGGACCATAGCCCTCACTGTCCCCCTCTACCCACATGCTCTTACCTCCAGAGCTTCCCCAAGGTCTTGCTGAGCTCAGCGTTGTGGAGGTGTGGGTACTGGTCAGCCAGTTTCCTCCGGGCAGCCTGTGCCCAGACCATGAAGGCATTCATGGGCCGCTTGACGTGGGGCTTGCTCTTGTTACTTCCATTGACCCGGACAGGCATGGGGACCAGGGTCCAGTCATAGCCACTCAGCACCTGGCTGACTGCCTCGCGAATGCACACCGGGAACTTGTCATCGTCCGCCTCTGAGTCTTGCTGTTCTTTCTTGACCTTCCCCATCTCCCCGTTCCCAGAGCCGGCAAGGTGTGGAGAGTTGTCCGACACCATAGAGGGTCCTGGCGAGAGGCAGTGGTGGTCGTCAGAGCCCACTGGGCTCATCTCCACCTCTGAAAGGTCTTGGTCATCAGCCATTGTTGCTCTCAAGCCCTTTCTCTCTTCCTTCTTGGTGCCTTTCTTCTCACTGGGGAGGGAAGGGAGGAAGACAAAGGAAAGAAAGGAAAGGAAAGAGGAAGGGGGAAAGAAAGAATTGAAGAAGCAACCACCAAATCCGAAGGGACTCCAAGGTCTCTGAAGAGCTGACCACAAGACAGGGGCTGCTCAATAAAAGCGCAAGCCAAGCAATTGCTGTGCACACCACAAAACCCGTGATCAATGGGGGTGGGGATGGGTTGGGGCCCCTCATTAATTGGGATATCATTCCCTATCTCTGCAATCATCTGGAGCTGGCATGTGTGGAGGAGCCTGCTACAAGAGGGATAAGGGAGGTTAGGGACCTGAAAGGAGAGAGACATGGATCATCCTGTCTGGGTGCAGCTCCCCATGGGGAGTGGGATGGGGAGAATAGCCACAAAAGTTATGTGGGAAAGTGCCCTTTTCTCTTGAAGACTTGCAGTGAAATGCCACTGCAGTGCTCAGGAGGATGTGTGGGAGGGGAATCACCAACACCTTATCAATAAACCCGAAGGGACCTCTCTTCCAGCTACCAGGGACACTGAGCGGGTGGCACCACCTGGCAGGGAAACAGCCTGGGCCCTGGATCCACATCTGAAGATCCTGATCCCAGCTGTGGGGAAGTGCCTTTGCAGGAACGTCCAACACCCCCCACCCCATTCCTCACTCTCCTCTTGCAGCTCACAAACCAAAACAAGACATCTACACTGTCCCCACACACATGCTTGCCTATGTGTAGTGTGCAGATACACGTTCATATTCACACATAAATACACAGATACAAACGCGAACCAAGTTTAACTTGAAGATAAGCCAAGTCTTCAGGTGTCCTGCCCCATACATTCCTCTTCTCTCCTTCTGTCTGCAGTCACCCCTAAAAGTCCCTGCCACCGTGCAGCAGGTCTCCCCCCCTCCCCCTTGGAGAAAGAAACATTCTAAAAATAAAGGCCTCTCTATCCGCCCCCCCCCCCCCCCCCCCCATACAGAAATAAACAAATAAGAAGTAAGAAATTAGACCAAAAAAAGAAGAAAAAAGAAGTGCTACAACAGCGTGCCTCTTGCTTAACCGAGGAAGAACCGGCGCAGGGCAAGGGCTGCCAGTCCTCCAGCTTCGGAGGGTGACAGGGACTCTAGCCGGGGAAATAAAAAAAAAAGTAAGAGAAAGCAGAGGGGAAATGTGCGAGAGGAGGCGTGCGTGACAGCGAGCGCAGGTAGGGAACTTACATTGCTGGCTGCGGTGTCCGACAGGTCCTGCGAGGGCTCTGATTTGTATCCCAAAAGCCGCCCTGCTCTCCCTCCCGGCCCCGGCGGTGTCGGGGCGCACGGCGCGGGGAGGCTCTCAGGCGAGTGCCATTCCTAGAGGGAGGCTTGGTTTTTACTAATACCCTGGCTGGATGTCTCTAGCTGGCTTTGCTACTTAGTACCGGGGGAGGGAAGGGTGGAAGGTGGAGCCAAGCACTCCTCAGAGGCATAGTACGGCCGGTCAGGGACGGCGGGGAGGGGACGCAGGCAGCCCCCCACCTCAGCTACTGGCACAGTCCCTGCTTTCCCCCGGCGCTGGTTTCTTCATGAGAACCACTGTCACTGAGCTGCTCTCAGCAGTGTGGCCACCTCAGAGATGGTGCTGGAGGACTCAGCCCAGGGTGGGTTAGGGTGGCAGGGTGCTGGAAGGGGTCTGGGGTGGTCTGGGGAGATGAGTGTGCATCCCAGGACTTGGATCCCTCTCCTTCCCCCTGCCAGCACAGTAGCTCCTGCAGGGCCTGGTGTCCCCCATGTGCCAAATGAGTCCCCAGTCCCCGCCACAGAGTCTCATGGGGACCCTGCTGTGCTGCAACAAGTTGGCCCGGGACCCCGGGGTCAGGATGCTGCCAAAACAGCATCCTCGTTCAGACCTGGATCTGCAGAGTGGGGAAGGGAATACAAGGATGTCAAAGGTGACTGCAAGATGAAGGACATCAGGTCCAGGGAAAATACCATGCTATTGGACAGTGGATGCCAGTTTGAACCTTCCTAAGACTTTTGCACCCTAAGGATGTTTGTTGCTGTGGGCTTTTACCAAGATAAGTAAGCTCTGCTTCTTCCAACATGCTGAATTGCTCCTGAGGGCAAATGTAGGGTCCTCCATGAGGAAAGGGAGGCCTCCTGATGAGAAAGATTCCCTCACACTCACTGCCCCTGATTCTTGCTGCTTGTGCACTGGGACACACAGAAGATCTCAGCACTCAATGAGTAAGGCTGTTCTCCATCACACCCTCCATTTTCTAGTTCACTTTCCTTCCCAGATGCCTCTGGTAGCTGGCTGCTTCAATTTCCCTTGTCACAAGGACTGATACAGACCAACACTTAACTCTGTAACCATGAGAAGTCACCTATAAAAAAATCTGATGATCCTCCCAGGTACTCCAGAGTTAGCAATCAGATAAACCTAATTTCTGCACCAGGTCTTTGCTGGAGAACCAACCTGAAGATGCTTCAGTGCTAAGTCAGAAAATACAAAAAGAAGAATGGATGTGACCCAGAGAAGCGGCTTCAATGGATTCCAAGAATATTTTAAACTTTTGTAGCAGATTTTCACTCTCCAGAAACTTTGTGCTAGAAAGACCCAGCAAAACCACTGGCTGGCACCACATGAAGGGAACCAATCCCAATGATAGTGCTGAACACCTGAGCTAAATCCCTCAGAACAAACCTGGGGGGCTGACAGCTGCCCTTGCAGACCTGGCTGACAGCTGCCCTTGCAGATGTAAGGCCACTTCCCTGTGTGTCTGCCACTGTCTGGAGTAAGCAAAGCTCTGGAACCATAGAATGGCTGCAGGGAAAACCTCACAAGAACCCAGTGAGAAGTCTTTACTGAGCTGGGAGGGAAATGATTGCATGCCATTGACATCCCTCAAAAACAAACCTCTCAAGGGATCACCTCCTACCTTTCTTCTCTTCATCATTACCTACTCCAGAAAAAAAAAGATGGGCTCAGACGCTCTTCTTCATATGATGTCTTGGAAGAGGAGAATGTGGGTGCCTTTTTCTTGGATGCTGAGAAAACTCAATGGAAACCTAGCAAAACAGCATCAAGACCCTGCTTCCTCGACTAAAGCAGTGGCTGGTGAACATCAAATCTCGAGTGTGGGATGAATTCTCTCACTGTGGGAGATATTAATTGTGGTTGTCACAAAAAGGGGTCTTGCAGCACTGACAGGAACAGTTTGGCAGCTCACCCTCTGACTGCAGACAGACACCCAGCAATAAAGAATGGGGCAAGGTCACTTTGTACAAAGTTGTCCATAGCCCAGGGGATGTGGAGTCTGCTGCAGAGCTCATGGCATCTTCACACAGCCAGCAAGGGTCATCCTCAAGCTGTAGGTGTGGGAGAACTAGAGGGAGGGGAGGGTTGGTCTCCTGTCCAACAGGGAGATAGCCACTGCTGAAAAATACTGCCTTACTTGTTCTCCTGGCTGCAGCCAACTTCCAACCTGGGACTGGGAGGAAAAATGCCACAGAAAATGTCCAGGAAAAGGTATTTGTCTGCCCTCCCTTCATCTGGTTCCTGGGGACCCCATGGGAAAGGGATGATGGGGTAGGGATTTCTCACTTTCCCCCAGTGTGGGAATACAGGGTGCTGGGCACCAAGTGGTAGGGAGGGAGAGGCAAGAGTTCCCCCTAGCACTTTGATGGAGAAGATCTCTAATCAAGAGACAAAGGAGCCCCATAGGGCACTGAGAGGAGCTTCACACCCTGTTCAGCTCTTATACCCAATGCAGTGGCCTCCTGGCATGCCCTGCAGGGAGAATGACCCCAGAAAGACAGTGAGTGGTGGGGCTCACATCTGCCTGCCTGCCTGTCCACAGGGTCTGGATCAGCTGAAGAGTATCAGACCCACCATTCCCATCTGGGGAAAGAAAAGGATCAAACTCAGAAGAATTTTCAGTAATCCACAGGGCTCTGGACCACTGTTTGTCCCACTGCTCACCACCCCCATCAGGAGCTGTTGCCACTTTCCAGACTGAGCTAAGTCTCATCCATGCCTTGTTGGAAGAGCTGTGGGTGCCTCAGCTGCAGACAGGGACATCATTAAAGGAGCATGCACCAGGCACACAGCCACTGCCATATGCAGTCTCAGTATCTCCTCAAATGGTAGGGAAGGTTTTTCTTCCTTCATTCTGACTCTCTCCAGTTCCTGCTTTTTTGTCTCCTTTGGCCCTGCCTCCTTTCTGACCTCTCTTTCCCTGTAGCACCTTTTTTTTTGCCCTGTTTCCACCCTGCCTCTCACAGCACTGACTGCTCATAGCTCCTTCTCCAAGCCTCTTCTATACAGGTGTCATCCCTTCTCTTGTCCTACAAAGGGGTTGATGCAGGAGAAAGAGATGTGGAAAACATACCTCTACTACAGCAGGAAGAGGTGTGACACTTTATCTTCAACTGAGGTGAGAAAACAGGCAGAGGGGAAGGAGAAGGGACCATCCCTGTTTCAGGAATCACTGAGGTCTTCCTCCAGTGTCCCCTGCGAGCCTTTCTTTAAAGACAAAGTGTGATGACCACAGCAGCTAACATTGCAGAAGTGGTCTTTCTAAATGCAGCTCTTCCTAATGACTGATCCCTGGGGAAATGCTCATAGAGCAGGTTTCCATCCTGACTTTTCAGCATATCTTCTACAGATGAGGTGCTCCAGGTCCTTAAAAAAGGACAGTCCTTTGCAGATGAAGGATCTACCAACAAAGGTGGTTCATGAGCTGGAGACCGCTGAGCCACAGGCTTCCTGTGACACATCAGCAAAATGCTTTCTTTGGGCCTCAGTGCCCAGTATGGAAAGGTGGAATGATGCCACTTCTCCACCACAAAGTGATGTCAGGGGAGCAATGGGTAAAAGCAGGTGGGAAGAGGAGATGTCCCACTGTGATAGGTACCCCTGCCTCCACACTGCTTCCAAAGGTGATAGGAAAGGTGCCCTACTCCAGGCTGGGTGTTTCGTGAGCATCATTGCAGGGACAGGCAGAGGCACCTACTCTGCAGGGTTTCAACAAGGGGACCACACTGGTGGGACACTCTCCACCACCAAGGTGGTATCACTGAGGCTGCTGGAGAGGAATTTTGCTAGATGACACCCACCCCCTGCACCTGTGCCAAGGGAGGACTAAGAGGGGAAAGCTTGTCCACTGCAGAGGAGCAGCAGGATCCCTAGCACAAGAGCCGGGGCCAGCTTTTGTCCCCTGCCCAGCTCAGGGGCACAGCACTGGTATTGTCCCAGGACTGCCTGGGAAAATGGGAGGGGTTCCCTGTGAAATCTTTCCATACAGTAAAGCAGCGTCAGAGCTGGGGAGCAAGGGGTGGACGACACAGACATTCAAAAAAATACACACACATACACACACACCCCCCTAGGCAAACAATACCCACAGTGTGCTGAGGGAAAGGGAGACCCATGAATTGGGAGGCTGATAAGGATTTGCTCCTGCTCTCTCAACGGCCCCTTCAGTTTTCCCAGCACCCCCCTCCTTCCCTTGCCGACTTTCTTGTTTGGGCCCTGAACAGTGTGCAGTCTTTGTTCGGGGTACAGGTGAAAGACAATCATGTGATTAAGACACACTCACACACACGCACGCCAGCGCTGAAAAAGCTTTTTAAGAGCCTCCAGCTTGCTCCAGACCCGAAGACAGGAGAGGAGCCCCGGGCTAGGAGGAGCTGAGGCGGCGGCGGTGGCCGAGATGGGGCCGGTCACTGGGATGGATGAGCAGGCACCGCTGCCTCTCTGCAAAATCCCCTTCCCATGGAGGTGGGCTATGAGGGGCAGGAAGGGTGGGGAGGGGAGGGCAAGGCTTGGGATTTAGGGGTGGGAAAGGATCTTGCCCCTACTGCCTACTTGCCCACGCCGGGCAGGCTGGTGTGGGTTTGTGCTGGCCGTGTCCACCTGTGACACTGCAGGAAGGACAGGGGGTGGCCAGCTCAACATTGTGCTGCTGAGGGGGATGCAGAACCTCCTTCCCTCCCAGCCAAGGAGGGAACCTGGGTTTCCTACATCAAAGCCAGCCTCAACCTTCACGGCTCTTGTGGGATTTGCATCTTCACCAACATGAGGCTTGCTGGTCCTGATGTGGCTAGAGTGGAGGGGGGAGCAGATGTTCTCCTGGAAAAAGGGGGTGTCTCCCCACCCAAGCTGTGGTGCAAGGAGATCTGAATGGATTTCTTCAGTCCCATGGTGGCCTAGGAGGAAGAAAGAGAAAGGGAAAGGACCAGGCAGTCATCAGAAAGTTGTGGATGGCAGGGAGAGTTGAACCATGCTAGAAGTCCCAGTGCCTGTGGCCAAGAAGAGTATGTCCAACATCCTCAGTGAGGACTGCCTGTCCCCATTGGTGCAGAGATGCCATAGGGCCCTGCTATATCTTCTCCCCACGACCACAAAATAACTGTGAAGCTGGTTACTCAGTCCTGGGGAGAAGCGGAGGCTAATGAAGGTATGGCCAGGTGATCATCTGAACTGTTCACAGAAGTCATGAAAGAATGGGGAAAAATAGCAAGGTTTCAAATGGTTACTCCATTTATTTAATACTTCAAGGAAAAGTGGGGAGGAGCAAAGGGAAATGCCACCCTAATGCTCGAAAAATCTATAGGTCTGCAGCTGGTCTCACTCGTGAGATGTCATGGGACATGACTGATGGCAGCCTGGGAGAGATCAGGACCAGGCCATACCCTCTGCTGGAGCACTCAAGCCCGACCCTGTCTCCACCACTTCCTCATGTCCTTCTCTCCAAATTCCTCCCTGCCAATGTCATGACTGCCTCCCAGGTCCCCACTCTTGGGGTCATTTTCAAAGCCTTTCTATGAAGAGGGGAAGCAGAGAGCCCCCAGAAACCATGTGTGTGTCACCTTCCACGGTTCTGTGGCAGCTGTGATCTCCAAAGAGCCCTGCAGTTTGCCTTGTGCTGTAAGTGCCCTCCCAAAAGGGTGCTAGGCACAAGAACTGCTGCCAGGCTCTGGTCTTCATCACTCCTCAACATTTGTGGCTGAAGCTCCCAGACCTTCTCAGATGCCTCATTGGACATTGGTAAACTGGCTGCCCAGGGAGCAGCCTATGGAGCAAAAAAGCAGGGTGGGTCTCTCAGAGAAAGCACAGAGCTGCTGGCAGCCCCACCTGGGTTTTGGCAGTACCACTGTGTCCATGTGGTTGCAGGACCATCAGCTGCAGGGGCTGTGCAATAATTTTTGTCAGGGGGTGTCAGGGGAAATGAAAGGCAGGAAGCTGCCTGACTGGGCTGTTTGCCAACCCAATGCCCTGCGTGGGGCAGCAAAAGGAACATCATGGAGGCCCTAGAGTAATCATTCCTCACGGGTGGCACAGACTGGGTGATGCCAATCGGTACATGGTCCTGCATTCCCACCATTCCAATACGGGATTCCTTGGGAATGAATTTGGGGACTGAGTATAGGACATAGTTGCGAAGTCCCACCTGGCTCTGGAGAAGCAGAAACCTCAATCCCTCTCCAAGGCATGACGAGGACTGCTTCAGGTGCAGGAAACCACACTGCTGGTGTGCATGCTTTGATGTGGCCAAGCAGGAGATTTTGCTCAGCAACATTTTTTGCTCTAAAGTGGTGGATTATGATGCCAGCTGCTTTGGAGAGGAAGTGCAGGGAAAACTTCATGGAAAAGAAAGAGAACAATCACCTCTGGGCAGTGCAAAGACCCCAGGTAGATCCCAACCCATCGTCCAGTGTTTGTGGACATGGTGAGGACTTGTACTGGCATGATAGGACAATTTTCCTGAATTACTCAGGTCTGAGAAGATCAAAGAAGAAAGAGGCAAGTTTGTCTGTCTGCTACCTGTTTTGATGGGTGTCATGGAGCCTCCCTGGATGTTAACCCCCTCATCTCCTGCCATAGAAACCAGGTATACTTCCAGAAAGGGAACCCCCAAAAGGTAACGGGGTGGAGAGCTGGGGGAGAAGGGGAATCAGGTTTTCCTTTTCTTGGATAGTGTTTGGCATATCCAATGCGATGTAATGGAGGGAGCTGGGTGCTGTCAGCATGACAGAGGAGTCATGATCAGAGGGGAGAGGAAAAGAATTGTACAAGATTGGGCAGAACTTGCAGAAAAGGAGACCCTCTCAACGAGACCTGTGGTTGTAGCAGTGCTGGGTGGCCCTGGTGGGCTTGTTTAGCAGTGGCTGGGATGACTCTGTGGTGATCTTCACCTCTGCTGGTCCTCTGGCTGCAGAGAGAGACTCTTGGGGAGCCAGGGGAAGGGTTAAGTCAGGAAGGCTTCAGCCTGCTGCCTTGGCCCCTGTAATTCCTCCAGAGAGTAGGACTGGGAGAACAAGGAGCCCTTTCTGTTCACAGGAATTAATAGCAAAGAGTCATCTGGGGTGTCATTCAAGCCCTGATCAGCTCCCGGAGGAATGTGAGGGAGAGCAAGCGAGGGAGCACAGCCTGAGGCCGAGGCACCAAAGCCAGGGCAGGAGCAGTTTGGCTGGTAACCAGCGTTACCAGCTGGCATTTGGGCAAGGGGACTGTCTTCCCCACCGCCCCAGCCTCCTTGTCCCCTCTGCCCTGTGCAGGAGCTCACCCTGACACCCATACTCAGAGGGCTCCCACCAGCTCCTGAGCTTGCCCCTCATTACCCATTGCTTCATCCTGGAGGGCAAGATGTCCCAACCTGTCAACACCACAGCCTCCTCTCTACTGAGCCAGGAGGGATGGGCCAGGCAACCAGGCGCCAGCACAACCCCACTGCCCTCACAGTGGATGTGAACTCCAGCAGATATCTCCTCTCCAAGGCTCACCCAACACCCCCAGCTCATGATGTCTGTGAGCTTTGTCCTCCCAAGTAAGCTTGCCCATGGAGAGAGTCTCCAGGAAGCCCTTAAGCACTGCCGGGGACATGGAGCGAAAGCATAAGGGACTGGAAAATTCAGTGCTGAATTCTTTGCTGCTGCATCATCTTGCCCCAGATTACTTGGTCACTACAATTTAAGGAGAAAAAGATCAGCCCAGTGAATTTTCATGCTAGTGTTTCACAGTGTTGCTTCAGAGATGGACGGAAAGGCTTGAAGCGCTGCATGGTGACACAGCAGCATTGCCTTGAAGAGCAATCAACTCCAGTGAGATAAGGAGAGATTTTGGCCACATTTCTACCAGCCTGAGAGGGAGACCATGGAGTGGTCCATGCTGTTCCATGGTCCCCCTGCCTCCTCTCTGCCCAGCTGCATCATGGGCAACCCATGTCGCCATGCTGGGTAGAATAAGGTGATCCAAGGCTCTGCTAATGTAAAATAGAATAGTAGAATTGTTTTGGTTGTAAAAGACCTCTGAGATCAAGTCCAACCATTGACCTAACAACACCCTGGCCATTAAACCATGTCCTGAAGTGCCACGTCTGCACATTTCTTGAACACATGGTAAACCCTACCGTATGGACTATGGAGCCTCCAGTGCAACCCTTCAGATCAGCCCCAGGCGTGTACATGGCTGCAGCAGGACCATGTTCTGAGCTCACCATCTTGGCAGAGAGTGCAGGCTGGGCAGGTGGTGACCTATGTGAAATGCGAATGGAGCTGTGCTGGAGCACAGGAGTTGTTTCTGCAGGCCAAAACGCACCTCAGCAAAGCTTCCTCTCCCCACACACACCAGGCCAGTGCAGAACCAGGCTCAAGAACTAGCTCTGCATCTCAGGATCCTCTGAGCGATGTGCAGTGACACTGGGATGGACTCCTTCACCCTCTCCATGCTCCGTGTACCGCCACCAGCACCACCACCGCCGCCACCACAATGAGTGTGCCTTGTCATAGAGGGGTTAATAAATGATGCAAGAAAGGAGCCCTTTAATGCACGGTGACCTTTGGCCTTTCATAAATCACAGTGTTGGGCTGCAAGTGCGCAGGGGGCAAGAGGAGGTGGGGGGGGGGGGGGGCCGAGAGGATGGGAGGGGGTCCACGCAGCTGCGCCACGGAGTTGACATTGTTCCCACCATCACTAAAGTGCAACAAATCCCTCTATTGTGTTCCTGGTTTATCTGGTTCCTCTTGTTTATTAGCAGAGGTTGTTTGGCGCTGGCTCCAGCCCTGTGCGGGTGGAAAGAGCGTTGGCACGCACCAGAGGAGGGGAGGGAGGGAGTTGGGGGGGGGGAATCGGGACGGGAGGATGAGAGTAGTTCATCAATGGCTGTATTGTCCTATCTTTTTTGTTGCTCCTGTAATGATATGTTCGGAAAAAAAGGATTAAAAAAAAATTTAAAAAAAAAGAAAAAGAGGCTGGGGGAGCGGGAAGGTGGGGGGGGGGAGGGGAAGGTGATGAGAGGGGGAGAGAAAGACGAATGGCACAGAAAGACTTGGTCAGAATGTCTGGTCTGGACCCACAGCGGATGCTGCTGCAGCTGGGAAGGATGGGTCGGGACAGAGCCGCGACGGGGCTGCTCTGTGCCTTTATGCTGCTTATTCAGGTCGGGAGCCGTGAGCCCCAGCGGCTCGGGGTGGGCCCGCCCGTGCCAACTCTATTCATGGCCAGCGGGGACCACGTGTGCACGGGGGAGAGGATGAGGTGGTGGGAGCAAGGGGCTGGGGCTGGCAGGGAAGGGGGAAGAGGTTATTCATCACGTTCCCCAGAGCTTGAACCTGCCTTGGTACTGAAGAGGCAGCTGGGGGGCACAGCATCTTCTCAAAGCACTGGCAGTGCTGTCCACCATTCAGAGTACCAGGGCCCCCTTCCCAAACGAGCAGAGATTTTCTTGCTCCCAGAACTTGCTCAAGCTTGCGTTTTCCCCCCTGGAGCTGCCCCTAGACACACATCCACAGAGAGATTGCCTGGTTTTCATCATGATCAGCAAGACAGTGCTAGAAGATGATGGCACTTTGGTTGCCACTTTGCCTGAAGCTAGATGACGACACAGGTAAAACTGCCACAGCCACAGGGGCTTTGTTCATCACTGCTCTGCCTGTTGCTACCCATGTGGCTGAACAGATGCAAGCATCCCTAAGAGGTGCACATCTCACCATAAACAGCCTCATTGAGATGTGAGTAACACTTGTTGCTACAAAAGTCAAATTCTGCCTGGGATCATGGAATTATAGAATGGTGTGGTTGGAAGGGACCTTGAAAATCATCCAGTTCCAACCCCACCACCAGGGGCAGGGACACCTTCCACTAGACCACATTGCTTAAGGCCTTGTCCAACCTGGCCTTGAACACCTCCAGGGAGGGAGCATCCACACCCTCCCTGGGGAACTCGGTCCAGTGTCTCACCACCCTCCGCTGTAAAGAATTTCTTCCTAATATCCAGTCGAAATCTGCCTTCCTCAAGCTTTAATCCATTCCTTCTCGTCCTATCACTATAAGCCCTTGTAAAAAGTCCCTCCCCAGCTTTCTTTTAGGCCACCTTCAGGTACTGGAAGGCTGCTGTAAGATTTCCCTGGAGCCTTCCCTTCTCCAGGCTAAACAGCCCCAGCTCTCATAGTCTGTCCCCATGATGCCCTCTGATCATCTTTGTGGCCCTCCTCTGGACCTTCTCCAACAGTTTGATGTCCTTCTTGTGCTGGGGGTGCCAGAACCAAGCAGAGTACTCCAGCTAGGGTCTCACAGGAGCAGAGCAGAGAGGGGGGAATCACCTCGCTTTGTCCTGCTGGTCACACTTCTTCTGACACAGCCCAGAACATGGTTGTCCTTCTGGGTTGCCAGTGCACACTGCTGGCTCATGTTGGCCTTTTCATCAGCCCACCCCCCCCCCAAGTCCTTCTCCTCAAGTCCCCTTGCCCAAGGATGCTCAAGGCCATTTTCTAGTTCATCTCAGGCCGCTACTTGGCTGGTGTTATCCCAGCCACACCATCCATTTCTGCTCCAGTGTCTCCATCATCTCAGAGGTGTCACATGGGGGCATGTTGACCTGGACACACACAGGAGCTCTGCAAAGGAGCTCTGAAACACTCTGCTGAACTTGAAACAGTGGGTTCTGGTTGATGGTTATTAGGCTCTTGTGTCCAACCTCTCATCTTTCAGCCTGGGTCAAGTTTTAAATGCAAACAGTGGTTTCAAATGAAATGTCAGAAATTCCTTTTGGAAATGTCCATTCACAACAGTTTGGCGTTTAGGAAACAGGATAATTCAGGAAGATTGTCTCCAAATTAAATGGTTTGATATTTTAAAAATCCCCCTCTCACGCTCGCTTTCCAGCCAAAAAGTGCTTGTTGAATTAGGTCTGGATCTGCAACTAGGTTCATTCCCCTGAAGTCTCATTTCTTGGTAAATAAATTATTTTTTAATAATTTTTTCCCTGGTACCAGTCATGCCCACCCTCAGATGATGCCACATCCTTGCTATCCTTGGGAGGTCTCAGGGTCTCCACGAAGTGCTGCAGTGTGCCTGGATTCTTGCCTTCCTCATGTCCCACCTTGCTGCAAGTGTTCTCAGGACTCATGGCAGGCCTGCCATCAGTCTGTGCTCCCCAATCCCTCAAGGTCAGATGTGAAGCCCAGAGCTGGCCTTAAAAACTAGAGGCTTAAACTCATGGAACATGAATGCAGACATTTGTGCTGCTCAGGGTGCTTCTAACAGGACATAGGAGGGACTGTGTGGCAGGATTGCAAAAATCTGAAGCTGCAGGAAAATTGGAGGGGAGGAGAGGAGCAGACAGGATGGACTCTCAGGAAACACAGGGATGCACAGCAATGCATGCAGAGGGACCCCTTTTCACCTGAGTGGAAAATGAATCTTGAAAGCTGAGAAATACTGCTGACTTGATTAAAGCTGACATTTTTCATACCCTCTTCTCTCATGTAAGCATGAAATGAGTGACCCATCTGAGTAGCTGCACTGAGATGAGCCAGGTGGCAATGAGAGGATGATACAGTTGTCAATAGCATCCCAATCCTGCATTTCAAGAGCAGTTCAGCTCCCCATTTCCTCCTCTGCCTGTCACACACCTTCTCCAGCAGAACTGATCAGATATCTGATCAGTTTCTCCACTACAGGAAACTCTCAGACTGAATTCTGCCTTCCCCTAGTCAGACACCACTCCATATCCAGTAGGTACCTCCATACCAGTGTCATCCAAAGCATCTTCACGTGACCTCTAAAATGAAAGAATGAGTATCACTACTTGTTCAGATAAAACAGCTAGGTTCTTTCCCTCCCTCCAATCTAGTGAGATGGGACTTCATAGGACTTCTGGACTGCAAACCCAAAGAGTTAGAGAGATTTCCTTCAAAAAATTTGGTCACACAGGGAGTTTAACAACAACCTGAAAGAGAGTACAGCTTGCTTATGCCAACTTGAACTGGTGGCAATATCAACCCTACACCTGAGCTGGACAGTCACAGCAATGATTCAAGGTCACATCCCCTTTTGAGACTCTCATGGCTTTCTTTTTTCTTACTGACATCCTTAGATGCCTAACCTAAACCTACCTACCAATCTCACCCTCACAAGCACATGGCACTGGTGGCTTTGAAGGAGATCTCTTGTCTGCCCAGAGAACATCAGGTTATATCACAAGAAGGATATAGCACTGGGACCCAGATTTGTAGCTGGCAAGTGCACCCTTATGTGTCTAGTCTGAGCATCTTCCCCTGAGAGCAGCATCTGGATCACACCACAGATGTCCCCAGGAGTATTCAGTGGGTAGTGATGAGGACCAGTCAGGCTACCTCAAGGTTGTACCTGCGGAGCACTGTAGCACCTCTGTCCATCATCAAGTAATGGAAGAGAAAACAAATTCTCATCTTGAAGAGGACGTCTCATCCCAGACAGTGTGGAAATTGCTCCTTGGACACTGAGGTCTCAGCTGTGCTCATGTTGGACCTGACTGCTTTCAGTGGCATCCCTTGTAGCAGTGACAAGATTGTGGCAATTGCCATGAACTCCACAGCGTGAAGCCTGAGCACAAGTGACCCTGTCTGTGCAGCTCACTCTGCTGCTTTAGACTCAGGTTCTCAGGAGTGTCTGCCACCATGGTGAAGGACTGCATTGCAATACAGCTTCTTCTCGTAGCCCTTGTAGCTTTTCATGTTTAGGGGTCAACTCACAGGTCTTGCAAGCATGCTTTGTGCCAGAACTTATTGAGGCAGTTCACCTTCTCAGTGGGGTAGGCAATCTAACTGCAGTGAGCACAGTTGGGATTTGTGGCTGGGTCAAGGATCTCACCATTAGGTTTTGTTTTCTGAACCACAGGGAAGTTCAGGGAATCATTGGTCTGCCAGCGATGGGAATTTTCAAATGGGTATCAGCTTTAGGCTGGACATTCACAATAAGCCCAGACCAAGCTCCTAATCGAGAGGCACATCTGGGACAATTCAAACTCAGGTGTCACCTCTTGGGAGCAGCACAAGCCATCCACCACCGCAGAGAGCTGCTCACTGCACGTTTTGCTCTGAAGCAGGAGAGGAGTCACAGCCTCCCGGGACGCACCACACGGTGACTAGAGGAGCATGGCACTGCTTGCTGGGCATCCCGGCCCAGATGGCACAGCTGAACCTGCCGGGTGGCAGGACTCCCGGCACCG
The DNA here is from genome assembly GCF_027791375.1 of Indicator indicator. Classification (NCBI taxonomy): domain Eukaryota; kingdom Metazoa; phylum Chordata; class Aves; order Piciformes; family Indicatoridae; genus Indicator; species Indicator indicator. The sequence continues at coordinate 8,703,518 of NC_072023.1, read as the reverse complement.
CCGGCTGCACCAGTGCCTGCTCCAGAGCACAGCTGTCTCCTGAGCCCTCTTCTCCCTACCCCCCAGCAGACTGCACAGCATCCCCAGACTCCCTGGCCACCAACGTGGCCCCTCCATCGTGGGTCTCCTTGCTCAGTGGTCAGTTCTGTTTCAACTGAGGCATGAGAATTTCTCCCTCGTTCTCACAATCGTCTTGCCATTCGCCCCCCCCCACCCCCCTCCCCCTCCAAGCCATCAAAATCCTCCTTCCCTGCCTCCCTCCTTCTCCTTCCCGCCGCCTCCCCCTTCTCTCTCCCTGGAACTTCCCTGCAGCTGCAGAGCTGGCCAGACAATCGGGTGTTTTAGAGAAATACATTTTTGGGCTAATTTGCCATGCATAAGTGTTTCTCTTACCCTTTAAAGGCAGGGAACAAAGAGCACATTCTCCGGGAGCTCTGCCCTGTTGTGAGCAGCCCTGCAGCTGTACAGTGCTGTGCTACCCTCTGCTCCCCTGCTCCACTCTCTGCTGGCTGTGTAAGGAGATGGGGCTCTGCTTCTCCCCGGGACCACACCATCATCTACCAGTCCCTACACATTTCTTTTTGGTTTTTAAAAGCAGAACGGGCAGGGAGGGAAGGGGTTTGGTAGCACTATCACCTAGACTGACTTGCCAGATCATGCAAGTACAGGCTTTTATGTTGAGACATCATTTATTTGGAAATAATCTGAATTTTCCTTTATTTGGGCCTTAACCCCGTGTCCAAGTTAAATATTGATTACATCTCAACAGCAACACTGGGACAACGCATCACACATATCATTGTTAGGCTGCAGGAAATTTTGTGCTATCAAGGAAACTTAGACATCAAAAAAACAACTACATGCAAGGATTTCAGATCCTGTTTTCTCACTTTGAACTCTCATAGCCATCCCTGGTTGGGGAATGTCTCCAACAGAAGGATTTTCCTTTTTAAGGCTAGGATGTTGAATGCTGAACAGATGTGACCCAATGGACCAGACTGGGAAGAAGATACAGATGTTCTGTCATGAACCACTCACAGGCTGTGGAGAAGGAGGTGGCCTGGAGCAGCTGGACACTGAGGAACCAAAAAATTTTGTCAGCTTTTTGGAGATCCCATTTCAGCACTTGCTGAATAATCTTTTTCCTACCCATGGGAAGTTGGTCCAGCAAACAGCTTCCTAGATGGGGCTACAGGTTCTGGTGTAAAGCTGAATGAGGTTTTAAAAGCAGCCACAGTGAAGTCACTCACCCTGTTTCTGCAGCAGTGTTGGGGGGGATATCTGGGCAAACTCTTCCCAACAGCCTACTCCCATCCACTGTAAATATTCATTCAGTCCAAAGCAGTCCCCTTTTCAGCTCCAAACTCAACACAGTCTAAGGCAGCCAACCCAGTCAAGTCTAGGCTACCCAGAACATGCCTGTCACAAGCTGACAGCTCCAAACTGCTTCAGATTGCACTCAGTCCCTGTAGGTATAGCTCAGTTGGATCAAAGCCAGTATAACTCAGGCCAAGACAGCCATACCCAGGCCATTCAACCAAATCCAAGCTACATTCCATTCAGGGACTAGAACAACCTAGCATGTCCAAGCTGCCCTCAAAGTCTAACCCAGTAAGGGAATGAAACAGGATGTGACAGAAGCTTAGTTCTGAGATGCTTGAAATGCATTTTTCAGGTAAAAATGTCTGGATCTTACAGAGGTCACCATGGTTTTAAGAGCTTGTGGCACGCAAATGAACAGCATTAGTCTCTCTGAAATGCCCTGCACATCACACTGAAACAGATGTGCTCATCTTTCAGTTCTCTCCCACACCTTGAAATCTATTGTTTTGCCTCCAGCAGATCCTCTTGACTCAAATCCAGATGGATCTCTTGAATAAATAAGACAGGAACTTTGCTTTAATATTATTCCATTTGGAGAAAAGGAGAAGAGGAGTGAAGTGCAGAAGAGAGGGAAAGGAGAGGAGAGGAGAGGAGAGGAGAGGAGAGGAGAGGAGAGGAGAGGAGAGGAGAGGAGAGGAGAGGAGAGGAGAGGAGAGGAGAGGAGAGGAGAGGAGAGGAGAGGAGAGGAGAGGAGAGGAGAGGAGAGGAGAGGAGAGGAGAGGAGAGGAGAGGAGAGGAGAGGAGAGGAGAGGAGAGGAGAGGAGAGGAGAGGAGAGGAGAGGAGAGGAGAGGAGAGGAGAGGAGAGGAGAGGACTGCAAACAGCAGAAATGCATTTAAGGGTACATGTAACACAGGAAAAGACGAAGGTCTTACAGACTGAAGACCAAAATCCTGAGTACCTAAGCTAGGAAAGGCCATCTTGGAAGAAATTATAGCAGGAGGAACATGGAGTAGAAGAAAAATGGAATCAGCAACACCACCCAAGTGGTGACAGGAGGACAGATTGAGCCTCACCTGGCACTAAATCCCTCTGTTTCTTCCTGACTCTGAACTCTTCGCACTGGGTTGGTAAGGATATGTTCATAAGAACTTAGTTAAAACAGAGTCCATTAGTGGAGGCAAGGCTGAGACATGCATTTATTGAGCCTGGTGACACTTTCTCCACACAGAACACCATCTGGTCTTAGCTTGGCTGAGATCTTAATGCTCTGCGACTCCTGCCTTGTTGTGCTACTGTGAATGAGTTGTCTGAGGGCGCAGTGGAGAACTTCAAGTTTCTTAGTTTCCAAACTTCATTCAAACTTCATCCCAGAACTCGCTCCACTGACCTTACAAGTGACTCCAGTATGTGCCAGTCAGGTATTAAAACTATAGTGCCAAGAAAAATTCACTTTCTGCTGGACTCGGAGCTGTAGTAGTGAAAAGCAAATTGAGCAAGAGGTTTAATCATATTTTGCATCCCCCCTGGGTAAAAGTCCTTCAATCCTCTTAGAAGACTGAGCTTGAAAATTTCCCTGGCAGGGCTGCAGGTGACATCACACAGCACAGGTGGCCCGAGTGGCACAGGTAGGTTGGAAGCCAAGACCAAGTGCCAACACAAACACCCCAAAGCCCAGGATGAGGTTAGCAGGAGCAAAATTCAGCTCCAGTCTTTGTGGTTACCATCTCAGTAAGATAGAGAGAGGGGGTGGGGGGCAAGGAGAGGAAAGGGAGGAAGAAGGTTATGGAGTGGGGGAGGGCCGGGAGCCTGAAGCCCTCAGTTGCCACATGATCTTCCTGGCTGCTTCTAAAGCGCTGCCCTAGAGTCCATGTGACAGCTGATTGACGACAGCACAGCCCCGCTCAGCACCCCACCTGACTGCACCCAGCCAAGGGCCTGGGCTGACCCAGGAGGGCTGGGCACTGCTTCGGTCCTGAAAGGGCAGGGAGGACCATCTCTCCATTTCCAGACTTCTCTTTGCTTCCCTTTGCTTGGCACTATGTGAGGAGGCTCCAGAGGCAAGGTGCTGTCCCTTCTGCACTCTCAGATCTGGCTGCTTCGTTTCTTTGAATTTGCAGAGCACCCCAAACCAATCTCAGCCACAAACTGGCCTGGCATATGCCAATATCCCATATCTGACCTTCAAATAGGTGCAGATTCTCTTTCCTTGAGTAGAACTTCTTTTCATATCATCATCACAGGAGTGCCCTTTCAATCAAAGATCCACTCAATGAATGAGGAAGCCTCCTCAGAAATGGCAGGAAGGAGACTAAGGCTGATGGTTCACAAAGAAGTAAGTCTGGTTGGTTGTTTGGAGATGGAGGATTTAGCCTGTCTTCAACTCATTGATATAGAGAACTTCTAACTCCAGTAAAATGATTATTCTCAACCAAAGGAAGACCTAAGACATTAAGCAAGAGAGATGCAATGTGTGAGAACAGAGTTTTTGAAGACCAACCATAGGAACTGAATTCACAGAGGTTGTGATGGGACATCATATATTTTAGGGATGGTGTTTTTCTTCCCTGTCTCTCTCCACACTGCTAGGTGCCAGTGCGCCTAGAAAAAAATATCAAAGGAAAAGAGTCATCGCCTCATACGCTGCAAAAAAAGCCTCCAGTGACCTTTGCCAAAACCAAAGCTCCTATGAAGAAAGGACATCTGACATTTAAAAACTCTGGTATGGTCAAACCACCCAACGTCATCCTTACCTCCTCTTCCCAGACAACCAATCCTTGGCTTCACTCACCCGAGAGCCAGCGCCGCTACCTCGCTGCACAGACTACGTCTCCCATGGCCATGCCTCTTTCCTGCATGCTCAGCGACTGCCTCCATGAAGGGTTAATTCAACCAGGGCCTTTTACTCCAAGTTGTTTTCCAAGTAGCTGAGAGAATAGGGCTCTTGTTACAAACATGGCTTCTGGGCATTTGGTGATGCTTTCCCTTTTCTCTCTTTCTGTGCCACAAAAGAATCTTTTGTTCTTGTCTCTCTGTCTCATTTACTCTCCCCCACCCTGCTCTCGCCTCTTCCCTCCATTGGCTGCCAAGTGACTAAGGAATGGCAAAAAATGACCATAGCTCAGTCATGGCAAATATTTCTTCAGCTATTATCTGATAGAGACCTTGAGCATCTATGTGAAGGGCCCTCTGCCTTCCCTCAGGCTTCTCCTAAAGATGAGGAAAAATGAGTCAGACACAACAGGGCAGGATATAAGTTGAATCAACCATGATGCTAATGGAAATGTCTTGCAAATGGAGTCATGGTGCCTGTTTCAGGAAAATCAAATGATAGGGACCTAGAACTGGCAGGAGTCCAGTGGCAGCTTCAATGGGTCTAGATTATTATAGGATCTCTGAATTTATTAGAAAACACATCAGAGGCACAAACACACACACACAAAAATCACTTTCTTGCCTCCACAGTTTCTGATTCAGCTGTTTGTAAGCTGGAGCTGACACTCTTTGTTGGATGGGTTGTAACATCTCATAGTTTCTTTGCACCATCGTGGTAAATCTTCTTCTGCATTGCCTCCTGCTACAGAAAAGCTGTGGCAAATCCCCATGGATATCATGTCTTCCCACATCCCATTGAAATTATACCTCAGGCATTCCCACAGACATCCTTCTAGTTAAGTCTCCTTGCACGTACTGCCTCACTGAGTCATTTCACACGTACATCCATAGATATGTAAAAGTTCACATGACACTAAAGTCACTGCAACTTCCACAAGGACTTCTCAGCAACAGAAAAAAATTCCCCTCCCAAAGTCCCACCTCCCTGTGTTTTAGAGCATTTGGGTATATTCTTCACCGATGCTGTCTTCTGCAATGAAAATCCCATTCTTCAATCTCAGCTGAAGCAAAACCTTGCTCTTTCTGTCTCTCTGTTCATCTTCTTCTCTACTGACCCTCTTGAGTCCTCTGAATACCCTCTGTCCTGAGTCCATGTCACACTTTAGGTGAACATGGCATATGCTTCCTGGCTCCATCTGCCAAGTTTCTGCACTCTTCCCCCACTCAGTCTCTTAGCTATTTTGGAAGGCCCTTGAAGCAATCATTGAATTTCAGCCTCGGACACTTTTCCGCACACACGCACACACACACAAAGCCATGGATGTTAAGGCATTACTTGGAGAATTTTTATTCCTGTGGAGAAGGGGCATGGACCATATGAATAAAAGGGCCATTATATTCCCACATTAGAAGAACTTCTTGTCTGGTGAATTTTAACCAAGCTGGTTAAAACATCATGAGAATTCTACACTGACCAACTCCTTCTATTCGTACGACCATGCCCACAATAAAGATTTGTGCCAAGTCAACCATATCTGCTGCAAAACTGCATGCAGAGCAGTTTTCATTGGAAAGCACCAAACCCATCCAAGATGTAACAATTAAGGAACGTAAAATAATTGTCTTCCTGCCTCCTGGCTTGATAGCATCTAAACGAATCCCAATGCAGACACAGAGATCCTTACTGCGATCCCAGCTGTGCCCCACTGCTCATACAGTAGCTCTATCAGACAGGGTGCTCACCAGGGGTGTACAGTCAGCCTTAGCAGATCATCTCCATCACAAAGGACAACTGGAGTGCTCTGAGATGAAGAATTTTACCCTTGTCAGAAAAGCAAGTCCCTGGCAAATCCAGAAACTCGTTAATTCAAATGTTGTGTGCCTGATGCTATCATCATCAACCTCCCCACCATGCAGTGCCCCTGGTGAAGCAACACATTGCTGGATCCTCTTAGCAATGGTGAAACAAGGAAAAGGGTTTGCTTCTCCCTGGCTACAATTCCCCTTCACAGGATGGGATCCCACAGTCCTGTAGTGGAGACTACTGCAGTCAAAGGCATTACTCTGCTGCCTAGAGAGCCCTGTCAGGGTCATCTTCGCACCCTGCGGAGACCAAGAGGTCAGCTGTTGAAGCCTCTTTGGAAATAAAGAATCTACTAGCATCTCTTTCACAGATGAGAAACTCAAGGATGGATTATGGATTCTTCCTCAGATAATTTTGGATGAATCAAGAAAAGAGAGAAGGAATAGCTGGATGGCTAAATAAAGCCAATGAGATCACATGTTCCGCCTTTTTATCTGCTTTTCTCTTTCTGCTTTAGGACGACAAAGCTTCCTTTGATATGAAAGAAGAGGGGGGTAGGGAGAGAGGGGAGAGGGGGTGCCAGAGTCACCCCAGTGCCCCTGGTCACTTATCCACGTTCCTTAATGTGATGTTCCCACTGACAGAAACAGAAAAAAAACAGTGATCTCATGATTCCAGAGACGATTCATGCAAACAGCCCTGGGATGAGGGGTAAAGGGGACAGGAAAGAGGGGTAAAGGATGAGTGAGGAAAGGCAAGAAAGGGAGAGGAAAAGGTAGGAGTGACAGGGAGAGGGAACACAGGAAGCAGGACCTTATAGAACTGGAATGAGAAACTGAAGGCCAAAAGAGGATGTGTAAAGGAACTCTAGGTAAAAGGCAAAGAAAGAGGAGTCTTCAGACCAGGGCAGCAGGACTGGTGGAAGAAAGTTAGGTGTGACACTACATGGCAGGGTCAGGGATAAGAGTTGAATGAGGTGTAGAGTATGTAGGGAAAAGAGTTTGGGCTCAGAGATAGTGTGGTGGGATGAGGAACAAGGGTCTGACACAAGTGTGAGAATAAAAGGAGCAGGAAGTAACTATGGGGTTGGGAGCAGAAGGAGTAAGACTTACTAAAACTTGTTACTTCTGCATTCTGCTTACACAAAACCAGGTCACCCAACCTGCCAAGAGAATAATCCTGCTCTTAGTAGCCCCAGAACCAACAGATGCCAGGAATGGAATGGGGAGAGAGATTTATTACCTGAGGCATTCAGCCATGTCCAAGGGAGGCAGCGCTGAGGCAGCAGAGCTGGAGACAGCCCCACTTTGGTTGGGCTGATCTCTCTGCAGGAGACCCTCACACCTGCAAAGAGGAGCACTGTGTGTGTATTACACCTCACCCACCATCAGCCACTTCCTTCAACCTTCTTCCTTGGCTTTCCTCTTGCCCTTTTGTTCTTCCTTCCCTTCTTCCCTCCCTCCATCCTTCCTTGCCTCCTCACCACAGGTAGACAAGAGCTCAGCACAGTTGGCAGGAGATGTCCTACCTTCTTCTCCATCCCTGCAAGGGGATGTGCCATGCCAATAGCCCCTTTCCCTAACCAGTGAAGCAGACAGGGCCCAGGATTTTGAGCCCACAGGGCACTTGGTAGAGCTGGAACAAAGAGGGTTGAAGGACTTGGGGTCACAACCAAAAGAAAAAGTGTCTCCCATTACTACCTGACGCCTACATGGCTCATGGCTCTCCTCCACATTGGTCTCTCCTGGGGGCTCATCATGTTTCCCCCCTCCTCCTTCTGCTCCACAGCAGCTAATCGGTGACCCACTGACAGTCTCTGTCTATCACTCCTCTCTGTGCACAATGGGGTAATTAAACCCTGACCCTCCACTCCTTTTATCCATTTCCTCTGCACAGTCACTCCCTGAAAGAGCAGAGGGGAGGACCTGCTGTGGAGGCTTCTGCCCCAGCCTCCAGCTGTAATGAAGATGTAAAGCACAGGAAGGACTTGCTGTGAAAAGAAAGATACTGAGGGGGCAGCCAAAGAGGCATTGAGTGGTACAAGGCTTCCCACACGCTTATGCTGAGCTCTGCTCCATCTGCTCTACCTCCATCACAGACACTGTAAACTTTCAACTCTATCATCACACCCACAGGTTGTCCAGAATCCTTCCCCTACCCACGCATACCTACAGCAACCCACTGCTCCTCTACATGTCCTCAAGGCAGGATTAAGTACGAGTTCCTATCTCAGGTCTCCAGGAGCCTCAATTTGTCCAGCTCTGGGCTTGCTTTTCCTTGACACCACGCAGCGTTGTTGATGTGCCCCAGCCCAAAGCTTCTGCACTCCCCGCAGAATGAACCCATTGCCTCCACTCAGACTAAGCCCAGTGCCTCAGGCCTCACACATCAGGCTTTCCTTATTAAACACCTGCTGAAAGGGGAAGGGAGTTCTCAGTGGCAAGGTGCATCCCATGGAGCACAGTGGATGGACCCAGGAGCTGGCTGAGGTAAGGTGATGTTGCACCCAGAGACAGGCAAAAGTCACAAAAGGCCAGGAAGTTCTTTCTCTTTCTTCCTTTTTATAGCTTTCTGGCACTCCACAAAATTTATTGCACAGCTTGATGAACAGCCAGAAATGATGCTGAACAACCCACATTCTGCTTCCTCCTCCCTGCCCTGAGTGGGGAAGCTGCCTCCCTCCCACGCATGAGCAAGAAGGGCTGGGGCCACCCGGGGAAGGGCATGACGGGTAAAGCAGTGCCCCTAAACAATTAAGCACTGTCCCAAGCCCTGCACACCCCTGTCCCCAGAACAAAAGTGTCACACACAAGAGACCTGACTGTGAAGCCTCCATCCGCTTTCATCACTGACCCCCGGGGCAGGCAGGGCACAAGGTCAGCCCACTTAAACTCCAAACTTGGACAGAAATAGAGCTGGGAAGTGGGCAAGGGTGGCCAAGTGCAGGGGTCCCCAACCATTTGAGGGGTTCTTTGACTGAGTCATTTCATTTCATCAAAGACACATTTTTTTCTGGAAGGAAAATGGAGAGCAGCGGGTGCGAAGGGAGCAAGGGGGAGGCAGGGAGCTCACCGTGAATTATGACCACTCTCAACAAGAGTCTTTCACATCATGGAGGTGAGGAGAGGATGGGGTAATTGGGCATGTTAGACCCATACATGATGAGGACAAGTCTCTGCTCATTTCCCACTCTCCACTCTGCCACTGCTCACCAGAGGTGGTCACCCATACCCCCTGTCACTATTCCGTCGTGGGGCTCACCCCCAGGACCACAGGCTTTGAGAGCACCTCAGCAGTCTGGCAGTCCTCCTGGGCTGTTCACTCGTGTGTGGTTGTCCTCCTGGTGTGGAAAGGCTGAAAGCTGCCTTATTAGCCAAGCTGAGGCTCATGATTTCCACCTGCAGTCTAATCCATTAGACTTTGAGTTGCTGAGTTTTAAGGTTGTAAATGCTGCCTTTGTGTGTGATGCTTTCGTACAGGTAACAGCTTTGTCTTCTGGCAGTCACCAGTGAGCACTGTAGAAGTGGTAGGTAAGAAGAGATCACATCCTGGGCTGCATCAAAAGGAGCATGGTCAGCAGGTCCACTCTGCTCGAGTGAGACCTCACCTGGGGTATCGTGTCCAGTTCTGGGGCCTCCAACACAAGAGAGACATGGACCTGCTGGAGCTGGTCCAGAGGAGGACCACAAAGATGATCAGAGGGCTGGAGCACCTCTCCTATGAAGACAGGCTGAGAAAGTTGGGGCTTTTCAACCTGAAGAAGAGAAGGCTCCAGGGAGACCTAATTTCAGTATCTGAAGGAGACCTGCAGGAAAGCTGAGGAAGGACTGTTTAGAAGGGCTTGCAAGTGATAGGATGAGAGGCAATGGTTTGAAACTGGAGCTGGGTAGATTTAAGCTGGACATAAGGAGGAAGTTCTTTACAATGAGAATGGTGAAATACTGGCACAGGTTGTCCAGGGATGTGGTTGAGTCCCCATCCCTGGAGACACTCAAGATCAGACTTGATGTGCCCCTGGGCAGCCTGATTAAGCTGGAGGTGTCCCTGCTTAGTGCAATGTTGGACAAGAGGACCTTTGAAGGTCCCTTCCAACCCAATGCAATCTGTGAATCTCTGAACAGATGCTCCTGAGACTTATCTCCTTGACTAGGAGGAGAAACCTGTGGGGGACCAAGTCAAGCGGGGATGAAATGTGTTTGGTGCATGAGGAAATATAACACATCCATCACAGAGCATTAATGATTTCACCAGGCTTCTTCCCTCTGGAGAAGCTTCTGATAATCCTAAAAGCAGGAGATTTCAGAGGAAGGACAAAACACCCAGCAAGGGAAACAAAATTAAAACAAATTAATCAATGCATAAAAATACTGCTGTTCACCCCCAGAAGTATGAAATGTCACCAGACATTTTTAATTCACCAGACATCCAGACTCAGTCAGCCTGAACAGCAATGTTGTGTTATGATGAAACTCACATCTTGGTGGTCCCATGGGGAAGGGTATCTCCAGCTCATCAGAATCAACTGAAGGTACATCTTATTCTGGTAGGAGTCTCAATACAGCAATGAGAAGATGTACAGGTCAGGAAATAAGCAGGCAGGTCATTTGTAGCCATGTTTCCAACATCTCTCTCCTCTTCCTCTCTGAGCAGTAGCCCCAGGATGCAAGTGCAAGAGCAAGCACACATCTTGGAGTGTGATAAACCACCCCTGCATATGACCGTCCCCTGTTCTACCTCAGTGGGGCCACCACCACCTCCTATCTCCCACTTGCAGCATGTAGAGGCCCCTGCATGGGTCTGGAGCACCCTGCAAATGTGGGGGACAGGGAAGAGCAGGCAGGCTGTGGTGGTGGGCCAGGAATACAATCCCCACACTTACCCACTGGAAGTCCCCCCCAAAACCAGACAACATGGCTCAAGGAACAGCAAGGAGGATGTTCACTCAGTGTTGGTTGTGTTGATGTTGACAACTAGAAGCAAAGCAGCCAGAAACATGAGGTTCAGCACAGACCCAGCACAGAGAAATGCATCTGAGTGCCAAGAAGCTAACTAGTCATGCGATGTGTGATCTGCTTGCAGACTCCTCATTACACATGATGAAAGACAAGCAGAAGGGAGCTCAGCTCTCAACGCCTGGGCTGACTTTTCATGGGTTGTCTGTTTGGGAGTGGAAAAATGCCTGTACTTGCAAACTGAGCCCTCTTGATCCAAGCTGCATTAACGGGCTGTAAGTAGTGAGCCCATCAATGCAGGGTAAAGCTGCATATCAAATTTTTGATACAACAATTAATCAGACATATACCTGAAAAATGAGAAGCTTCCTGAGATGTTTTTTACACATTGGCTAGCCTTTATTTTTTATTTTTTAATTTTAGATAACGATTTTCATCAGCAGTTCATTACTTTTTCCATTGGGAGGAGGGGATCGGTTGGATTTCCACTATTGAGATAGATGTGGCTTTGAGCCACCCCATGAAGAAAGAATCCAGTCGATCTTGGGCATGTTGGAGTAACTGTACACAAAAGACAGGGTCAGTCAGCACATGTGTACAAAGGCTGATGCTTCAGGAACACACTGAAGGACACACACATCACTGGAGCAACACAAAAGCAAGGCACATCAGACCTACAGATTTCAGCCTTGTCAGTGTCAGCAGGTCTGGGTTATTTTTTTACCTCGGGCCTGTTCTGCCTGTTGTCTTTTTTTTTTTTTTTTTCTAATGGCAGGAGCTGCCACGAAAGGAGACATTCACTGCCTGTTCTTTAGCTCTGCAGCTCTAGGAGCAGAAGTGGACACAGGAGAAATGAGGTCCCGGGACTTCTTTTAACCAGTCTGTTGTCCAGCCATGCACAAGGCCTTGAGCAATGCCCAAATCATTTATGTTACGCAGGTGTTCTCCTAGATGTGGGGGGGAACTTTTTTTGCCCCTTGCAGTAAATGGCGGGGAAAGATCCCAGCGCTGCAAATCCAGGGCGCCTGAACCCAGACCTCTCTCCTGCAGCAGAAGTTCTCAGTAGTGTCCACGCGGTGGCGCTGCCCCCTTAGAAATGAAGCCCGGCTGGCTGGGCTAGTGGGTGACGCTGCAGAGCCCACGGTCAGCAAGGCGGAGACAGGACAGCGTGGGACCCCTCGCTCACTGCACGGAGCACAGTGCAGATTGCAGACCCGACTTCTGCCTCTACCAGCGATCTGCTGTTTGACATTTCCTTCAGCAGCTCTTGTGTGTATCACAGAATCACAGTGATAGGGGCTGGAAGGGACCTTCGGAGATCATTTTGTCCAGCCCCCCTGCCAGAGCAGATTCACCTACAGCAGGCTGCACAGGATGGCATCCAGGCAGGCACTGAAAGACTCCAGAGATGGCGATTCCGCCACCTCTCTGAGCATCCTGTTCCAGTGCTCTACCACCCTCAACATAAAGAAGTTCCTTCTCATGTTTAGATGAAACTTCCTATGTTTAATTTGCATCCATTACCTCTTGTCTGTCACTGGGCACCACTGAAAAAAGACTGGGCCCCATCCTCCTGTCACCCACCCTTTAAAAGTATTTATAAGCATTGATAAGATCTCCCCTCAGTTTTATCCACATTAAAAAGCCCCTGATCCCTTAGCCTTTCTTCATAGGACAGATGTTCTAGTCCCCTAATCATCTCTGGACATCAGTGGTGGGGGCCCCAGTGTATCACAAATATGTTAATCCCTAGCTGTCAATAATGAAATTATATGCTATGAGGAGGACAAGGGACAGACTTCTTTTTAAAACATATTTCAAAATGAGTGTCCTAAAACAATAAAGAGTTATTGACGGTTGTTTTGATCCAAGAATTTGAAAGAGAATTACACAGGAAAACAGTTCCAAAATTTCCAGGTTCTCTTTCATGTTCACAGCATTGCAGAATCTGTCCAGTTAAACTCTAAGCTTCTCTAGAGTGTTCCAGCTGGGATCCTGCAACAGTGCTTACCCACCCTCATAGTAGCTTTTCATAGTAGCTTTTTTTTTCCTTTTATCTAACTGGAATTTCTATGTTGCCACTTGGGACCTTTTGCCTTTTGCTTTTGGCTGTGCAAAAGCCTTGGGAAGAGACTGGCTCTGCTCTCTCTGTATCATCTTCAGCCACAGCCAAACGCCACGGTACTGCTGAGCCCCAGAAAGCTCCTCTGGTACAGAGAGCAGGACTGGACTCATCAATTCTGATGCTTCACTGGTGTTAAATTCCTGTCAATGTCCAGGGTCAGGATGTCAGTTTCTTCTCTTCAGAGAGCTCCCACTTGAAGGATGGCATTTCTCATTCAGCTTCGCCTCATAAATAAATCTTCTCTTAGATGCAGGACTTTAAAGTGATTATTAACAACATGTTCTTGCCCTTGTACTCCAGCATTGTGAGTTTTGATGTCTGCAGTCAAGAGGTTCATGGCAACGCAAGCGGCGAACACTAACCAACCTCTTAGCCAGCAAGAGAGGTCATTGTCATCAGCCAGTTCTTGACTTCTTGTTCCTAGTCACAGAGGAGTTTTCTGTTCAACGTTTGCAAATTTTTTTACTATCTTTCTTCTCCCCCCTCCCTCCCCCTTTCTTTGATCTGCATCAGTAAGTCAGGTTTGGCAGCGTGGTAACTGGTTAGAAGCCAACAGCAGCTGCAAGACATGACACATAACACAACAGGCCACCACATTCTTCTGGGAAATCAAAGCATTCTCCCAGTGATGGTGCTTTCTTGATGGAGGCAGAATTAATTTGAACACCTAGCCACTACCCACACACATACTGCAGAGCAGAAAAATGCATGGAAGCTTGGGGATCCTGCCATACACAGGGCAGCATGGTGGTTTTGCATACAGCTGTGCTGACTGGCTTCCAAGTCACTGCTTCCACAGGTCGCTGCTGGCCTGCCAGCAGTAGGGGAGATTGTGCCAACGAGTTTCAAAGCTCTTTGTGTCCCTGCTGTCATCTGAATCATCTATCTAGGACGTGTTCATATTCACAAATGTCCTTCTGAAATGCTGTCTTCTGTAGGAGGCTGGTGCTGAGTGTATTTGCACAGGGTACATCACCTTCCTTGGGTAACAGCTCTGTGTTTTGCCAAGTGACAAGCACAGGAGTCTGTCTTTTCCTGAAGATGGGCACACTTTGAGTGCCCCTTCTGGTGACTGAACAGCTGACAACTCACCACAAGCCACTAATGACAGCAGTAGGATAAGACTTGGTGCTTCTGTTTCATGCTGTGCCATTAAGTCTGTTCAACTCAGCAGTTCCCATCCTCTACTTCAGCTGCTGCCACCACTGCAGCTCCCCCTCTGTGACTTACTGAGCCCAAAGGGGCTACTTCCCAGTCCCTTGCAATGCTGGATGTCCTGATTTTACTGGGATAGAATCATCAGCCAGCCAGGACATTAAGATGGGTGGGGGCAGCAGACTTGAGCTGGTTCATAGATGTATCCCATACTGTAAGCATCCTGCTCATCACGAAGGGGGAAGTTTGATGAGGATAAGGGCTCCTCCCCTCACGGGTTGCTGTTACTGAAGGGTCTTGCTTGACATATATTGTGATTGCCATATATTCTCCTCTTTTTCTTCTTGCCTGGGAAAGGCTCATAGGGTGATAGAAGGACTGCTATAGCTTAACCCCTGATACAGGATAAACATAGCCACTGGGTTGTACTGGAAACCTCAAGCGGAGTTGGACATCTTAAAGGTCTAAGTGAAACGATTCTATAACCCAAAAAACCTGTACTGGAGGCTGCAGACCTGGCTTCACCCTGCTGCCCAGCCTTCCCTCTCTACACGTCGCGGTGGCCAAAGAGCCCCAAAGTCCTCGAGACAAGAATCATAGAACCAAGAAGGCTGGAAGAGACCTCAAAGATCATCGAGTCCAACCTGTCACCCTACACCTCATGACCATCTAAACCATGGCACCAAGTGCCACGTCCAATCCCCCTTGAACACCTCCAGGGATGGTGACTCCACCACCTCCCTGGGCAGCCCATTCCAATGGCCAACCACTCTCTCTGTGAAGAACTTTCTCCTCACCTCCAGCCTAAACCTCCCCTGGCACAGCTTGAGACTGTGTCCTCTTGTTCTGCTGCTGGTTGCCTGGGAGAAGAGACCAAACCCCTCCTGGCTACAACCTCCCTTCAGGTAGTTGTAGACAGCAATGAGGTCACCCCTGAGCCTCCTCTTCTCCAGGCTAAACACCCCCAGCTCCCTCAGCCTCTCCTCATAGGGCTTGTGCTCAAGGCCTCTCCCCAGCCTCGTTGCCCTTCTCTGGACATGCTCTAGCAATTCAACATCTTTCCTAAACTGAGGGGCCCAGAACTGGACACAGTACTCAAGGTGTGGCCTAACCAGTGCTGTGTACAGGGGTACAATGACCTCCCTGCTCCTGCTGGCCACACTATTCCTGATGCAGGCCAGGATGCCATTGGCTCTCTTGGCCACCTGGGCACACTGCTGGCTCATGTTCAGGCGCCTGTCAACCAGTACCCCCAGGTCCCTTTCTGCCTGGCTGCTCTCCAGCCACTCTGACCCCAGCCTGTAGCTCTGCATGGGGTTGTTGTGGCCAAAGTGCAGCACCAAACACACAACACACGCGGAGGACACCTTCCAAGAGCAGCCCTCCACTTGCCAAACTCCCTGAACCAGCGGCGTGGGAGGGGGCTGGCTGGGCGGGGGGAAGGCGGCCGAAGGGAGCCAGAGGAGGAGTGACGCTGCCAGCGCCCCCACGTTGCCGCTGTCAAGATGGCGGCAGCAGCGCGCGGGCGCAGCCCCTCCGAGCCCCATAGCAACGCGGAGCGAGCGGAGGGGGCGGGACTCCGGCGGCCGCTTCCGGGCTGGCGCCGGCGGTGACGTGTCCGGGGGGGCTGGCGGCGCCGGCGGCAGGGACCACGCGCGGGAGGCCACTTCCGGTGAGCCATGGGACCCCCTGCCCCACACCCCTACCCCGCCCCTCAGCACCGCCGCCCCGCGGTTGCCCAGCCAACGGTTTCTGTGGGAGCAGGGGTTGGGGTCGTGCTGCTTCCCGGGCCCTGTCAGGGAGACTCCTCGCAAACGCTCGGGCAGGTGCCCCGAGTCCAGTTCCCCGGGTCTGTGAGCTGTGGCTGAGGCCTTGGGCTGCCGGGACATCCCACTGTCAGGACCCAGCACCAAGCCTCCCGTGCCGAACCCTCTCCCTGACGCCCCCGGGCCCAGTCCAGTGAGAGAGGGGGAGGTGGAGGGCCCAAGCGGGAAAGGGCTTTGCCCGAAGTGCGAAGCTGCTGCCGTGAGGGACGCGACAGGGCGAGTTGTCAGTGATGACCTCTCCCGTTTGTGGCTTGTGAAGCTGAATGTGGCGGTAACTCCCTCAGGAGGCTGCCACCGTGGTGTGGGCCAGCCTGCAGTGCTGCTGAAGCATGAGTAAAACCAAAACGTGTCCAAAATTAAATAGAAAATTAAACAGAGACTTGGTGTATAAGGAAATAATGGGGAGTTTCATGAAAACAAGGTGCAAAAAGTGACCTAACTTCCTATGAAATGCAGGACAAAATGGAGATATTTAATGGATGTAGGGAATACAAGTTCAAATATCTTTAGGAGCCATGGTGCAAGTAGGGTATGGGAAGAAGCAGCTTCCAGAAAGGACCACGTTTTGTTCTGTGCACATGTGGGGTTTGAAACATGCAGCATTTCAACTCGAGGACATTCTCCTGTCTCATTCAGGGAAGAGAATCAGAGACCCTGGATGTGGTTTTCATCTTTGATATGAAAGACTATGACGTAACATTAAAATACATACATACATATATATATATATAAAGGAAATTGACAAGGGTGGCAGGTTGCTTCTCTGCAGTTTACTGTTGAGGTCACTGGTTTATTTGGGTTATTCTTTCTTCCCAGAGACTTTCATATAAGCTGTTCCAGACAAAGGCTTCACTTAGCCAAAACAATGTTTGCAGATTTGGACTATGATATTGAGGAAGATAAGATGTAAGTGTTTCACTTGTCTCTTCCTGCATTTTGCTAACAATAGAAATAGTCTTTGCAGCCAAGACCTAATGGGAATGGATAAATTTACCTGCCTCTGATGCTGTGTGATGAAGAGTCAGACCTCATTTCTTGCTCTCTCTGGGGACTGGGGATGAGACATTGCTGTGCTGGTGAGCAAAGGAGAGCGCTTTCTGTTGCTCTGCAATGGCTACCCTGTGCTCCTGATTGCAAAACAGTGCTGTCAGATCTTCTATAAATCAGTGACTTTAGCCAGAGTGAAAGTCCACCTATAGTGGAGGAAGCGTAATAAAAGGCAAAAAGTGGAGAAAAACTCTGGACTCCTTAAGTCTGTAAGGAGGAGAACACAGTCATTTCCTGAGCAGGTGAAAGAGTTTATGAGATTGCCAATTAATTTACCATAGAGCACCTCATTTATGCTGTGCAAGTTTTCCTCTCGCTCCAGCAGTAGGAGCAAATGAAACACTCTTTAAAATATGATAGTGTTTCTTCAGTGCCTAACAATGGATGGAGGTGTCTCTCCCACCTCTCTAATCCTTGTGATCTCAAAAATGATAGCCCAGAAGGTGTGTGATAGACTCTGTGGTGATGATGAGATGAATTCAAATGTGCAGTGCCCGTTACATTTTCAGGTGGTATCAACTCGGATACCGGAGCTGCTTCAGGCACGTGCAGCTCTGCCTGCCACCTGCAGTTATTCATTCCCCCTTTCTCATTCTAGGGGGATCCCCACTGTACCTGGGACAGTGACCCTGAAGAAGGATTCTCAGAACCTGATTGGGATCAGCATTGGGGGAGGAGCACAGTACTGCCCCTGTCTCTACATTGTCCAGGTGAGCACTTGGGGAGGAAGAGTCGAACAGTCTTTGTAAAAGGCCTGAGAGATGGAAAGCGTGGAGAGTCCTGTGTGCTCTGTCTTTCTCAGTGGGAGACATCATCTCACTTCCCAGTCAATAAGGTTTCTTTACCCTAGTGCCTAATAGCTGTGGAATTGTCTTTGTTCTTGGAGAGCATGTAAGAATCCACAGGGGAACAGTGTGACATTCTGTACTTCAAGAAATCCTGCGCTTGAGGAGGTGTGTCCTGGAGGCAAGAACTTCCTGAGAGAACAGGGTGATCAGCCCACCTCTTAGAAAAGGGGAAGAACTGTGGCTTCACCATGAACAAAGTACAACAGAGTTAAACAGGAGGAATATAATTGTTGCTTTTTTGCTCTTTAGCCCTGCATTCACCTTTTCTCTTGATAGCAGACCACCTGTGCTCTTCTCTCTGTTTAGGTGTTTGATAACACTCCAGCAGCCCTGGATGGCACTATAGCAGCTGGTGATGAAATCACAGGAGTGAACGGGAAGTCTGTCAAAGGAAAGACCAAGATGGAGGTGGCCAAGATGATACAGATGGTAAAGGTGAGAGGTAGGAGGGGGCCACGGGAGCTTCTGGGTTGTTGCATTTTATTGCCCATTGGTAAAGGAAGGCACTACTAGTTACTCCCAACTCAGTGATTTTGGATCTGCCCTTTCTACAGGGAGAAGTGACCATACACTACAACAAGCTTCAGGCTGACCCAAAGCAGGGCAAGTCATTGGATATCGGTAAGGCTGCATTCTTTCTAAGGTGTTAAAGTGACAAGGAGGGGTGAAAGATTGGTCCTAGCTAAAACCAAAGTAAGCTTCTGTTTCTGTTTTTCTCTTAACTCAGTCATTTTCAAATGGACACTGCCAAAGAAATTTGCACTTTAAAAAAATCTTTCCCTGACTTCTTTAAATAGTCTTTGAAATTAAATAGAGGCTTGACTGTTGTAAAAAGCTTGCTTTTCTGCACTGTGTTTAGCATGGATGAGGAAACTCAACTAGATAATAATTTAATGCCTTTACTTTTTATACATGTAAGTTATGCTGGCTTATTGAGGTTTTCAGCTGTACAGAAAAATGTGCCTATCGAAAACCATTAGTTGCATTTTCTCAGGTTGGAGGACAGTGATGACATACCTGTGGGAGATGAAGAGGCTTTCTTTTTTAACCAAAGTGTGTGTTTTGAACTAAGAGTACACAACTCTCTCCTTTATATGGTCTACTATCTATTCTTTCTCCTTTCATTTCTTTTCATGTCAATTAAGGCACTAATAACAGGGATTCAGGAAAATCACAAGGAGTGAGATGGATTTGCGGGGAAACAGAACTTGGTATCTTCCAGAGATGCTGAACACTGTGGCTCCAGCTGAGCTCTTGGAAGCTGCAGGCACTTGACACCCCTGCAAGTGTGTCTCTGAATAAATGTAGCTGAATCATCTGATTCCAAAGAGGACATAACTGTATCTAGTAATTTTCTGTGTATGATCACCAAAGACAGAAACTCATTCCATCAAGGGGTAACACAATGGTGTAAGATTCAAAAAAGATAAAAGTAAGCAAAGTGATAACTTTGAGCATTAAAACCTATTTGTCTTGCTTTCAGCTTCATCTCCTGACTTCAGCTGAAGTAACGCAGCAAGTAGAATAAGCAAAGTTTAGTTCCAAACATCATGATAGGTAGCTTATAGCAAAGTGATTTATTGGAATAGTCTTGCACAAGAAGTGCTGGAGCTCTGCTGGTTAAAGTGTGTATGATGTGAGAGCAGAACAGACAGGCAAAACAGAAGATGTGCTAACCACAACTGGGCCAAACATTAGTTTCTATGGAATTCTTTTTCTGCTCAATGCCTTAATAGTAAGTTCAGCTTTTCAATGCCTGAGAAACCAGTGAAGTATGCTAGTGACCTTTACTTGCCCATAGAAATGGTCAAACCTGATCCTGGTTTGCAACTTTTCTTTTTGCCTTTAGTATTGAAGAAGGTAAAGCATCGACTGGTAGAGAACATGAGCTCAGGGACTGCAGATGCCCTGGGGTTAAGCCGAGCCATACTTTGCAATGGTAAGTGTCCAGCTGGACATTTTCTTAAGGGAACACTTACCCTTTTGTGCTTACCTGCTTTTTATAGTTACTTGCCTGTTCCACATTATTCCTCCATAGTTATTTCCTTCTTCTGTGCCTCACTGTTGTGATGCCCTTGCCCTATCCTGTCACTGGGGCCATTTAAATGTTAACTAAGATCAGATTAATTTAAAGTGGGGACACACTTAATGACTGCCTATGGGTGATGACCACACTGTAAAATAAGCTTATAGTTATTTTAAAAGCTTCCCATGTTGGACCAAGGAACAGGCATTAAGAGGTGAGGGAAATTTGAAGCAAAGATGTGAAACTGGTGTTTTTCCAGTCAGTCAGGTCTTAACCATGTCCTGTTGTAATTCTTATTTCCATTTAGATGGACTGGTGAAGAGATTGGAGGAGTTGGAGAGGACAGCAGAGTTATACAAAGGTAAAGTGTGTCTTGCATCAGACAGCAGATAGGAGGGAAGGATGCCTCCATTTCAGTGAAATTACTGAAATGCATTCTCTGACTTCCAGGCTTGACAGAGCACACCAAGAATCTTCTCAGAGCTTTCTTTGAGCTGTCCCAGACACACAGAGGTAAAGAGTGAGTGAAGAGAGCACAAATCTTTGAGTTCCAGTTTCAGTAGTTTTAGTCAGTACTTAGAAATGTGATTCCTTCACCCAAATAAAACTTAAGTGTTGCAGAAACCAGCATGGGAGGGCTACCCTCGTGACACTAGCAGTCACGGTGCTAACCCAGGCTCTGTTTTTCACTTGAGAAGTTGAGAGAGGCTGAGGGAGCTGGGACTGTTTAGCCTGGAGAAGAGGAGGCTCAGGGGTGACCTCATTGCTGTCTACAACTACCTGAAGGGAGGTTGTAGCCAGGAGGGGGTTGGTCTCTTCTCCCAGGCAACCAGCAGCAGAACAAGAGGACACAGTCTCAAGTTGCGCCAGGGGAGGTTTAGGCTGGAGGTGAGGAGAAAGTTCTTCTCAGAGAGAGTGGTTGGCCATTGGAATGGGCTGCCCAGGGAGGTGGTGGAGTCACCATCCCTGGAGGTGTTCAAGAGGGGATTGGACGTGGCACTTGGTGCCATGGTTTAGATAGTCATGAGGTGTAGGGTGACAGGTTGGACTCGATGATCTTTGAGGTCTCTTCCAGCCTTCTTGATTCTATGATTCTGTGATTCTATGAAATGCCCTGCTAACTTCTGATACTGAGGGAATATGATTCCCAGCTGAGTGCAGGGTTATGGGAAGGAGTTGGAGTACTGGAGGCACAAGAGTCTCTCCAAGGCCAACTTCTTTCATCTGTCTGTTTGTTGCCCTAATCCAGCATTTGGAGATGTTTTCTCCGTCATCGGCGTACGGGAGCCGCAGCCAGCTGCCAGCGAAGCCTTTGTGAAATTTGCCGATGCCCATCGCAGCATTGAGAAGTTTGGGATTCACCTTCTGAAAACCATTAAGCCGGTAAAGAATTTAACCGCAGCAGTAAAGGGGCTGGAGAAGAGGGGAATCTAGAAAGACTGTCTTTGAAGGTGTGGTCTTATAAGTCTTTCAGTGTGGGAAGAACTGTCTTTGTCAGCTTTCCTTCAGGGAACTCTCTTCATAAAGAACCTCAGAGGTAATGTTAGTGAATACATCAGTCCTGTGCCTTTGACTTCTGCACACAAGTGTATCCTCCTCTCACCTTTTGGGGATGAGGGGGTAGGTTGATCAGTGTAGTCCCTAGAGCCCTTTCCCTGATGCTGCCACCCATTGTTAAAAAACATTACTAACTTTAAAAGAGTTTAGACAGGTGGTCCAGGAACAAATTAAGGCTTTCAATCAATGTATTTGAGTGAGGGCCTCCAGGGAATGTGTTCACTTAGTCTAGCAAAGAGAGCATTGAGTGTCGATTTGGGCACCACTTTCAGTGTCATGCTGGCTGGACAAGGTTGGGTAGTGGGGCCTTTGACTCAGGGAGAGCCATTTCCAGGACCAACTGAAAGTCACACAAGTTGAGCTGAAGGAAGACAAGTTCAGAGAAGAAGTGAGGCATGCATTTCTACCACTGGAACCACTTGCCAGTGACAGCTATGGATGTTCTAACCATGGCAATTCTGAGTCAAGATCAAACACTTCCTTTCAGATACACTCTAGTTCAAAAAAAAGAGTTAACTCGAGGCGGTCTCATGACTGGTGCTGGTTAGAAGGTAGCAGCTGATGAACTATAATCATGCTCTTGGTTGTGACATTCAACCACAGGAAGTTTCCCTTGCAGATGCTTACTGACTTGAACACATATCTGAATAAAGCCATTCCTGACACAAGGCTGACTATCAAAAAATACCTGGATGTCAAGTTTGAATATTTGGTGAGCTGCCTGCCTTTTTAAAATCTTTTTATAGTGCTGTTTGAAATTAAGCCTGAGGGTCACATAAAGCCTATGTCCATCCTTCCACCATCTCTGTGACAACACTTTGCTTTTCCCAGTTCTTTGCCTACTGCTGGATTACTCAAATTCAGAGTATTTAACTCTGCATTTAACATAATAGTTCTCACTGGTAAGAAAGATCTCCCAGAACCCAGATGACTTATTTCCTACATGACCAAATTAATTTCCTTATTTCTTTGTAAAGAGTTTCTATGGAACTTATGTTCTTGAACTCCCCTGAATAGCTCTCCAGTCCATACTTTACAGGTAGTTCTGGATAGTTAACTTTCTTTAGCCAGGTTTAACAACTATCAAATCATATTTGCTTTCATTTAGATCATGCCTTTTTTTTTCCCCTTGTGATGGTTTGCTTTCCAGACTGAGCTAGCCTGGTTATTGTCAGTGGGGGGGATTTCAGCTCTCACACTGGTACACCCCTCCTCCATTCTGCTCACCCCTTGTTTTCTGCACCCAAAAAGGGTAGGGTTCTTAAGTGAATCTCTTCTGTAACTGTATGAATCTTATTTCCTTTTACCAGTTGAGAGGAGTATTTGAAGCTGCAGCTCTAAGGCAAGGGAATATAGCAACATCTCTTCCAACATGATTCCTTCCCATTATTTATCTTTCCCCTCTTTATTTATTCCCTTCTCATATTTTTCTGGTACTGTGCTTTTCCAAGCAGTAGATGAATGCAGGATTTTTCTCTTACTAGGTTATATTTATCTAAATATGTATTATAAGTAATAAATGCTTCTCTCTCCCTCACCATTTTTACTCCCCATCTCTCTCTAAATAGATTTTCCTTCCACCTGGGATGTTTAATATTACTCTGTTCCTGCTGTGCTTTCTCCAGTGCCCCTAGCTGCAGCATTGAAGGAGGGTTTGAAATGGTATAACCCTGTGGCTGTGAAATTGCTTCTAATTCCTAATATTTTCTTCCTTTTTTTTATTTTAAATCCTGTGAAGTCCTACTGCCTGAAAGTCAAAGAGATGGATGATGAAGAGTACAGCTGCATTGTGAGTACCAGCACTGTGGCAGTGATAGCTGCAGACTCTGTTTCTGCAGCTTCCCTGTGCACACTGCCTTATGAGTGCAAACCTGCTTCTGTGCCTGTGTGCACTCAAACTGGTGAATACATCCTAAAAATTAGACACATTTGTTCTTAACATATTAGAAATGAGAGATCTTTAAATGCCACCTAGGAAATGCTGTCAGTAACTGTCACAAATGACTACTGCTGTGGAATGGTGGAGGGACCAGACAGCTCCACTGCAACTTGTTTGCCCAGTGGCTGCCTGTCTCAGCATTCGAATAATATTAGCCTGTGTAAGGAGGATTAAGGTGTTATCTTCAAAGATTCCATTTGTGTGTAGTCTACAGATTATCATTAATTCTGGACTTGTTTCTCAGAAAGGCTTAGCTTCCCTAGCACATGTGAGAGCTGCATATGGAGTTGAGGAAAGTTAATTAAAGGATCTATCTTAGCAGGACATTTTTTGGTAAAAATAAGTAACTTAAAATCCTAAGACTTCCCAAAAAAAAAAAAAAAAAAACAACAACCACCCAAAACTGTGGCAACTTTCTCTAGTAACAGTTTGTTTTCTGATTTAGAGTTTTACAACTGTAACCCTTAACTGCTCTGTTTAAGATACCAAAGGTGTCCCTTACAGGCCCAGTTTCCCTGCAGGGGGAGACCTTATTGCAGCCCTAGGGAGACCTTACTGCAGCCTTTCAGTACTTAAAGGGGGCCTGTGAGAAAGATGGGGACAGTGTATTTAGCAAGGATTCTTGTGACAGGACAAGGGATAGTGGTTTAAAGCTAAAAGAGGGTAGATTTAGACTAGATAAAGGAAGAAATGGTTGACCAGAGAACTGGTAGAAGTCTCATCCCTGCAAACATTCTGTGTCAGGTCAGAGGGGCTCTGAGCAAGCTGGTATGGTTAAAGATGTCCCTGCTCACTGAGGGATTGGACTAGATGGCCTTTAAAGGCCCCTTCCTACTCAAACCATTCTATGATTCTGTAATTCTGCAAAAGCAAGAGCTTGTTTACTCTAGATACTGATCTTAGAGCAGGAATTTGAATTTTTGGAAAGCCAAATTCCCAGTGCCAGGAAGGAATAGAACTGTCCTAACACAACATTTAATTACATCTTTCCTGCTAAATGGGGTGGGAGGAATTCCAGTCTTTCCCAGCAGAGTGGGATTGGGTACATGCAGCATTACCAAGCCACAGTCCCTAACATGGACTTCTATGTAAGTCATGTTTGCAGGTGCAAGAGGAGAATTTTGTTCTGCTGACAGACTTCACCCCTTTCTCTCCAAACTGTGTGGTGCAACAATGTACAGGTCCCTCCCTACTGGTCTGCAGAGTCCTGTCTGGATGATTGTAGATCCCACAGGATGCCCTCTGTAGACGTTTGGTGTGTCCTGCAATGAATACTGAGGGAAGGTTGCAGAAGAGGGCAGAATCTTTGTGTGATTGATCTAAATTAATATATCCCTCAGACTCTACTCTCCTTTGTTTGTAGTGCCTGTCATAATAGTTCAGGTGAGAAGCCATGGTCCTTCTCCATGCTGGATTGAAAAGTGCCTGTCCTGTCTTTGCTCAGTAGTGATGCTTTTCTCTGCCATGGTTGGTGTGTACTTAGCCTTCAAAGGGGCCTCATCGACTGCCAGTTGCATGGCTCAGCAGTCCTCAGTTTTGTGCTTCCTGACCGCAGGTGCAGTGGGCTTGAGAGGGCTGTAGCAACCTGAGGTCATCAGCAGGGGAATGCTGTGTGCAGGCACTGCTGAGGGAGTCTAAGATGGGTGCATGTTGTTGGCAGGCTCTGGGTGAACCCCTCTACAGGGTCAGCACAGGGAACTACGAGTACCGCCTGATCCTGCGGTGCCGGCAGGAGGCCCGCACGCGCTTCGCCAAGATGAGGAAGGACGTGCTAGAGAAAATAGAGCTCCTAGACCAGAAACATGGTGAGTACCACCACCTGAAGGGGCCTGGCAGACGTGGCTTTGGCCTTCATGTTCCTCCTTCATCTCAGCTCAGAAGTCTTTGCTGAAGAACCCTTCTGTGTCTTGAGACATCTGCCCACAGGGGACAAAAGGGCCCTGTGTAGGGGGCTCCATGTGTAGGAGACTGTGTCTAATGGTGAGGGAAGCTTGGTCACAGCCTTCAAACTGGGAAGGGGCCTGATGTGTCCCCAACTTGTCTCCACTACAGTGCAAGACATCGTGTTCCAGCTCCAGCGTTTTGTCTCCACGATGTCCAAGTACTACGACGACTGCTACGCTGTGCTCCGAGATGCAGATGTCTTTCCCATTGAGGTGGACCTTGCCCGCACTACTCTCAGCTATGGGCAGAAGGACACATACACAGATGGAGCAGAAGAAGAAGAAGGAGGAGGGATTGAGAGAGAGCATAGTGGGAAAGAGGACACAGATGGTGAAAAGCTCATTGATGATGCCTGAGTGTGCCAGCATGGCCAGAGGGAAGGCTTTGCAGACTATCATAAAAACATGTCTTTCACATGGCAATTCATCCTCCCTGACTCCTGTGTATGTCCAGCCTAGAATTCCTCCTGTGCTTTGGGTCAGGGTGGCTGGTTGGGACCAACCTCTGCTTTCCTTTCTCTTCTGTTTGCTTGTTTGCCTGCATATCCCTTTTGTCCCGCACAGAATTCTGCTGCCAGACTTGGGTACTGAGGTGTGGGGAGGAAGAACCTGTACCACACCATGTGCAGACACTGCTGAGCATGTGGGGTACACCACTCCCCTCTGGCACATGGAAGCCAGTTAAACATCTGGAGATGATTATGAATGGCAAGCACAGCCCCTTCTGTCCTCCCCTTGTGCTATGGGAAAATGTTAGCACCAGCATTGTTTTCTTCACCCCACTGCTCACTGTTTTCAAGCTTCCCATTCTCTGGCCAGTTTTAAGCTTCCACTCTCTTCCTTCTGTCCCTGTGGGCTGCAGGACTGATTTTTGTAGGATAATCACTCCCACCACTCCCAGCTCTCTGCACCACTGCTTTTTAAGAAACAGGAGCAAACCCAAAGAGATCTCTAGAAGCAGTGGAGGTACATGTGATCTGATCACTGCCCCCAACCAAGGGGCTGGGGGAAGCTCTCAAAGCCAGGACTGGCCTGCTGCAAAGATTTAGAAGTCTTTTCCCCTGGCTATCATTCTCCTCATAGTTCCCAGGCTCCTGCACAGCTGGCACCATGTGCACAGTCTATAGCTACACCCCAAGGCTGGAATCCTGCAGGATGTGGCTGGCTCTGCCCTTCCCTGTGGGAAGAAGGGACCTGGATCAGGAAGGAGGCCTCCCACTCAGCAGAGATACTGAGGTGAACATGATTGTGTGAGGCAGACAGGTTCCTGGGGACGACAGCAAAGCTGCAGACATTGCCATTGCTCTCTCTTTACAACTCCTTGCAATGGACAGTAACCAAATCTGCTTCTTGAGGATGTACAACCAGTCCTGCACAGTCTGTCCTTATGCAGGTGCCCGGAGGAGCCACCTTAGAACCGCAAAGGACATGTCCCATCCTTAAACTGAAAAAGGAGAGAGAGGAAGCCTGTGGAGAGAGGAAGATGAGGCCTGTAGGCAGAGGCACTGGGATTCTTTAATGCAAAGTGACTTAGTGTAACCAGCTGCTGCTCTCCTCTGCACAACCATTTGGGCTGCCTCTGAGCCAGCCAACAGCAGTAGCTGATGTCCCATTGCTCAGCATAAGGGAAGGTGGAAAAGGAAAACAAAGGTAAGTGAGGCTGCTTCTTTCCTCCTTCCCTTTCCTCCTCCCACCATCCCCATGAGCTGATCCCAGATGCAGATGGCACTTTATTTATCCTTCAGTGGGTAGCACAGCTGCCCGGAGTGGTGTGCTCTCTGAGGCAAGGGGTTTTCACCTCTCTGTCATTACATTCTAATGAGAGTGAGATAAGTTATTTAAGGGCATTAACTTATGACTGGGATGTTTATTTTTGTTTGGTTTGATTCTCTTTGATTTGTTTGTGGAGCTTTGTCATCTCTGTGGATGCCTGGAAGAAAGCCATCCATGGTCAAGCTGCTCTGGAAGATTTAAACCAACTCTGATGTACTGTTTGTTGTCTCTAATAAAGAAAAATGTGACATTTTGTTTCCTGTCCTTCATGGGTTTTCTTTAGAGATTTGTGTGCTCATCCTCCATTGGTTTTAATCTGAAAACAATGATGGGAAGATGAGTGTCATGTGTTGGCCCTTTTGCTCATACTGGTGAGTAATCTTTATGCTAAGTCGTGGTGGTCACTGCAGCACAGGCTTCCAGAGGAAGAGGCTTCTAACTGCTGTGGCAAGGCCAGTCCTCCATGGAATAGCAACTTCACTGCATCAGGCTCTGGGCAGCCTGATCTAGTTGAGGATGCTCCTGCTTACTGCAGAGGGGGTTGGACTAGATGAACTTCAGAGGTCCCTTCTAACCCAGACCATTCTATGTTCTTGGCTTTCTAGGGAGCACCAGCCTCATAAAGCTACCTGTTGCCTCAGTCCTGCCTGGCAGCACCCTTGCAACCCTCCAGGGCCAGCTTCACACAGCTCAGCTGTTGCATCACAAGGTTGAGCTGATGCTTAAGTCCCTGATCCTCTTTCAGAGCTGTTTGTTGTGCCAAAACACGGAGCACTTTAAGAGAAACAGAGAAAATGCTTCAGCAGAGCCTGCCTAAAAGCAAAGAATGCAAAGTGGAAGGCACCATCACCAGGTTTTTGGAAACCTCACTGGTGAAGGGGCAGGAAGAGGACTGGGTACCTCACAGCACTCTCTGTAGCTACCCTAAGGGCTTTTAAGGGCTTCTGTGGAAAGATTTAAGAGCGTGAGGCTTAGTGGGAAATGTTGACTGGTGACAAGGAAACAGAGGGGACCTTGTTCCAGTGACCTGCCTGCTGCTGCCAAGGGCAGTTGTTTTCACACTGCAGACCTCTGGGGAGCTGTGGGCTGCTTCTCACGCAGCTATTGGTGAATAAGGAAAACCTAACCTGGGGGATGAGGGCTTGGGGCTGCTGAGCAAAGAGCTGCTGAGCAAGGAGCTGTGGAGCAACTTGGTCAAGCAGAACAGAAATAGTGAACCACCTTGTGGGGAAGGCAGAACAGTGAGTGAATGAACCTAGAGGGCTCCATCACCCTTCCTGCTATTTCTTGTTCTCCCAGAGTTTTGGTCCTGGGGGTTGTCACAGTGCTGAGTCTGGTCTAGAATGTTTCTAAGGGGGTGTTCAGTAGGAGAAAGCCCAAAGTCACTGCTGTGACTGGCTCACAATTCAGAGCTAACAACAATGGTGTTAGCCACAGTGGGACAGGGCACAGCCCCATGGGGATTTACCTTCTCCCCTCCACTTACAAATTCTTGTGGCTCTTAAACTGACACCCTTCAGCAGCTTAATTTTGCTCATTGTTTACTGTTCTTTACTTGGAAGTGTCTAGAATGAAGCCCTTCATGTCCCACCCTCCTGCTGGGTTTCAATGGCTTTGTGAGTGCTGCAGGCTTCACCCATTTCCCGATCGTTTGTAGCCAATCCCATCTGGAATGAAACACCTATTTTGATGGTCCCATGAGCTGCCTTTCCTGTAGCCCTCTGCTTAGTTTTTGATCCGTGGCTACAGTCACAGGTTCCCCCCGGGCCTCTGAGGTGAAGCAGTTCAAGAAACCGGAAGAAAGGGCTTTGACCAGAGGTGTTTAGAAAAGATCCAGTCCTAAAGCAGATTAGGAGTGCTTTAAGCATGCCAGGGAAGGTTGGCCTCGCTGAATCTAGAAATCCACCACTGCAGCAGGGGTGAGGGGGTCATGCCAGCCTTACCACATGCTCCAGCACCCTTGGTAGTGGCACCCAAGGGCTGTGGCTTGTCCTGCCTTACCTTTGATTCCTTTACGTAAGGGGTTTTTCTCGATTTAAAAGGAAAACACACATGCATCTAGTGCCATTCCTGCTGAATGGATAATCACTTGGGACATGATTACTTACCTGCCCTGAAACCCCCCACCCCCACAGGGGCCAAGTTGTTCCTTTCACAGGTCAACAGGACCTGCTTCACCCTAGCTAAAGCTGGCTCACTGCTATTCCTGTCTCACAGTTACCTCTCTGATGGCATTAGCCCTTCTGTGATGGCTTCTTGCACCTCAGCAGCAGCCTTCTACCCAGCACTTCACTACTTGGAAAAACAGCAGCATGTCACTGTCCTGCCTTTTATTGCCCACAAAAGGTGCTCCAGACAGAGGTGGTCACAGCCAGTGTCCCACCAGTTTGGCAGTGTCTGAAGGAGGTATTGCATGGAATGCAACGTCTACCCCCATGCTGGCTGGATCTGGAGGTGGCCCTGGTGATAGCTATGAATAACACCACCTCCCAAGCCTACTGCCAGCTAGGCTGATGCTATTTTAGCCCTGGAAGTGAGGTGGACCAAAGCATACCAGATCTGATTACAAAGAGTCTCTAATTGTTTGTGTTCTGTGTTGTGTCAGTGCAGAAGGAAAAGGAGAGTCCTTGGCAGCCTCTTCAAAAGACTTTCTCCAGGGCTGGTTTGGAAGTGAGGAAAGATTATTTTTTTTATTGTTTTTGGTGGTGGGGCTGTTCTCAGCCTGTGCTGTGCCAGCATGGGTGCAGGATGCAAGCAGACATATCACTGGGTGTAGGTATGTGGACATATGTACATAAGGACCAATTATTCTTATACCTCTCCCTCTTCTTACATCTGCTTTTGTCTCAGCTTTCTCCACCTCCTATCTCACCTACCTTCCCATGCTGATGTGCATGTGAACAAGGCCAGTTTTATATATCCCTATTCCTCTCCCCTGGCTAAAACCTGTCCCTCTCCACCGTCTGGTCAGTGTTGCAGGCATCTCGTGCCAACACCTCCCCATCTCCCTCTGGACACCCACCTCCCTCCCTGCTCTGCTCCTCTGCCACGTGGTTGGCTTCCTCGCTGGCAGCTACCATGGCATTGTCAGTGCTGAGTGCCAGCTGGTGGTTGTCGCTGCTGTGCTCCTCAGCTTCCTGCATATCAGACTCTGCTTCCTCGGTATCGCTCCCACCACCCCCAGAGGGGTTCTTCTCTGGAGGAGGATCCTTCTTCTTCCCTCGGTTCAGGCAGCAGTAGGTGGCCATGGCCAGGAAGAGAGCAGAGAGCACCACCTCTGAGCCCGCCAGGTAGAAGATCACCTCATAGTTCTTCAGAGCATCCACCAAGCGGCCTGATGGTTGGAGAAGAAATGAGACAGTTAGCTTCAGCCTATGCACCTCTGCATGGACAGCCCCTCACAGGCAGGCAGCACTCCCTTTGGCTGAGGACTCATTTCTCAAGAGAAGAGCAGGAAATCTGAACATCTAAAAAAAAATCACCCTGGGTAAGAGCCACACCACACTGTACCACCAGGAAAGTACTGAAAGAGTGCAGGGCTGATGTTTTGCCTTATCTGGACAAGGTTAAATAATGGTGGCACACTGATGCTATGGTCTTATGTTGTGGTGGGCCATCTTCTTGCCAAGGTGAGGTGAGCCTCTGAGGTCTTGGCTTGTCCAGACTCAGAAAAGAAACAAAACTGGAGAGGCATTGCTATTGCTTATGCTGTCATGTCAGGAAAACATGCAGAGAGGCAGAAGCAGCATCTCTTTGGCAAAGAAATCCCTTTGACTGGCCCACACCTGGTGATTTCTCTGCCAAAAATATGTCCTCAATGCACCTTCTGAGTGTTCTGAAGCCAGCAATGGAGGGAGGGTTCCCAGTCCTCAGTGCTGGGGAGCCTGAGCAGCTGCCCTGCTGCAGTCCAGGATGGTGCCATGGTGACCAAAGGCTTTGTCTTGGTCCTTGCAGCCTCCTGACTGTGCATGTGACCCCCAGTCCCTGCTGCTCTACGGTGCATGGCCTGGAATTGGCCCCAGGGCACACTGAGGTGCCTGCTGGAGCAGTCGTGGGAGGAGGCACAGAGTGAATCCTTGGCAGGCAGCTGTGTCTCTCTTCACTGAAGCTGGATGGCAAGCAAGGAGCCTGTGTGCGTGCAGTCTATCGTGCGCCAAACCCCCTCAGCCCCACGGAGCAGGAAGCAGCTCAGGAGGATTACATCAAACAAAGCCACTTTGTTCAGCCCCCTCCGAGCCGCTGGCTCTGCCAGCACGCTCAAGCTTCTCATACCAAGGAAGTTCTGCAGCAGTGTCCACCAGGGGAAAGGTGGGAACCACAGCTTGGCTCCCCACACTGTTCTTCAGTGACCCTGCACATCTGTGTCCCACTGTGTGAGTGCATGGGACCTAGGCAGAGCTGAACTGAGAGAGGACTAAGGGATGTTCCCAATCACCATCCACCGTTGTGCTCTGCTCCTTGGCAAGCTCCTTAAACCCCCAGCAGCTGACCCCAAGACATATTTCTTGACCCTCCCCAGGTGGGCCTGCCATCTGCCCTACATCTTGTAAGATAGACCATGACTGTTAGCATCAAAAGGTTATTCCCTTGGCCACCAGTGTTTACCTGAGAACTAGGTGGAGCTGCTGAGGGCAGGTTCTGCTCATAACTGGTGATATGTACTGCAGAAAAGATCATCCACACAGAGATGCTCACTGATGAGCTTTAGCCCACATGTTGCAGCTCAAGGAAGGGAGTGCATGAAGCAGTGGAGTGGTTCCTGCCCATGGTCTGTCCCTGACCCTTCCTCACAAACTGTGCATGCAGGGAACTGCAATTCATTTAGAATTAAGCCTGGATTTGGCTTTCTCAGACCTCAACAGACACTTAGCATTAACCTACACCAACCACCTGGTTGCAGTGTCTCTCTCCCTTCAACAGCCTGTTTATGGGTTGTCTGTGGGGCATGGACCTTACCATGGACTGTGGCCTAGACCAGACTGGTTGAGAAGCTGTGAATGTCTTAATCTTCTTTTAAAAAGTAACAGCAGATGCCTTGGGTGGCTGTACAAACTTTGACTTGACTGGCACCAAAGTGCCTGTGTCTTGCAATGGGCAAATTGAGAACACAGCACCAATTAAAAGGCCATGGACACCAAGGAGATCTTGAAAGACCTTTGAATTGTCCTGTGGAAGACTTTCAAAGGTTTGCCTGTAGCATGTGCTTGACCTTACCCATAACATGATGGCATGCAACATTCACAGTGAAGGCAGAGACCTGGATCCCAGCATAGAACAGGGGGAAGCAGCACTGGTCAGGATTGAGAGACACTGGAAGTTGTGCCACTCTGGATGGGTCTGCATGCTTGTCACCACTCAGATCTCTGAGCAAAGCAGAGAGAGAAATATCATTTCCCATCTTCTGCCTCTGCTCAGATTCAGTGATGCAGTGCATGGAGTGCGACCAGGAGCTCCCATGTTAGATTTCCTCTTCCAGTGGAAGTATGAAGTTGATAAGTAGAGTCTGCTGTGCTCA
The DNA here is from genome assembly GCF_027791375.1 of Indicator indicator. Taxonomy (NCBI): domain Eukaryota; kingdom Metazoa; phylum Chordata; class Aves; order Piciformes; family Indicatoridae; genus Indicator; species Indicator indicator. Next base: position 8,670,851 of record NC_072023.1, on the reverse strand, counting down.
CGGCTGACAACTGCAGTACCATGGAACAGCAACCAAATCAATCATCTGTCTTTGCAGCAAGTGACCTACCTGCAGAGGGTGGACCAATGAGGACAGCAAAAGCCTCGATAAGCAGGACCAGGCCGATGGCGCTGGAGAACTTCTGGGAGCCGACGATGGCCATCAGAACCTCGAACTGCAGTGCTCCCACCATGCCGTAAGAGATGCCAAAGAAGACGCAGAAGATGACCAGCCCTGTGTAGTTGCTAGCCCTGGCACTGCAGATGTCTGTCATGCCGTTGAAGAGCATAGCGAAGCTGAACAGGTAGGAGACGTGAGGGCGGACCCACTTCAACCCTGCCACCATGCCGCAGGCGGGGCGGGCAAAGATGTCTATGAAACCGATGATGGAGAGCAGGAAGGCAGCCTCTGTGTCTGGCACTCCTGTGTCCTTGGCGTAGTTGACCAGCAGTATGGGGGGCACAAAGAGACCCAAGACCAGGATGAACTTCGAAATGGTGTAAACGATAAACCCTCGGTTGGAAAAGATGCTGAAATCCAAAAGCTTCTTTCCTTTCTTGGGTTTTTTCTTGGCTTTCTTGGCTTTCTTGTTTCCATCAGTGGTACTGATTCCCTCCTCTGATTTCCCTCCTATAGGAAGCATCTCCTTAGCTTCGTATTTGTCCTGAGTCTTCTCCATCTTCCGCTTCATGCCCATATCCAGAGGCCTCATGACTGCTCCGCAAGTGCAGCAGTTAAGCAGAAGGCCTCCCATGATAAGGAAACCTCCACGCCAGCCAAACTTCTCCATCAGCACCTGCCCCAGTGGAGAGAGGGCAGATAGGAAGACAGGGCTCCCAGCAGCAGCCAGGCCGTTGGCGAGGGGCCGACGCTTGTCAAAGTAGGAGCCCAGCATGATCAGTGAGGGCTGGAAGTTCAATGCCATACCCAAACCTACATAGGGTGAGAGCCAGGAGGGAGACAGGGAGTGTGAGAACATGAGATGTGGTCTGCAATAAGATGAAAATTCCCCCGCAGACTATTCTAGTGCTGAAGTCCCATGATGGGATTCACACATTTCTCATAAACCTCTGCTTCTTTATGTTGGTGGGCTGCCCCTGGAGAAGATGGGCTGAATCCAGCTGTTTACTTGAAGAGTGTTTGACTCAAGTAACTGTGGCCATGTTTAGGACCTGTGCCTTAAACTGGAACTTTACCTCTCTCCCATACCACTGCTCTGATACCATTCCCATTGCCACTATCACTGAGCATCACTTTTGTTCCTTATGTCCTTCTGCCTTCAACGACAGGTCCTGCCTGTTAAGATCCAGCAGATGGATCTCATACAGGTACAACATTCAGGACCTGTAAGCAGGTGTGAATAGGTGACGGGAGACCTGATGCTAGACAAGACAGTGCTAAAGGGAGATACAGCTTGGGCTTGGCTCTTCCTCAGGCAAGCCTGTGTATCCCCAGCTTCTGGGGCTCTCACCTGTCAGCACGCCAGCTGTCAGATAAAGTTCAATGATATTGGTGGTAAAAGATGCCAGGATCATACCAGCAGAAGCTAGCAGCCCACCAATGAGCATCACAGGTCGGCAACCAAACTGGTTCACCATGATGCTGCACACTGGTCCTGAGAAAAAGGAGAGGAGACAGAGTAGCAGATCAGAAAGGACAACTGGGCAAGGGCAGCCAGTCCAAGCACAGCACTCAGTGAAAAACACTAATGACAGAGATCACTATTTGGCATCTTAGCTACACATCTGTTTGGTCTGGCCAAGAGAGGGAGGCTGCAGTGTGGAGACCTCTTCTTTGCCATCCCTTTAGCCCCTTGTTACCTGGGAACAAGAAGGGCTTGGTTTGATAGGGGCAGCATTTCAGCAATGGGAGTAAGCCCATGCCAACTATCTGAGGGGCAGGTGGGGTGACCCCTGAGGTCTCCTGAGGCAGAGGAAAAGGGGATGTGAAATGCAGCACTTTCTAGAAAAGAAGTGGTGGGACAATTGTGTTCTGCATGTTGATTCATGATCAGGCCAGTGAGCACGAGGAGACCACATGAGGGCATGGTCCAGGCTCTTAGCAGGGTGAGGAAGGCACAAGTTGGGGAGGGCTAAGTGTCACCTGTCCCGTAGAGCATGGCCAGCATGATAGAGGAGATCCAGGCTGTGTCACTGTAGCCCACATGAAAATCTTTCATGAGCTCCTTGAAGTAGACACTGACGGCTTTTGGGAAGGCATAGGAGAAGCCAGTGATCACGAAGCAGCCAAAGAGCACGATCCAGCCCCAGCCACCATCCGGGGGCTTCACAGGAGCTGGGAGCTGCCCTTCCTCTGGGTCACGTCTCCCCATCCTCTAGCCTGGGAGGAGGAGGGCAGGTGGGGAGAAGGAGGTAGGACAACAGAGAGAAAGAAATCTTCAGGTACTGGAAGAAAAGCATAGCAGGCAAATATTTACTACAAGGTTTCTCTCCATGACCACCATCTTCAAGCTCTGAGAGCCTCACTGGGGGACCCCATTACCTCTCTGCACATTCATCCTGCCAGGCAAGGCAGGACTATTTCAAAGAGCGAGGTCAGGCCACAGCTGGGCTTCCCCTGAGCTTCAGGCAGCCCACAGCTCCATAACCCCTGGTCAGATGCAGCCAAGCAGAATGCTAGCTCCCAGCTGCACCTGATGTGGTGAGGCATCAGGCTCCACAGCATCTCACTTGCTCTGTATCCAGCCTTGCCTGCAGGCTGGTGCAAGGTGAGAGCCAGCGATGTCAATCTCTTTCAGCTCCCATCTGAGCCTCTCTCGTTCCTGCCTGCTCCACCGGGAAACCCTCCAGAATGTGCCCTGCTACAGAAACCTCCAGCAGTGAGGCACAGGGGATCCATTAACCCAGCTGAGCTTTCCTCTGGAGGGCTCTGGTGCATGGCCCTCTCTCTTCCTTGCCCTCCCTTCCCTGCCGTGAGAGGCCAGATTTGTGAAACCAGAGAAGGGGGAGAGCACTGCACGCCGCGGGTTATTTGCATGCCAGAGAGATTAGGGCTCTGTACCTACACGGAGGGGCCAGAACAAAGCCTAAGCAGGGAGAAGGAGGGATTTAGAGGGGATGTCTTGTGAGTTGCTCTTGGGGCTCTTAAGCTGCCCAGGAATTTTGCTCCAGTTGGCTGCTGTGGGTATGTTTTCCTCACTTCTCCCCTAGGCACCAGGTCTCTGCCCTATCCCTTCCAGCAACACTGGCCTCAGTTTCTTGGTCAGTCAGGCTTGTTCTCACAGCTGAATGCCAAGCCATCACTGGACTTTATTATAGATGCTCCCAGGTGGTATCAGGCAAGCATTAGAAAGCATGGAGCCTGAGCTGGGCTTTGTCAGGTTTGGTTTGCCCTATCACTGTCCTGCTGGTAGTACACTCTCAACACGGGTCTTCTCTCCTCCTCAGTTTCCTTTGCTGAAGGACTAAAAAAAATTATGGCAGTGTCCTCATCCCCTGAAACTGGCAGCTGTGGGAAATGTCAGCAGTGACATACTGGCTGGAGATTGCTGAGAGGACAAGGACAATCCTACGGATAGGACACAAAGAGACAGCACATGGGAGTTTTGGACCTGGGTGTATTTCTTAAGGCAGTCCCTCTTTTTCATGTCCTCCAAGTAATAGGAATGGCTTGACCTGGTTCCCATGGCTGCTCTGCACATTAAACAAGTGCAAATACTTTAGGCAAAAGCACGGATGGCATAAGTTGGGGCAGAAACCAGGTGAAGGACCCTTGCTTGGCAAGAACTGGTCCTACCCCATGACACCCTTGAATTGTGCAGAAAAGGAGAGTGTCTCAGGCTGCAAGAAGTTCAGCATGCAGAGCCAAGACTGGAAATGGGGTTGGGAATTGCTCAAGAGGAGCCCAAGCCGAGGTTGACCTATGGAGGGAAGGGTAGGATAAAAATCACCATCCAGCCTCAGTGGTATCCCTCCTCCTCCTCCCTGGGGAGTTCTTGCTCCTGAAAAACGCAGGGTCAGGAGGGTGTTCAGTGCAGCACCCAGGTGTTTGTCCCCAGCATGGGACCCTGAAGCACTGGCTCCCAGATATTCAGAACCCCATCAGCCATGGAAAAAGTGGCCCTGAGCACAGGCTGGGGCTGCTCTTCTGGATGGCCATATCCTAACAGCTTTCAAGCTGAACCACAGGGGCCCTCCCAGGCTATTCTAATCACTCAGGGACTGTGGCAAGGGGCAGAGGCACGGCCTGAGAACAGGGTACTATAAAGACAGTTTCAAGGCAAAGAATCATCTCCAGGAAGAAAAGAGTGATCACACATACTCCAGATACCCAGACCCTTCCCCTAACACTCTCTCTGGTGTTGCCTGGATCATTAGCAGCAGGACAGCCAGACTGAACAGTTTCGCTCAACTTCTGCCACTACGCAGCTACTGCTCCTCTCCCAGCCTCACCAGACTGACAAGCTAGGTACAGCTGGAAAAAACCTGCTGCAAAAGCACAACAGCTTCTCAATCAGTGCTGGTGCTTTGCCACTGCACCATCTGCTGCACACAGCTACCTCAAATAAGAATGACTACCACCAAACATAACCTGAGCCTTTTTATCCAAGTCCCTCTCCCAGACTCGCTTTTCTTAACCTTGTTCTGCACCATAAATTAAATAAATCAACCAAACCATAACAATTCTTTTCCTTTTTTTTTTTTTTTCTCCAGCTTCCTTGCAAGAAAGTATTTGTGGCACACTCTTCAAAGAGTTCTGTAGCATCCTTAAACAAATATCCATCAGTTTGAGTTTAGAGCTGGCTGGGTACCTCTGCAGAAGCTGCTTGCTTGGTGCTTGGTGCTACAGAACTGTACAGCAAGGCACGAAAGGGCTTTTACCTGCCAGCAGCTAGATTGTGGATGAAAAGATGAGATGCACCAGAGGAGCTCACCTGTGGGGATGTGTCCAAGGCCAATATGCTACAGCAGAGCTCTGCTGGAGGTTTATCCCAGCTCTGACCCAGGTTAGCTCTTCTGCTCACGACTGCACACCATGTACCCTGCACCTGCTTTTGCAGGCTCTACAGCTTCTATTAATTTCTCCTCAGTTAAGAAGCTTTATTCACAGTTAAAAATACCACGTGTGAATTCACATGCACCTAAAAGCTCATCAGCATGGGTACCTGCCCTTCCCTGTGCATCTCAGGCAGGTGGCCAAAGCAGACACTGCCACAGCAAGCTACAGGTGAGTGCCAAGAGAAGATCTCTGTCTACACCAAGAGTCACAAGTCCAGGGAGGGTGAAGGCCACAGCAGGTTCAGCTCTGGCTGCCAGTTCCTGGATGCACACAGAGTAGTTGGTGCTGGACAGTGCCCAGCAAAGCCCCACTGTGCCAAGAAAACAGCAACCAGGAGGGTCCACTAGGACAGCTCCTATTGTTCCCACACAGTACAGAGCGGGGCAGAGGGGGGTGTTTATCAAACACGGGGGCCACCATTCATACCACCAGCCTCCCAGCCCACAGACAACAGCCTGAGAAAGCATTCATCGGAGAATCAAAGGAGTGCAGGCCTGGGACAAGATGTCCCATCGGAAGCTGGTGCCAGGCTGCAAGCACCTCCCTGTGCCACTGACCTGCACAACACAGTGACGACCTCCCAGCCACAGGCTGAGCCTCTGAAGGTTGAGCAGACCTGTCAGCAGTGCTCCTTTCTCCCTCTGGCTAGCACTTCCCAGCTCTGGACAAGGGTACCCAGTCAGATGGTCCTGCTGGCTCTTCGCTCCATGGTGGGCACGCCGTCAGCCATGCACAGAGCGATGCCTGCAGGAAGGCAGTGCCCGGCGAGGGCTCTCTTGTGCCCCACTCCTTCCTTCAGGGCGACTCTGTCCTCACCAGAGAGCTAATCCCCCTCTCAGTTCGCTTTCCTCCAGCTCCGATGCTGCCCAGCAAAGCTGCCTGTGGCTGAGCCGCAGGGGATGTCCCACGTGGGGGACTGCTTTGCTTCCTGTAGGAGCAGGTAGTGCCCCAGGGCAGTGCCAAGGTGGATGTGGGTCAGCAGCCTCTTATGGCTCCAGGCCGGCAGGGCCGGGTGGGTGCTGAGCAGGCAGAAAGCCTTTCTCCACTTTTAAGAGGCCTTCCCAGCCAATGGGGAGGTGGCTGCCTACCACAGCCAGAATCCCCTGGTAATCCTGCTGCCCAGGGGCTCCTGGTCTCTCCTCCAGCAAAGCAGGGCAGGCTGGCAGGGGCACATTTGGAGGGGCTGAGGCAGGAGGAAGTGGGGCAAGGGTGGTGATAGACCCCAGCCAGGAGGGATGGTGCCAGGAAAGGGAGTCAAGGAGGATGCAGACACAGGTCCATGCTTTAATAAAGGGCACAATGGGGTAAAGGGCTGCTTTTGAAGCACCCTGCTGCTCCCTCAGACCCTGGCCTGGAGGCTGAAGAAGCATCAGTGTGGTTTTGCAGGGCATATGCCCAGCAGAGAAGGAAGACTAGGTGAGTGGCCAAGGAACTGCCATGCTTCATGGCTTGAAGTACCAGATCTAGCCCACCCCTGGCAGCTCACTAATGCTCCTCCTCAAAATAAAACACCTCAGCAGCTGCCACCTGAAAGGGGGGTTTGCCAGGTGCCAGGGATGAGCCAACCTCTGGCCACGCATAGGAGAAACAGTTTTACTTCCAGAGAGGGGGCTGAGGCTCACCCCAGGCAGAGTTTTGGTGAGGGAAAGACCCAGGATGTAAAGCCCTAAAGCCCCTCAGGCTCCTGGCATGGGGGAGGAGCCTGGGGGAGGGAGGGCGCAAGGGCTTTGCAGCACTCACAACCAGGGTTTAATTGCTATTAATAAGGCTAATCAGCTAAATCCCTGACCATCACTTGCAGTCCCTCCTTCACCGTCTCCCATGGTGTTCCCCCAGCACACATAAGGCATCCCCAGCAGTGGGGCTGGGCTGGTGGGGCCCCCATAGGTCCCAGGGTGGTGCTCACACACATACAACCCCTGAGCTGCCCCAGGGAAATAGGACCCAGCAGCAGGTGAGGAGAAGATGGCTGCCAGTCCTTGTCCTGCCAGGGGAAGGCTGCCCACACATGGCAGCTGGGAAGTGTGTCCTTGCTGCCCTCCAGTGGCATGAGACAGGGGGGGCTCAGGGGGTGGCCAGCAGTGGGGCATGCAGCCCTCCTGGTGCCCTCCATGGGCTGGCAGTGGCCTCATTCCAAGCTATGGCACCATGATGTGCAACACCCCAGCGATGGGCAGCCAACATGTGCCCAGTGCTAACCCCTCACTCTCCTCCCACTGAATCCTCTGACTGAGGTGATGTCCCAGCTGCTGGGATGGCTACAGAAATGGCATTCTCCATTTTATTAAAAAAAAAAAAAAACACAAAAAACAAAACCAAAAGCAAAAGCAAATGTTTTGCACAGAAGAATAGGCAAAGGAGCAGGGCAGCAGCACTGGGCACTGTCAGCTACCCTCACCCTGCCCCAGCAAGGAAGGGGCCAGGTCGGGGTTGTGAAGGGGAAGATGCTGCCACAAATGGACACAGTTACCAAAGAGGCTGAGAGCAAGCTGAATGCCACAGACTCCATCAGCTGAACCACATCACTAGAAGCCTCCCTGTCACCTCCTTCCTGTAGGGCTCATTTTGCTGGCAGCAAAGGGCCCATTCAGTGAGCATCCTTCTTTGCCCACAGCAGGACTAGCAAAGCTTCACCTTCATCATCCTGCTAGCACTGCTCCATGATGCAGATGATCTTAGCCATCCATCCCTCCATCTCCCAAACCAGCACCATTCCCTTTCCCCAGACCACCAGCACCAAAACCACCAGACTTCTCCCACTCAAGTACAGTGACACACAGGGAGGTGGGGTGGGGGGAATCCAAAAAGAGCAGCAGGGAGCTGCTGCTGGCTAAAGCATGCCAGACAGCCTGGTGAGACAGGTAAGGGAGAAGAAGAGAGAGGTTACTCTGTGAGTGGTAGCAGCAGGCTGCTGCCCAGCTGGGGGCTGCAGCCTGTCCCTTGCATGCCTCCCCCTTCCCTGCTGAAAGTCTCTGCCAGCTGCAGCCCCTCTTCATCGGATGATCGGTGCCGAGCGGTCGTTGGTGACTGTGGGGCGCAGCTTAACTGTGGCAAAGGGGTTGGTACCTCTGGAAGGAGAAAGGAAACAGGAAACCATCAGGAAATCTGCAAAGACCATGCAGGGGTCCTGCTGGTCAAGCAAAAGCTATTCAATCCTGCTGGAGAGCCACCTCCATGTCAAGGAGGAGAACGTGGTAAGGCTGCTGAGCGTGGTTTCTCCTTCCTTAACACACCCTGCTGCAGCTTCCCATGTGGTTCTCTTGGGCTCTCCTAAGGGCTTCCCATCCTTCCCCTTCCACAGGATGAAGAAAGAACAGCAGCCTAAGGCTCTCCCTTGCAGTACCACTCTATACACTTGTGGCCACTGACGCTCCAAGCGAGGAGTCAGGGAGCAGGCCACAGCACCATGCCAAAGGTATGGTGACACCAACCCAGCTGAAGGGAGAAAGAAAGCAGGGAGGTATGGCAGGTTACATCCCCACAGACCTGACTCATCAAAGCTAAAAGCCACCTCACTTACACCTCAGCCCTTTCCAAGCAGGCACAGATCCTGTAGTTCTCTGCTCAGGCTACAAGCTGCTATTGTGGTTCTTCCAGAATGGATGGTAAGGAGCATGCAGAGCTGGCCATATGCTCAGGGTGCTGACAGGCCCTACCTTGTGTTACCAAAGGCAGGAGGAGAGCATTCCCAGTAAGCAGAGGCCAGAATGACTCATCTCTGCTTTCTGTCCTGGAAGGTAGCTTGTGCCTTGCTTTTTCTCTCCTGTCCCTCCCACATTTGATAATCCAAAAGACTAAATAGTAACAATTGTACTAATGTCCCACCACCACCTGATGAGCCCAGAGCAGTGCTCCACATCTCACTCACCGTGGGAAGAGTTCAGGGGGCTGCTGAAATACTCCTGATTTCTGCAGTGAAAAGAAAGGCAGTGGGTGACTGACCTGGAGGGGGGAATGGAGAGACGGAAGTGGGGGAGGAGACACCACACACAGGAAGGAGACTTCACAAAGCACTTAAGTGAGTTAGGAGCCCAAGTTCTGTTGACAGGGCTCTGACTTTTTATTCATTCCAGCTTTGCAAAACCCACAGATTCCCCAGTACAGATACCCTGGTATCTGTGGTGGAGGGTTGTCCCTACATCACAGGAGGTTCCCTGTTCCCCTAGGACACTTTCCTTTGTCCTGAGGAAGGAAGGAGATGCCTCAGATCCCCAAAGCTTCACATCTGAAGAGCACAGCAAACAGTGACAGTCTGAGCCACATTTCACTCTGCCAGCACAGCCAGAGATGCCTCCCTCGTGTTGCCCACACACCCTAGCAAAGAGCTTATCTTCAGTCCCCTCACATGCTTCCTGCATCCTGGGGGGACTCAAGAGCTGTAGCTACCTACCCTACACCACATACTGCTCCAATGTGGATCATCTTGTTGGAGAAAGGTGCACCTAGGCTCTGTGGTGATTATTCTTGGTCAATAGATAGTGAAGGATCAGTGACAACTGGCCTGCCAAAGTATGACAGTTCCTGTAGCTGGTGGCCACATGTGGCTCTCCGTGTTCCAGCAGGGAAGTCAAACAAACACACAGCCATTTGCTCCTGGCTTAACTGGAGGATGTCTTAGTCGTAAATTTAGAGCAAGGCTGAGTCTTTCCAAACTTCTAATGAGGCTTGCTCCCTCTGCCATGGTACTCCACATGCTTCACACACTTCATTGCCCAATCCCAAGTCTATCCTTATACCCTAGCCCTGGGACTGGATGAAAACCAGTGACCCAGAGTGGGGGACAGACTGCAGAGACTGTTCGCCTCTGTTGTGCAGCCTTGAGGTTCCCTGAGGCCACAAAGCGAGATATGAAGGGGAAAAAAAAGAGTAATTCAGTGTTGAAATTTTCAGTCCTTTTAGCCATCCAGTTGCTAGCAAACTCACACTGGCCTGGAACCAGTGACCAGTGATGAGGTTTCTCAGCCTCATGTGAGACTGAGCAAGTAGTGCTCCACAGGCAGCACTCTTCTTCCATTTCCCAGGTCCTCACGTTAAGATGTCCTCAACTTTAACTTTGCCTTCACCAGTCAATCCCCCACAGCTGGAAGTAGTGGCAAGTGGAGGGTTTCCTACACAGTATGCCATCCATAAGCCACGGGTTGGACACAACTTGTTCTAAGGCTCTCCAAAATGGCTGTGCCTTCAGCCTTTGCCCCTAGCTTTTCCCTTGCCCCAGCTGTAACTTTAACCAAACCCTTGCTTGAATTTAGAGGAGGAGCCCTAAGAAACTCCTCTCCATTCTCTGAAAGGAGAAGGATGGCATCTCTGTTAGCTGGTTACCCACTCCCAGCCCAGCCTGATCACTCCATGGTCCTACTATTAGCAGAAAGAGGTGCTGCCCTGGAGCCACCAGAAATCAGGCTGGGAGGTCATGGAGAAAAGGACTGAACTGAAGGGTCCCTGGTGAGCAAAAAGAGAGAGAAATAAGGAGGGCAGGTGCAGGAAAGCAGTTCCTTCAAGGAGCAAAGTCAGCCAGTAAGGATCTGCACACACAAGACTGACTGGCAGGGTCCACCAGGACATGATGGGGTGTGGACAGACTGGGTGAGAAAGGCTAGTGCTGACAAGATCCCTTAACTCAGGTCACACCCCAACATCTGGAAGGCATTTTTCATTCTCAGCAGCCCAATGCAGAAAAAGTGTGCCTTGGATGATGAAAGTCAGATGTGGCCCATTCCACACACACCCACCAGTCACTCTTGCACTCACCTTGGAGCCAGAACTGACTGGGGTGGCCACTCCACCCTGGTGACTGCTGGCACCCACTGAGAAGGGAGGTGGGTTTGGCAAACTGGGCTGGGCAGCAGCAGCAGGCCTGTAATTGCTAGAAGAAGGAGTGCTGGGACGGTCAAGGATGTCATCCATACTGTGACTGCTTCGCAGTGGGAAGGACCTGAGCAGGAGGAGAAGACAGTGAGAGTCAAAGGGCAAGGAATAGGGGACAGCACAGGTGCTAGCCATAACACATATCTGTGGGAAGTCTCTGGAGAAAATACACCTGGCTTGGGCTGGCCCAGTCACAAACACCTTTGAGAAGATACTGCACATGTTAGGGGAGTCTGTGAGGTCTTGAGGCATGGCAAGACTCTCAGCAGATTCTCCAGAATGGGAGCACTGCAGGTCCCCATAGAGCACACCCCAGCACTGGTGTTAGTGACCTGTCAGAAGCCACCCCAGCCAGTTGCTTTCCTGTTACCTGGTGGCTGGCTCCTCCATCTCCCTTGCATCCTCCAGAGGCTTGACATAAGCTTCGGGGAACCATCCACATCTAGGCCACAGGAACAGAGACAAATGAGGTCCAGGCAACCATGATTTGTGGCTTTTCAGATCCAGCTGCCCAACACTCCTGATCTACACCCATCCCACACATCACCCAAGCCATTCTGCTGCTATCATGTGTGCCAGGCTTCCTGCAAGTTTTTTACCCCTAGGCAGGGCACAGGCTCACCGACACAATCTTTGAGCCTGGACCAGGACTTGCTTATCTCAAAGGCTGTGGAAAATCCCTGCTCCCAGGAACAATGCTGGTGCAATCCAAGCTTAATCACAGGGAAACTAAGGCCAGCTTGCAAGGAAGGCATGGAAATCTCAGGGCAGAGCAGTTCCACCCCTGAAATCTCCTTCAAGAGAGGCATCTTGCTCATCTGAGCATGAGCTTCCCTGCAGAGCGTGGTACAAGGACACCCTGTGGAACACAGCAGGCTTTGCTCAGAGGTGGTGGCCAGCAGCTCCGGAGGGAGTAATTCAGTAAGTGCTGGGTGCAGCAGTTTCCATGCCCTGTCAGTGCTGGAGGCTGCAGCAGCAGTTGTGATGTGAGCTGAGAAATGTCAGGGCTCTCAGGTAACTTCGGCAGTTCACGGCCCTCAGCTGGGTCCCATGACAGGAGTCACTCAGTTGTGCAAGCTGGAAGGGGGTCACTGCATCCCTGGCTCTTCCACCCAAAACCTCAGGCACCTCATCCACACCAGTCCTGCCTCACCACATCTCCTCAGCCTGGAGAGCCTCCATGCTGGGAACAGCCCATGACTGAGATCACGCCGGTGTCCCACACAGACAGTGTGTGAGACTCGGTGCCCAGCCCACACCAGGAGGGAAGGAGGGAGATCACTGCAGGCTTACACCTCCCAGCTCCAGACCCAAAGCAGCCACGTACGTGGAGGAGCCCTCCAGCTTGCCGTAGAGCCAACCGTTCTGCGCGTCCGGCATCAGCACCGTGACCACGTCCCCAGGCTCGAAGCGCAGCAGGGTGCGGTTGGTGCCCGTGGTGTGTGGCACAAGAGCCTGCACCCTCGCCATGCCACTCCTCCTCCTGCCCTCACCGCTGCTGCTGGCCTCGCCAAAGGAGCCCGAGCGGGAGGTACGGCCTGTAGGCAGCAGACCTGCAGGGAGGCAGGCAGGGGGTAAGGGTGAAGTCTGGCATCCTCCTGCTCAAGGAGATGCTCCGAGGAGCATCCTAGAAGACCTTATTGTGGCCTTCCAGTATCTTAAGGGGGCCTACAAGAAAGCTGGTGAGGGACTTTTTAGGGTGTCAGGGGAATGGAACAAAAATAGAAATTAGTAGATCCAGATGTTAGGAAGATGTTAGGAAGAAATTCTTCACCATGAGGGTGGTGAGACACTGGAGCAGGTTGCCCAGGGAGGTGGTAGAAGCCTCATCCCTGGAGGTGTTTAAGGCCAGGCTGGATGTGGCTCTGAGCAACCTAGTGTGAGGTGTCCCTGCCCATGGCAGTGGGGTTGGAACTCAATGATCCTTGAGGTCCCTTCCAACCCTGACAATTCTATGATTCTGTGATTCTAAGACCCACACTGCCTCAAAGGGACCAGCACTGCCCCAGTCAAGTAATTACTCTAGAGGAGGAGAGAGTAGGTGGCCTTTCTCTGCAAGGAGAGAACATGAGAAAACCATGGCAAAATGTTCATCTTGCAGGAGAAAAATCAGCTTAAGCTGAAACCACTGGCTCTGCACTATGTCCCCTTAGGCCAAATGTCCAGAGCAGAAGCACTGTGTGCCCTAGCTGATTGCCCTCTTCCCAGCCCTGCTAGAGCAGTAGTATTTTAGGAATTTTTCTTTCCCCCTGCCCTTTTGTTTGTTTTGGGTTTTTGGGTTTGGTTCGTTCTTTTTTTTAACACTTCAAGCTGAAATTTTTCAGAAAGGACAAGCAGGTGAGACATGAGGTAACTGGCTGGGCTTTGTAGGACAGGACAACATTTAACCTCACAGTGCAAGGGAAGGTGCATTACCAAAATGGGAACTCCAGTAACAATCAGCCCTCATGGTTCAAGGACCCTTGAAAATTGCACATCTGTGGGTTTCCTCTCACCTCCCACAGCCAGCCAGGAAGCCCTTGCCCTGGCTGGCCCTTTCCCTGAAGGTTGTGCTTACCCCCATCTTCATTCAGCCTTGCCTTCCCCAGCTCCCATAGGCACTGTCCTGAAACATGGCTGAGGACTGCTGATCTGACAGATTAGTGGTCCCTCCCCAAATCCAGCCCTGTTCCCAGAGAAACCCAAACTCTTGTGTCTCCCCAGAGCATTACTCCTGGACATGGATCATACTGGCTGATGGTGTCCTCCGCAGTGGCCGCCTAGGGGTCTCTGGCTGAGGAGACAGCCTTGTTTCTGAAGGCTCTGGAGAGAAGATGCTGGATCTGCTCCCAGTCATGGAAGAAGGAAAGTCCCCAAGGGGTCTCTGGGGCTGTTGGAAAGAAAGGAGGCTGAATAGATATTCACAGGGTCTGCAGTTAAGCAGGAGATGTTTTGAGAGATACCAAATGTCTCTCAGAAAGCCAAATCCAGCTGCTCCTTTCCCTTAGTGCAGCCCATACACACACTTCCCTTTATCTTGGCCAGGAAAGGCTATGGAAGCTGGACAAGGCAGCAAGTACCATGATCAGCCAAGGTCTTGCCCTGCAGACTGGAAGGGGCAACTGCAGCCTCACCAATGTCAAGGCAGAGGCTATCCATGGGCTGGCTCCTTACCATCTCAAGGTGGGTGGGGGTGAGCCGGCCTGATGGATACCCCTGGCTGTGGGAGGCTGTGAGAAGAGCCTGAGAGTGACTGTTTGAGGGGTTGCGGGTGGCCTCCAGCTGCTCCTTCCACTGGGGTGCCTTGGTCTGTATCATGCCCCGAGCCTGAGGAGAGAAAGAAGAGGAGGTGACAGACAGGACAGAACAGCTAGAGAGGAAGCCAAGGGCTGGCACATGTATTAGACTAGGGACCAGGTTCTCCCACAATTATCTTTTGGGGAATGTCTAAGCAGAACCCTGCAGAGGTGGATTTCTAGGACAGCAGAGACCTTGTGGTTCCAAAGACTCTGTCATAAATGCCTCCATCACCCTTCCCACTGCTCACACACCCAGCTAACCCCATCAACACCATCCTCACCCCTGGCCATGCTCTTCCAGCCTAGTACTGTCAGCTGGACCCCACAGCAAGAAATTAAATTGTTTCTTGCCCAGGCAATGCATGGGTGCTCGCTTCACCCAAGGGGCAGCTCAGCCCTGGCTCCCTCCTGCCTGCCTGCTCCTCAGCATGCCAGAGCCATACCCTGCTGTAAAACTGGAGGAGAGTGCTGTAGAGCATCTGGTGCTTTTCAGCCAGGAAGCGGTAGCGGCGTTTCTCCTCCAGCTCGGCCTCCCTCTGGCTCTCAGATACAAATGCCTGCATCTCCAAGCGCAGCTGCATCACATTCTCCTGGGCACAGGGGAAAGAAGGAGCAAGGGATCAGTGGAACTCCAGCAGAGTGGGCTCAGGCATGGCAAGGGAAAGGTTGGAGCAGGTCATTGTGTCTACCAGTTTCCCAGTCCGCTGGCAGTGCTGGAGCAGCACAGAGTGAGAACAAAGTGCCAGGGGTTAAGTCACTGCATACTGGGGCTTGCTAAAGGAGGCAAGGGTTTGGCAGGCATGAGCACTGCAAGTGAACATCACCCTGTAGAAAAGGAGCTTCTTCCTTTCCAGACCAGCTTGCTACTTTTTGAACACTGGGGACAAGTCCTGAGCTTTTAAAGCAGGACAAGGTTGCTCAGAAATGAGTCTTGGCTCCAGATAAACCACCTGGCTCTTTTCCAGCTGCCCTTCCTGCCATGGCTGCTCACCTTCATCTCCCTGGCATTTTTATCACGGGCTCTCTCCATTCTCCACATGTTGGCTGTGCACAAATCCAGGTTGGAGGCTCTGCGCTGGTACTCCAACTCGTACTGCTTCTGGCTTTCCTGCCAGGGAGAAATCAGGCTGGGTGAGGAAATGGAGACCCAGTCACACTGCAATGCAGCAAGGGTCCTGCTCTGATGGGTGGTTAAGCATCTGAGTCCCTCTGAAACCAGGCTTCACCTGGACCTCTTATAAGAAGTCTTTCTTCACCTTCCTCTTCATCTTCAAGGGTGTCAGATTGCTAATAAGCCTCAGGATCTCAGGAGCTAAAACTGGTGTCCAGCTGCTCTGGCACTGGGAACAAGTCCCCCGGCTTCTGTCTCTCTCCTCCCTGACACTACCCATCACCAGGGCCACCTGGGCCACAATGGCCACCTGGCCCACACCCGCACAAAGGCTGTGGTTTGGGAAGCTGGGAACTCTGCCCTGGGGATGCCTCATTGAAGTATTTGGCAAGTCCCATTGCACCAACAGTCACCTGACCTCCATCATCAGCCAGACCAGAGGTTTTTCCTTCAGCTGAGGGAAGTCAGGGAAACACCTCAACTGCTCAAGCAAAAGCCCTTGGATGAAAGGGAGAGGGAAACAAGGAAGGTTGAGGAGGAGAAGGGAGTTCATAACTCACTCTGATGAACTGCACATCCATTTTGGTGTTCTTTTCCATGTGCTGCAGCAGATCCACATGGAAGGTTTGGGCCTGGAAGAAGCAAAGGAGTTGTCATCCTTGTCCCTTCACCATATGGGACGAAGGGGCAGGTCACAAAATCCAAAGAGTTCATGACTCCTTTGCCACCTAGACCAGGTACAGAGCCAGAAATGGGCACATCAGGGCTAACAGGGAGCAGCCCTGCAGCCTGGGGGTTGGCACTCAGCACCCACCCAATGGTTAACCCCTGAGCTTTGGCTTGGGCACAAACAGCAGTGCCAGGAAAGGTTAGCATCCCCTTCACTGCCATCCCACCACTGCAACCCAGGGAAAGACAGCACAGTCTCATTACATCTCTGGAGCCAGGCATGGCTCAGTTTACTTTGCTCCTGCTACCGTGCTTGCAGAGAGGTGGTGATAGTCCACCACTAGCACCACTGAACAACAGCCAGACCCTGAACATGCCACCTCTGTAACATGCCTCTGTCACATGCAGTTTGGGCAGCAAAGAGGCAGGCACCTGCCAGCAGGCACGTGAGAGGGCAGCAGATAGGGGAAGTCGGGCAAATACCAGCATGCTGTGGTTAAGGAAGTCCCCTTTTCCCCCTACCTGCACAAGCCCCCAGGAAAACCACTCACCACAACTTCCAAATCAGAGCTCAGGAGTCTCTGCATGTCAGACATCTGCATCAGAATTTCACCTTCAGGGAAAAAGACAGGAAACGGTAAAAAAAACCCTGCTGCTATTTCCTTGTGTGTCCAAGGTGTCAGACCAAGTAGTGTGCACCTCAGGCTGATGATACATGAGTGTGAAAGTCCAACAGATATCTCAACCTACTGCTCTCTGCACCCTGAGAGAGGCCAATACTTCCTCCCCCAGCTCAGCTCCACCATCACTCCTGCCTATGTGAGGTTGCTCCAGGCCATGAATCTGCCAGTCCAGTGCTCTGCTACAGCCTGTGGTGCCATCAGGCAGCCTTGGCTCTGCCATGGGCTCTGGATGTTGGGTTTCACTCTGCCAGAGCCCCTCTGAGACCCATTTCTAACTCTAAGGGCACCCCAGCTGTGGTGCATGGTTCTGGCTGTCCTACAAGGTAGCTACAGCACCTGCTGCTGATGCTGTGCACCATCCCATTTCACTGGTGCTGGTATTATGAAATCAGGACAGGAAGTGATTGATGACAAGGAGCAGAGGAGCAAGCTGGGTGGTGCAGATGATGGTAGGAGCCTGGAGAAGGGACACATCTGTGGAAGCTTTTAACTAAAATGTTTAGCAGTACAGCTATTCCCTGAACATATTTTCAGCAGCTGTCATTAGGATACAGAATTCTTTGTGCTGCTGAGTATGATCCCATCAGCTCTAAGCTGCCATTTCAGCTGGCTGCAGGCTCAAAAGGACAACATCCCATTAGCTGTTAGTCCATGCTCTTCAGCCTTTTCCTCACACCTGCAGGAAGGAACAAACTGGTTCCTCCAAGATGAAAACTCAAGGCAGGATATCTGCTGAGAGGTCTGCTGCTGGAGGTCCATCCCAGGGGTTGGGCTCAGTCGTTGATCTCATAGAGACACAGGGGAGAGTGCTGGGGCTCTGGGGCGTTATTCAAGGATACACAATAAATCCAACTCTCACTACCTGGACAGGGCCTGGTGCTGTGAGACACCATGTAGTGGAGCTGTCTCCCTTCCCCCAATACCTAGAAAGGGACTAGCTAAGGGGGGAGACCAAAAAAAAAAAATCTAACTGTAGCTTATCTCAGGGCAGAGCATGGTGAGCAGGAGAGCCTTACCCAGCACATGTGAGGTGGAGCTCTGCAGTGCTTGCTCCGCAATCTTCTCGATCGCCTTAAAATACACTTCAGCTGCTTTGGATAACGCTGTGAGGAAAGGGGAGGTAAGGTTGTGGCCACCTTCCCACCACCACTAGCCCCAGCAAGCAGCACACAGGACAGGCACCCCTTGGTACCTTGCCTACAGGCAAGGGCATCCTATCTCTCCCCATCTGTGCCTAAGAGCAGCAGCAGGCTCTGGAGCAGGAGAGAAGTGAATAAGCACAGCTGAGGACATGCCATGAGGGCATGAGCAGCCTTGCCCTGGGTGACAGCAGTCCCTCCTGAGGCACAGTGGGCACCCAAAGTAGATGCAGCAGCATCATGATCTGGGCCACACAGGACCCCACTCACCATGGAAGGCACGCAGGTAGTTGTTTCCCAGGTACACCAGGTTCTCCAGCGCGGGGTTGAACTGCTCCAGAATGCTCTGTAGCCAGGCAGAAGCATGTTAGTGCCAACCTTCCCCATGCCCCAGAGACCTCAGAGGTCAATGGCCTCCTGTGCAGATGGGATGGGTGCAGAGGAGATGCAGAATGCTCCCCCAGCCACGCCGCTGGGTGGCTGAAGTGATGCACAGCTGGGCACAAAATCAGCTCCCTGCACTGGAGGTAGCTGGGACCTTTAGCTGCCCTGAGTCCTCTTCAGCCAGCTGGGAGAAAAGCAATGCCAGTGGCCAAGTGGGCACCTGAACATGGCTTTCTCCCAAGGCCCCACACTCGCTGCAGACGAGGCAGTAACTGTAGCAGCCTTTCTCCTCACCCTTGAGTCTGCTGGCGTGAGGACCACCACTTACCATCCAGGCATGAACATGACCTTCCCTGGTCAGGATGTGGTACGCTGCCAGTCATCAGCTTGCTAGGAGAGGTGGTGGATTGCTTCAGAACAGCCTCTCCACTCTTACCTGCTCTGTTTACCAAAGGTGTTTATTTCCTACAGCAGAGCAGACCACAGGCTGCAATAAGCAATTCCCCCTTCTCCCAGCCGTAAGCACCATGGTGCAGCAGCGATGCGTGCAGGGAAGCGTCCATGAGATCAGACTGCTCTTTCCAGCAAGGGGAAAAGCAGCTGACCGAGCTCCTTCCAAGACACATCACCCTTCATAAACATGCTCCATGTCCAAACCACCCTGGTTGCCCAATTCCTTCCTGGATCTGCCAGCCATCTGCTCTCAGAAAGAGCATGGAGCCCACACAGGAGGATGCTACAGTTCCACCTGGGGATAGATCCACCCAAGGGAGCCTCTGATAGAAAACAAGTTCTCCTCCTCCCAGCAGCGTGTCTCCCTTACGCAGGCAGAAGCAGCCTACGGCACTGGCACTCACCTTATAGATGGAGATGGTGGTTCTGTAGGATTGTTCCATCCCTGGAGCCTTTTCCCTCTCCCACAGGGAGGCAAGGAGTGAAGGGGAGCAGAAGATGCTATATTGGCCCCGAGGACTCTCTTCTGCACAGCCGGTGGGATGGAAAGAGCCTGTCACTGGCAAGGTAGGACAGCAGGAAGGCACAGGGTGGTACAAAGGGAACAGAGCACTGCTGGAGTTTAATAATTCACCAGCCGAGAGGCTGGAACTTGATCTCTGGAAGTAACCAGACTCGGGGGAGAGAGGAATCCTGCGACAGCCAGCAAGGACATGTGACAGCCTCCTTGCATTATTGATTGCTGCCTCAGTGCCCAGCTCTCCCTGCCCTGGCACCTGTGGAGCCAGCCACCTGCCAGAGTAGCTGCCTTATGGCTCGCTGCCTGCGTCACTGCCACCGCTTGGAGCTGGCTCGCTCAGCCCTGCAGCACTAGCAGAGCATCTTTGGGTCCCTCACACACGGCTTGTGACCTCAGACAGTGAGTAGCAGTGGCTAGGGGCAGACACAAGGAAGGATCAAAACCAGGTGTCACCTCTTCCTTGTCCACTATTCCCTGACCCCAGGACTCAGCCCTCTGGCTGCTAGCCTCCCTCAACTCTCAGTGAGTCACCCTAATGGCAGGCACAAGGTTTTGTCTGAACTCCTCTGCATCTCCCTGCCTGCATGCAAGAAGCCCAAGCATGGATCAGTCTGCCAAGTCCCTGAAGATGGGGTAGGTGGGGGAAGAATGCAAGCTGGGGGCAAAAGCAGAAAGGAGCTCATATTCTCTCCATCCCCAAATGCAGAGGCTTGTTTTGCCCCTCCGTTACACAGGAAAAAGAAAACCTTGACTCCACATGAAAAGCCCCTTACATCTCATTTGTAACACTGAAGAACAGAAGGTAGATAAATCATTTTTTAGCCCTACTCATGACTCAGCACTCACATTCCTGCCAGTAGGGTCCCTCAGAAATCAGTGGACACCAGGTCCAGCAAGCTTTCAAGTTACCATGTTCAGGAACCACTCCGGGATACCAAAATTAAAGCCTCATCTCCAGCCATTTGTATCCTGAGGATTTTCAGTGTTCCTTCTTTTAGGACAGACCAGCTTCAAGGGGATTCTCATACAGGAGCTTATCCAAAGCCTCTCCATTGGCTGCAAATGATAAGCCCAGCATGCAATGCTGTGCTTCATAGGCCAGCCAGCTACTCACAACACACATGCTCCCCGGGCTTGCTGCAGGGACAGGCCTTTCATCTCTTCAGTCCATACAAAGGGTATAATCCTCTGCCTTGAGGAGCCCAGCTCCTGATTTTCTACCTCCAAGAAATTCAGAATCTGCCAATTCAGAATCCCTCTGGAACCTTGCAGGATGGTGAAAGACAAGACAACCACAGAGAGCATGAGAGTGGTACCAAACACAAACCTCTCTTTATTTCAGGTGATATTAGTTTTACATAGCAGCACTGGTCACAGCAGCAGTCCATGCCATAAAAAGGACACAATGAAGAATTCAGTTTTTCAGTTTACTCCTCGAAACAACTCCAAACAGATACATAATTTATTCATACATATGCAAAAATTACTGCAGGAACACTGAGTGGTAGAGCAGTCATAATGGGATTTCTAGCAGTGAAAAAAGTAAATCCTAGTTGTCACTGGGTCAGCTTCTTTGACAGGAACTGATCTCAGTGCATTTCAGTTCCACACTAAGAACAAAGAGAAACAATTTCTCTACCAAGCCAAGGCTGTTGTCCATCTTGAGCTTGCTCTAAGTCAAGACAGGCTTTCACGTCTCAGCCCTTGAGCAGAAAGCACAGCAACACAGTCTCTGGGGGTCTGCCCCAACCCTGGGCTGCCAGCCCATCTCAGAGGGGAAAGAGGAAGGTGCTACAGAAGACAACTGGCAACTGGAAAGGTAGCCCCTCCTCCCAAGGCAGGTCACAACATTCTGCATCATATCTACTTCAGAAAGCTGCAGCATTTCTGCTCCCCTTCAAACAGGGTGTGCTGAGGGAAGAATAAACCCTTTTCTCCGTATTACACACTCTGAAACACCTGGGCCTCAGAGGCCCAAATAATCCCTGAAGCCTTATCTGGCCTTGGCTCATTCTGTGGTAGAAGAAGGTGCACAGTGCTTTGTCAGTAGTGGTGCTGCACAGACAGGAGACAGACTCCTGCTGCTACAGCTCACAACAGGTAGGCGAGGGCTCTGGCTTCTGGGGAGGGCTGTAGTTTGAGAACAGGGCAGCAAAACCGAGCACAGTAGCACGGGTGGGGTACAGCACAAAGGTAACCATCAGCATCTGACAGCTGTCCAGAAATACATGGGTTTGGTGCAGAATACACTCCAGTATGTGCACTGCCATCTATTACACACAGTTAATTCCCTAGTAGTAGTAGTAGTAGTCCCTCCCCCTACTCAACACCTTAATTCAAGGGCAAATCTGAGCCATTTTAGTGTCTGCTGCCCCTTGCCATGGGGAGGCAGGATGGGAACCTGAGGGTAAGTCATCGGCAGAGATGTTGCACCAGCTGTTCAAACTGCTCACGCTGCTGGTAGATGTAAAGCTGCGTGTCCCAGAGAGCGTTCACCAGCACGGTGTCATTCACCTCATCCAGCATCACCTCTGTGTGCAGCTGAGGGCTAAGCCTGCAGACAGCAAGACAGCATCACCAGCTGGGCACAGACATGACCACCACAAGGCAGAGAGCCTGCCAAGCATAAGACCTGCGCCAAGTGGCTCAAGCTGTCCTGGGTGTCCGCTCGCCCTCATCTATCAAGCTTCCAAATCAGAAGCCTTGCCCCTCCTTCAAGGCCCAACCACACTCGAAACTGAGCTGAAGTTCAGCAACTGAGTCTCAAAACATGCTTTGCCTGCTGGAAAAGGACAGGACACATATCCTGGAAGGACTGTGTTAGACAGCATTCCCTGACCCCCACTAACTGACACCAGACAAGGGGTGCTCAGTGCCTCAGCTCATACAGTGGGCCATGTTACATCACTGAGGCACAAGGAGAGAAGACAAGGGAACAGGTCTGGGCAGGCATGCCTCTGGAGGTGACACTCTTTGGGATGACACATGCCCCAGCCAGGTCTGAAATGAGAGGGATAAAAATCAGTCTGAGCAGAGAGCAGAAAGGAAGCTGTTACCGGAAATAGGGGACGTCCATCATCTCGCACCAGGCCCTGGCACGCTCCACAGCTGGGCCATCTGCGTCAGTGCACTGCAGGAGAAACAGGCCCTCAGTTAAGAGCTCAGCTGCCACACTGCTCTCCCTTGCCTGCAAGAGGCTCCCCTGTCACCAAGTCAAACAGCACAAACCCCAGAGGAAGGAGGGGAAACCCAGAGGCAAGTGCATCCTGGATGGCACTGCTTACCACCAAGAGTGGGATGGCTTTTGTTTGTTTGCTCGGTTTTTAATAGAACAGCCACGCTCCTGATCCTTGGGACATAAGGAATTGCACCCTACAGATCCTCCATCCATCACAGCATCAGATAAATTCTCTTAAAGAAACCTCCAGGATAATTTAATTACAGCCTCCTTAGGATTTTACCTCTATTCATTTCTGTCCAAGTACCAACAGAGCCTGTGATTACTGCAGGGTTTCTGGGCTACCCTGGCACAGCTTCTTTGCAAGCCCTCAAATAGGGGAAGCAGAGGGACCTCTTTCAGAATTTTCTGCCTTTAGGAAGCTAAAAGTTGACAAAGCAACAGAATTAAGACTGTAGTCAGGACTTTAGTTCTGATCTGTCTGGCTTTTAGTCACTTAGAATGTTTTCATGCACAACATTTAATGACCTTCTTTCTGAAGCATGGAAGAATGTGTGCCTATTACACACCCCTAGTCACAGCTCTGAGCTACTGCTTTGTGAGTGATATTCCCACTTCTCTGACATTTGCTAACTTCTCCTGTGGGATAACAAAGCTTTTATAAAGAAAAAGGGATTGCTATTTTCTAAGGCATGATTGGGCTTTGGTCCAGGTTGCTCAGATGATAATCAATGCTTCCTGGAAAGATACTGAGTTTCATGAACTCACACCTACAACTGTTCCTAAAGGTCACTGACCACAGTTCCTGTCCTCAGCTCCTTTCAGCTGCAAGAACCTCCCTGGACACTCAAAACCCCAGACGGAGACAAGGCTTGAGACCTGCTGTGCTCCCACAATTCTTAAGTTACCTACTACATTCATTCCTTGATCTGACCATGGTCAGAGCAGTTCCAAGAAAACAGAATTTTCTCCCAAATGGAAGAAGCTGAATACTGGAAATGTTTGCTCTTTCCCTGCAAGGAGTTTCAGGAGCCTTCCACCATCCCCTCCCCTTCCAGTACTCACACAATCCACCACCATCTTGCCAAGCTCTCTGGCCCCAAAGACAGTCTTCGCCAGCTCCCAAGGGTTGGAGGGGCGGAAAACATCCACAGAGCTCACTGGGACCTGCGGAGGCTTCCCAGTTCCCAAGGACACCACCAGTCCCAATCTTCTTACTTCCTGCCTCTGACCCTGTGGACAAACAAATCTTTTGCTTGCAAGGACCAACAATCTAGGTGGAACATGTCTTTTACAGCAGTCTTAGGGAGTCTTTCACAGCTCTGAAAACCAAGGCAAAAGGCTCAGCAGCCTTTTCTCTCCTACATCCTCCCCCTTCAGTACTGCCTGATGAAACAGCTATAACCCATACTGTCCTGTCCCTTACACCTCTGGTTGTACCCAAACCCATGGAATCATTCCCAAGATGAGTCCTAGGACCAGGTGCCTGTGAAACAGTCTGATTCTTTCAGTCATCTCAGCCACAAGCCGCCCTTTTCATCTGCAAGGAGCAGTAGCTGCCAGTAGCTAGTCAACTTTGTGAGCCACTTGCCACACTACAGAAGGCATTCACTCTTCAGCCTTGCAGAGTGCCCTCTTTCAATTGTCTTCTCAATTTAGTTTTGGGCAGAAAAAAGCCCTGCAGAATTGCATCAAGGGCAACACAATACCATCAACTGAGTCAGCCTTGCTCAAAGTAATCAGGACAGAACAATGGGGCTGCCTCCTTGTTTGACACCCTTGTCAGAAGGGGAATTTCACCTCTCAGCCCCCATTCAAGGAGCACAAGGAACAATGAGTACAAACTTGAACACAAAAGATTTCACCTCAAGATGAGGAGGAACTTCTTTACAGTGAGGGTGACAGAGCACTGGAGCAGGCTGCCCAGAGAGGTTGTGGAGTCTCCTTCTCTGGAGACATTCAAAACCCACCTGGATGCATTCCTGTGCAGACTACCCTAGGTGATCTTGGTTTGGCAGGAGGGATGGACTCAGTGATCTCTGGAGGTCCCTTCCAACCTCTAATGTTCTGTGATTCTGCGATTCCCAACACATATCCCCTTCCAGGGTGCTGCATTGCTAACTTGTTTATCCACTCCATTCCCAAATCCTCTTCACCTACAAGGGGTAGCCCAGTTACCAGGATTTCCCTCACCTTCTTGATCAAAGTCTTGTTGTATTCATGGATCTCTGCCATGGCATCGAGGGTGGGGTTGTTGGCCAGCAGCCCACCATCCAGGAAGCGACCTATCGGCCGGAAGTAAGTGGGAGCTGCACCGCTGCAGCGGGCAGCGCGCCACACCAGCTGGTCTAGAGGGAGAGAAAGCAGGCAGCAATCTTCCTGTGTGCAAGAAGCACCTTGCCTTCACCAGCATGAAGCAGGAGGGCCTGTAAACCCCAAAGACCCTGCCCTAGACAGTTGTGCCTCTTTCTCCCAACAGTAGTGCCTCTGCTTGGATGCACAGGATTATTTTAGGAAGCTTTACAAGATGTCCTCAACACTTGCTATGTGATCTTGGGTCAAATTCACTCTCAACCAGCTTCATTGCTGCTATTTTGATGGTGAACCAGTTACGATTGCTAGACAAAGTGAGAAGTAAGCTGGAGGGGGCTGCACGCTTCAGTTACACAGCTTTTCCATATCAGTCTGCTCCCGAGAGCCCAGGGAAAGGTATGGACTGTATGTTGGACTGCTCTATCAGACCACTCCTCATGAACCTCACTTACAGCCCCTATTCCTGGTACAAAAGAAGCCAAGGGAGGAGGAGAGTGGACAAAAGGGAACCATCACTAAGACCAAGCTACAAGTCAAGATCAGGGATGAGCCATACTTTGGCCACCCCCAAATTTTATCATAATGGGAAGAAGAACAAGAAATCTCTCTCTGATGGACAGCTACCTCCCCTGCTGACCAGCTGAACTGCTGTGTGCCAGCATTTACCTTCTGGGTGAGTGAGTGGTTTGAAAGATGCACTTGTCTTGTACTCAGTGGAGATTTTTGTCTCTGGTACAGGGTAGTTTCGGAAAAGGTGGAGCTCAGCCGGCTGCCGGTCGCACAATGTCCCTGTCACCATAACCCTGGGGGAGAGGATATGGCAGAATAAGCATAAAATGGAAAAATGACAAACTCAGGGCTATAGCAGTCTGCACATCATGCTCCTCCAGATCTGCTCTAAGGAGAGGCTGAGCATATCTGCTGAGAGGTATAAAGTACAGTCAGGAGAACATCAACCAGCACAGCCCCAGGCAGGACTTACTTGGGTTTTTTGACATCTGTCATTTTGGTGTTTTCCCCAAATTCTTTCTTCAAGAACTCATCCAGGGGCTCTGACTCGTAGGGCCGAGAGCCCCGGAACACCATGTCCTTCATGCGGAAGTACAGGCAGCGCATGTAGTCCATGGACTTCCCTGGGACGGGCAACGGCATCAGCAGGAGCAGGGGGTGGGAGGAAGGGCAGGCAGAACAAAGAGCATATCAGAGCTGGGACTTTGCAGGACCAGTGGGACCTGGGAGGCAGCACTCTCAACCTTATCCCCTTCCCAAGCTGCCTGTCACCTGCTCAGGCCTCAGCAGCATGACTGGCAGGGCCTGAAGAGGAAGGGCAAGCTTGGAGCGCAGTTTCCTGCTACCAGAAAGTGTTGAGTGCCTTGCTGTAAAATCCCCATCCAGAAAGCAGGAAGAACAGAACATTGCACTCTGTCACCACACACCCCGTAAAACCCCCCAAACTGCTCAAGGCCAGATGCCATGAGAAGCAAGCACAAATCAGAATTTCCTTCATTAACAAACGCCCCTTCCCTCCCTTGTCAGGGACAACGAATCTCAGCTGGGACTCAGAGAGGCTGCTTGCCTCACAGCAGCAAGAAGGGGCCCATTAATTGCACCGTGCTCACCATGTACAATAGCCAAGGCCAAGATGCCTCCAGTGCTGGTCCCTGCAATCCAGTCGAAAATCTCCCGAATGGGACGGCCTGCAGCTTTCTCGATAGCCAGGAGGAGCTGGATGAGCACCAGGCCCCGGATGCCTCCTCCATCCAGGCACAGGAGGCGGTCATGACTGGAGGGAGACAGGCACAGATGACTGGGAGCTGTGGGGCAGTTTACGAATCACAGCATGCTACATGGGAACACCAGCAACAGGCACACTGCAGCAGTGTAATCAGTGAGCAGGTAAATCCAGTGGTGCTTCCTCAGATGCAAGTAAGACTGGACACTGTCAGATAGGACTTGGGCAGACCTGGTGCACCACCACTTGCTCTTTTAGCCATCCCTAACCTTTGTGTGTCCATTATCTCTCCAATGGATTGTTTAGAACTTATCATTATTTTCCTTTTTACACCCAATAGTGATTTATTTGCATTCTAATACTTTCTGTTCAAGATATGTGGAAAATTTTAAAGGTACAGCCTAAAACTACCACAATCTGCACCAGAGAGACTTTCACAAGATGAAACTGCATCCAGGTCCCTTACTAGGCAGTAGTGGGCATTGCATCACAAATAAAGAGCAGACAGCCCTAAGCTCCTGCTAGCAGCACTTCAATGCCAACCTGCAAGGTGAGGTGCAGGCACCGCCAAGGCACTGCACAGCCTGGCAAAAGAACTGGGTGAGCATCAGGGCAGCACATGGAGATGCGAAAATCACAAACCAAAACAGCATTTGGTGCCCAGTGGCAGAGGGGAGGAACAGAATAGGGGTTTCACCTGCTGAGCTCAGACTCCACTGCAGCTCCAGGGCTGCAGACAGGAACTGGTGGTGGCTATGGGAACAGAGAGCTGTCACAAGGTTCTGGCAAAAACTGCTAATATCAATGGACATTAAATAATGTCAGCTCTGAGGATGACACACTCAGGGGTGTGGGTGGGAGAATTCACACACTTAGATTTCACCTTCAAGTCGAATAGGAATGTGGACAGAAGCTGCCTCCTCACTTACGTTCTTCTGCCCTCAGTGGGAGAGTCCACAACATCTGGTGCCTTCAACAACTGTCCAAGCGTTGTAGAAACATACAGGAGGTCCTGGTATCCTGGAGGGCCAGGAACATGCAAAGGGAAAAAAAGAAAAACTATTACAGACTGCTCTGCTATGTGACCCCTCTAAAGTGTACCTCACAGACAGCAGCCAAACAAATTATGCTTAATCAATTAGAACACCTTACATTATTCTCCCTGCTTTCTCTCTGCCCCTAGAAAGCTTGGTCAGGGTACCCAAACTTCCCAATAGTGCAGTAAACAGTTTCCACAATAATGACACAGAGAACATCCAATTCCATTCCCAACCAAATAAAACTCCCTGCAGAAGACACCAGGCATCTTACCCATAGCCACTAGGTAACCCCCAGATTAAACTCCACACCAAAGATGAGAAATCCCATCCCTTACAGCAGGCAACTGGAGATGCACTGGCAAAGATGAAGGACTTGTAAAAGCAGATGATGAACACAGTAGGAGAAAGAGAAGGCAGAGCCCAGCAGCATGCTCGCTACGCAGCTTACTGCAAGCCATAAGATAAAATCTAGATCTACTCCTTTGAGGTAACCTAGGCAGGAGAGCTGTGGGGACAGGGTGGCTTGTCATTACCCCTCAGCTGATGCACACCCAGGTGTGCTACCCTGGGAGCAGGGCACCAATCCAGGCTAGGTGAGAAGCCAGCCTGCGAAACCAAAAGACAGAACAGGGGGAGAGAAGTTAAACACTCCTGCCAGTATCCAGGTCAGAAGGTGGCTGTGGACGACAACGAATGTGGTCAGGAGTTTCTTCAAAGGTCAGAATCCGTGACGAAAAAGGGCCTTGCTCTGTCACTGCAGAGCTGAAACTGGGGGAGTCACCTTCACAAGGCCATGATGAGAAGAACGTTCTCTATGTCACCAAACAGAGGCTTGTGGTGACACAGATGCATTCCAGGGCCTGGAGGGGGCTGTCCTCTAGCCCCACAGGAGGGCCTTTGCAAGGGAAACCACCACCGACAAGCGGCTGTTATCCGTGTGCATATCCCTTTCACAAGGGTCAGAGCCCTGCTCCAGGTCGATTCACCGACTGCTCACTCTGCAACCCCTCCCACTGCCTCTGCCCACGCTCTGAAGCTCCCCAGATGGACACCTAGAATAGACCCATGGACTAATTCACACAGTCTGGGCAGCACAGAGCACAAGCTATGACAAATCGTATGTCCTAAGGTAGGCTTTTCCTATGAGTAACATAAACCTTGGGACCAGGGTCACCTATCCTTGGCTTTCATCCCTTCCCTCTCCCAACTGCCAGCTTCCAGGATGCAAATGAGCAACACTTTTAATTTTCTTGTGCCCAGCACAACACTGGAAGGTCCTCAAATCAAACCAGCAAGTACGTGTCCTTCTCTGTATGACTCAGTGGATCAAGTACATGCAGACAACTAAGACCTACATCTCTTCCAGAACAGAAAAGAGAATCAATCTTCCCTTTCCTTTTTACACAGCTGCATTGTGTCAGGTCTATAAAACAAAAGTTTAGAGGACACACACACAGAGGACAAGCAGAGAAAAGAGAGGGGATCCTGCAACAGCTGAAATGAGGACAGTGACCAGAAACTGAGAGCTAGGAGGCAGTCCCTAGAGTGCAGCCCATCTGAAGAAGAGATCTGAGAAAGCACTGTGAAGCAGGAAGAGAGAGTGAGGAAGGGCCAGGGAAGGCTTTACCTAAGCCGTTGAAGCTGCTCCGAGAGGAAGGTTGGCCTTCCAGGAAGGAGGCGGCAGATGGTGCCAGGCTTGGGGAGTCAGGGTTGGGTGGGTGGCAGCGTTCAGTCCCTACAGTTTGCAGCAGGTCTAAGAGCACTTTCCGGTTCGCACCTTAGGTGACGAAGGGGGAGTCACACATCAGAGAGAGAATCACTGCAGGCGCACACCAGGGGCAGCTCTGCCAAATTGACAGCAGCCCTGACCCTCACACAACCTCTGGGATGATCCAGGGAAGAGGGTACACCCTGGGTTTCTCTCCCCCAGTGCCAGGCATCAGAACTTGTGTACAGCAGGGCTACCCAAAGCTGTGCAGCTTCAAGGGTGTGCGCCACACACTTCTTGCCACCGAAGAACTGCATGCATCTGCTTATGCCTGGGTGGTTCAGCAGCACTGTGTCATCCCACTGTGAGCCTGCAGTGCCTGACATCATGGCTTGAAAGAGGGGAAACGTGCCAGCTCTTCCTCTTTCATCTCTGCTTCACAGAAGAAAAATTCATCAAGTGCTACTAATACAAAGCCTACACCACCAGCTCAGGAAGTGCCTACCCTGTGAGTGACTAGAAGCTGGCAGAGCACGTTGGAGAAGCAGCACTCACGCTTGGCATGTTTTCACCTCTCCCCAAGGCGCCGTTCTAGCCACCAAGGGGGGACAGGATGCTAGCTGCTGACATGCTCCCTCACCTTTGCTGGTCCTGGCTGCCAACAGCCCTGCTGTCTCGCCAAAATCATTGGGGATCTCAACATCTCCTCCAAACACGATGATTGCTTTGATCATATCCAGGTGGTCATGCTAGAGGAGAAGAGAA
The DNA here is from genome assembly GCF_027791375.1 of Indicator indicator. Classification (NCBI taxonomy): domain Eukaryota; kingdom Metazoa; phylum Chordata; class Aves; order Piciformes; family Indicatoridae; genus Indicator; species Indicator indicator. The sequence goes on along the minus strand of NC_072023.1, from coordinate 8,640,994 downwards.
AGCTCAGTCAACAGCCACCCTCCCCTTGGCTACATGACTTCTCATTTCCCTCTCTCCCTTTTTCATTAGCTGAAGCACCCACAAGGGATCACTTCATGAAAGACAACAGCCAGAATATCAAAGGAGTCTGCCACTGCCTCAGCCTTTCACAAAAATCCTCCCTCTCCTTTCCAGCAGCCTCTGCAGAAAACTCACCTTCATGGCCAGATGCAGGGGTGTGTTGCCATCCTGACCTCTGGCGTTGGTGCGGGCCCCGTATGTCAGCAGCACCATGGCGCAGTCAAAGCGCCCCCTCTTGACAGCAATGTGCAGAGCCATGTCAGCCGTCCTGCTGGTTACATTCACTTCAGAGCCATACTCAAGCAGCAGCCGTGTCATCTGTGCCCAAGTGGTGCATGTGCCAGGTCAAGAAGAGAGAAAGCAAACGTGAAGTCTACTGCCTGGGTGTCCAAACGATCCAAGTCTCATGGCAAGCAAAGCAGGGGAAAAGGCAGGACCTGTAGCCTGGATATGGCTGCTGGCAGAGATCAGCTGCATTGTTTCAAGCATTGAAGATGGGGTTTCTCTTGTCTTTTGCCACAGATGGTTTCACAATCTGGCTAGAGCTTCTGGCTGTTTGGGGACTTAGACACAAATACAGCAACTGGTTGAGAGCAATGGAGAAAAAATAGTTCCTACTCAGGCCAGAATCCTTGCAGACTAGAGGGGAAAAGTTTGACTTTGTCTTTGTAAGCTAAGCAGATTTATGCCTTCTCTGAAAATCCACAGGACATTTCTGAGAGGGATGTGAAAATGCAGGAAGGAAAACAGTCCTGACATGGGAATCTTCTCTGCTTTTAATAAGCATTACTCAGGTGCTCCAGCATGGCTTACCACACCACCAATCTGCCTATCTCTGGTGGAAGAAGGACCATGACATGCAACCACTCAGTGCCAAACTCACACTGTCCCTGCAATCTGCAAGGCATCAATCTGCTTCCCTCGGTGAAACTGTCACTAATGAGAAGAGAGCTCCCCCCAGGGGTAACAGTGACACCACTGCAATTTCCCCATCAAAAAGGGAAAAGGGACAAGCTGGCAGCAGCACAGCCAAGGGTGACATACAGGGATGAGCCCACCCATTTGTTTCACTGCAAGGCTCCAATGCTCTGACCACCATGGCAAAGAGCACTGATCAGCACAGGGCAAAGAGAACCAAACACCAGGCTGCGTGCTGGGCTCTGACACTTGCAGAGCTCTGCACATGCACACAGGAAAGGGAGAGGTCAGCAGCAGGACAAATTAACCCAGTGCTGGGTGGTAGCACAGGCCCTCACCACAGACTGGCTCCGTTTACCTCTGCCTTCTTCGCCCAGTGCAGTGGAGTGGCTTCGTAGCGTGGGTCTTTGGAGCGAACCTGGCTGGCATCCACCTCGAGGATGGCCTGGGCACACCTAGTAAAGACAAGGTGATGAAGGGATGGGTGGCTGCCATCCTGACTCAAGACCTCTGTTCACATCAGCCCCTGCCTCCCACTCAAGGCCTTTTGGGAAATCCTTCAGCAGCAGCATGCTCTCTGCAACACCTGCAAGCTCTTCAGCTGCAGCTTTGTTTTGCTCTTTTTAGAACGGAAGGCTGCAAGAGGAAGCGAGCAAGCAGCACAGCATTTGGAGGAGGCAGGAGAATCCCTTCCCAGTTCCAAGTTGTGAAGCAACATCTGGGGGCTTCTCCAGTATAAAAATACAGCATTTCTGGAAACTCTCAAGATACAAGGGGAAATTCTTCACTTCTCCCTCTCTCTCCATTGAAACATGAGGATAAAACTGAAATAGCTAAATAGTTGCTGAAATTAACAACCCACATACTTTCCTGTGTGTGAAAAAATCACATCTGTTGTGAACAGACAAACATCTAGTGCTTAGAAAACATGGGTAGGTAGACTTCTGAAACAAGCCCATGCTCTCCACTCTGAACCACCACCACCACCACAACTGTGCACAAGAGATGGAACCTCACTGCAAACTAAGGGACCTAAACACATTTTTGGCTTGTGAATATGTCTCTAATGCTGGAGGAAAGCACTTTTCAAAGTGCTGAAAAATTAGCTAGCAGCAGCCAGTGTTGACTTGAGAGCCCCACATGTAATACTCTATGAAAATGAAGCATTATAAAGCAAAAAAGAGTCCTATTTCTCCAGGGAAACCAAAAGAAGGCATAAACATCATGCCTCGTTTGATTCAGTTCCAGAGTATGTTATCAAGAGTCAAGAATACCTTTGGCCCACAGGAGATGGGAATAATTAAGCTTTGAAACAAAAGTTTATTAGGATCAGAGCACTCCAAGGCTGAGGTACAGCAATTACAAGTACTATTTAAGCATCAGCAAATCATCTTCTCACAGCTCATTCTGAGAAAAAGTATTTCACAAACAGTTCTTTTAATAAAATCCCCATCTTTCTCCCAGTGTCTGATACTAAATAATAATAATAAATAAATAATAAATAATAAATGAGAGAAATTCAAGGAAAAACTGGTTTTTTTGGTTTTTTTTCTGAAAGTGTTTCTTTCAGATTAGCTGCTGGAAAGTAGCTCCACAGAGAAGGACCTTGGAGTCTTGGTGGACAATAAGTTATCTATGGGACAGTGATGTGCCCTTGTGGCCAAGAAGGCTAATGGTACCCTGGGGTGCATTAAGGAGAGTGGCCAGCAGGTTAAGGGAGGTTCTCCTCCTTCTCTACTCTGCCCTGGTGAGACCACAACTGGAATATGGTGTCCAGTTCTGGGCTCCCCAGTTCAAGAGGGATAGGGATATACTAGAGAGTGTCCAACAGAGGCTACAGGATGACTAAGGGACTGGAGCACCTTTCTTATAAGGGAAGGCTGAGAGACCTGGGGCTGCTTAGCATGGAAAAGACAAGACTGAGAGGGGATCTTATTCGTATTTTTATACAACCTGGGTGTTGCTGGGTGTCAAGAAGAAAGGATGAGTGTCTTTTCAGTGGTGTCCTGTGATAGGACAAGGGGCAATGGATACAAACTGGAACACAGGAAGTTCCACCTCAACATGAAGAAAAATTTCTTTACTGTGAGAGTGACTGGAACAGAGCACCGGAACAGGCTGCCCAGAGAGGCTGTGGAGTCTCCTTCTCTGGAGACTTTCAAGACCTGGCTGGATGTGTTCCTGTGTGATCTGCCCTAGGTGATACTGCTTTGGAAAGGGGATTGGACTCAACGATCTTCAGAAGTCCCTTCCAACCCCTACCATTCTATGATTCTTTCCTGTATCAAAAATTCTCTGTTCTTTTGTTAATTTGCTGAGGCAGCAGAGGACAGCATAGGACATTTTCCTACTGAGCACTGCCCCAAAAGGGGTCTAGTCTGGAGCAATGCTGAGCAAGAAGGCAGGTTCCCAGGTTGGAGGAAGAGCCCTGTTCTGGCAGCCCAGTGGTTACTTACCCTTTCTGAGAGAACTTCAGTGCTGTGTGAATGGGGTAGCCCAATGTCCCCATGATGCTGCACCTGGCACCACATTTCAGCAGAGAACGAACCATGTCCTCTTTGCCCAGCTGACAAGCAAGATGCAGAGCAGACAGCCCTTCATGGTTCAAGTGATCCAAGCCAGTAGTTGGGGTTCTGCCCAGGAGCTGGGAAGAGGAGGCAATACATAAATAGACACAGGAGAGCACTATCAATCTTCCTGAGATCCAAGAATAGAACCTGGAGCACTGGGCTCTTCATGGTGCTAAAGCCTGCTCTGTCCACCCCAGCTTCCAACAGAGCAGCTATGGAAGTGCTCCTTGTTTTCTCTTCTCAAAGGGTTTATCACTGCTCTCTGTTCCCTTTTCCTCTGGCCTGGGTGCTTTTGTGAAGCCTTTTTGGCTGAGAGGTGTCTGATCACCTTGCAGCCCAGCAAATTCCTTTTGTCTTCCACTGCATGAGCCAAGCATAGCCCCACTGAATGGGAGCACTCGTTGAAATCAGTGGTTTCCTCTCCTGCTGTAGCCCCACCAGTTACCAGGGCCAGGAATGAGGCAGGAGCTCAGCTTCCTCTGCAACTCCACCATTGCTTTCAGATACAAAGAAGATTCTATTTAAAACATACATGTGGGGTTATGTTTGAAGAAATTTTCCTACTCTCTCCATAAATGTTAAGACCTGTTACCTAAAAATATCCCACTGCCATACTGGGGAAGCCCTGCAAAGCCTGGCACGCACAAGAGAAGCAGGAATTTTCTCTGCTTTAGCAAGGAATCAAGACAGAAAAAGAGATACAGGAGACAGGTCAGACATGGAAGTATTTCTTTAACAAGCCAAATTCCTGCCATCAGAGAAATAAAGGAAGGGGTTATCTTTTTAATCCATGATTGTCATCCCTCCTGCATTAGGAAATGCCAGCACAGGCAAAGGGAGAGCTGTCACAACAGGTATTGGGAAAACAGGAGGACTGCAGCCATAGAGGAAAGCTGGTCTCATGCTTGCACTGGGTGCTTGGGAGCTGACAGACCTGAAGAACCCAAGGTGGAAGTCCACCCACACCCTTACGAACCCCGTCACTCTGCCCAGCCCTTCTCAGCAATCAAGAATGCCTCTGGCTTCAGACTGTCTCTGTCTTGAGGCTCTGATTGCTGTCCCCTGTGCAAGGCCACTCAGTTCAAACAACAGGTTCTGCAGCTCAGGAGAGCTGAGGGAGGCTCTGAACTGTCCTTCAGTCTGTGGGCAGTGCATGCTCCCTCACAGCAGCCTAAACAAACACTCCCCAATGGGAGCACTCTGCCCAGAATCAAATACCCTGCTTGGAGGACAGCCAAGGGCCTGAAGAACAGCAGCATGAAGGCCTCAAGCAATGATGAAATCTGCCTGAAATCCTTGTTCCACTGCAGGATGGAATCTGGAACATGTTTACGGGAAACGGCACAGGTGCAGGGGGAGGAAAGAGGCTGAAATCAGCCTTGAGCGTGAACTTGATGCTGCAGCAGATGGAACTGACTTTCTCTTGCCTTGTCTCCAGCTCTTTTCCCATCTCCTTCCTCACACCATAGGAAGGACCTATTCTTGTACTGCTTCCCCTCTGCTTTGAGATCCCTCGCACCTCAATGATGTGGGGGCTGTTCCCTCGCACAGCATAGTGGAACACGGTCTCCCCGTTCCTGTCAGTGGTGTCCACCCGCGCGTGGCACTCCAGCAGCTCCAGCAGGCACTCCATGTCTCCCTTGCGGCATGCCAGGTGCATTGGGGTGCAGCCATTCTCACTTTCTGTGCTGTTCACGCAGCTGCAAGAGACAAAGCAACAGGAGGTCAGGGAAGGACTGTGAAGACAAGGATGTGCTGCTGCCGCTGCCCTGGGAGCTGACACCAAAGCACCTTCCACATCTGCAAAACACTCAGCTGGTGGGAACCACTAGGTTCTGGAAAGCCCGGCCTTTTGCGAGGGAAGGAGCACTAGGAAGAGCCACCAAGCAGCCCTGACACAGACCCTCTCCCAGACATATCGCTCCTACCTCTGCCCACCATGTAAGAGCAGATTTCCCTACCCAAAGGAAGGCAGGAGATGGGTTACAGTCAGTAACCTGGCAGAGGTGCTGCCACTAGGCCCTCAGCCCCCTAATTCGTCACTAGTGTCCCTTATCCTCAGTGAACTTCCCTATGGGAAGAGCAAGGGTTTGCAGTCAAAAGCTGTTTCCAGATAGTCTACTCTCTTATGGTTTACAAAGTCAGCCACAGCCTCCTCCCAAATGCAGTTCCACAAGGGTTCTAAGCATCTAGTGAGTGCTTCTAGCAAAACACTTAAATCCCATAGCTCAAACAGTAGAGCTCCAGGCTGATGTTCACAGCAGTAGGATGAAAGCCCACCAATACACAGTGACCATCGGATCCCCTTTGCTACCACATCCATCATACAGGCAAGACACACCACGGCTGGCACTATGAAACTCAATTCCCTGCAGTAACCACAGGTGCTAAGCTCCCACCAGGAAGCAGCTCCCACTACTGGAATCCCCTAATCTGGCCTAGTCTGCCCTTCCAAGATCATTTCCACCACCAGGCCCACCAGAGACCTCTCTCCACCACTTGCCTCAGAACATGGTTGTGCCGGAAGCTCTCCCGATGGCCGATCTCCACTGCAACGTGTGCTGGGGTCCAGCTGGGGTGGTTGCGGAGGCAGTCACTGAGTTGTTGGAGATCCTCCAGTGACAGGGGCTGGCGCGAGCTCTCATAGAAAGGGCGCAGCTGCCCAGCATACTGCTCAAAATGTGCCAGAGCATCTGCTTCATTGTCGAGCTGGAAGAGCCTGGAGGAGAGGCAAACACAGGGTTGGTCCTGCTTAAAGAAGCAAACTCCATCCCATGTATCTAAGAGAAGCAGCTCTTCTCTAAATGTTAATGCTGGCGACTTTCCCATTCCTCTGCATCTGGTCTCATGCTCGTTCCAAGGATAGAATGGTGACAACTTCATTAGCAGAGAGCATCTCCTCCCCCTGAGGAACTTTTGGGCTTAAGTATCCTCTGCTCCAGATGCTAAATCAGCAGCAGCTATGAGTGCATGTTCTGAGCCAAGTACTTATTTCACAACTGCCTGTTTTCACAGTGTTTGCACTGTCTGTTCTGACAAGCTGTTTCAGTGACGACTCTTCCACCAGCACAGACAAGGGCCTCTCACTCCTCACGAGCCCACCTACTGACCAACAAGTCACCCTACACCCACAGGAGGCAAGCGCTGGAGGTTTCGGGTGTTCAGTTTCACGCTAGAGTAGTGATTCTTTAAGGTCTATCACTTACCGGAAAGCGACCTGTGGGCTCTGGGGATTCACCAGCAGACAATCCCATGAGCGAGTGAGGCTGTTCTTATACAGGACCACCCTGCCATCTTTCTTCAGACAGGTGTGAGCAGCATACTCTGCAGCTGGCACCTCCTTCACCCGGTATGGGTTTGTAAATATTTGGGTGACGCTGTTGATTGTATTCACCAACCGGCCAAAGAACTGCATCGTCGTGGACCCTCAGGTGGCTTCCCCTCTGTGTACTGAGGGAAACCCAGGGGCACAGGCTACGTCTGGGCGAGCCTTGCCCCCGCCCTTCCCTAAACTTAGCGACCCAGTGCAAGGAGAATCGAAAGCTGTCAGTGTGACACGCCGCCCGAGAGGAAAACCCGGCACCGGCGCCTGCGGTTTCTTTTCTAGCTCTTCTCGAAAGCGCAGCCACTTCTTCTCAGCGACTCATGGAGACCTTTGACCTCCCTCTCAAGGGCCTTACTCTGCTGCCTCAGAGGAAAACACGCCCCTCCACGGCCACCCCCGGCGTTCCGCCGCTTGCTCGTGCTGGGTGGAGCCGCTCCCCTGCCGGGGGAATGGGGAGGGCTGAGTGGGAGCGGAGGCGGAGCGAGATCCGGCGGGCTGGGGTTGAGGGCGGACCCGGGTAAGCCCGGCTCTAGCGCCCGGAGTGCAGCGGCGCCCGCAAAGCACGACGGACTCCCAGCATTCCCTGTGCCGGACTCCCGGCCCGTTCCGGCAGCGCCAATCGCGCACCGCCCACCCCAGAGCGGCCAATCAATGGCGCCGCTCCCGGGGTGGGTCAATTGGGGCAGGGGAGAGCAGTTCGTGCCTCTGCGTCACGCCCGCCGCTAGCCCAGAAAAGGGCGGGAAGGCAGCGTCGCCATCTTTGTGAGGGGCTCCTTAAAGCGGCAGCAGTCCCATTCCTTTGGCCTTGGGTGGGGGCGTTCAGCTTCTGGTCAGGGCCGTTCACCGGGCGTGCGTCATCCTTAAACCTGGGGAGAAGCCAGCCGCGGAGGAGCATGGCTGCATTTATTTAATACTCTTGCCAGCGTCAGAGGCACTGCTGTCACCCCGGGAGCTTTAAGGGAAATTGTCGCTTTAAGAGCAGGGGTCGCCTCGCGCGGCAGTGGGGGCGGGGCGAGGTGACGTCACCGCATGACTGTGTTTTTATGAATGAAAAGAATCCGCGGGTGAGTAATCGCGGGGAGTGGGGCTGAAGGCGCCGCCCGACGGCCCGACCCGGCAGCGGCCCCGCAGGGACCAGCGCGGCTACCCGGTAAGCTTCGTCGGGCCCGACGGGGTGACCCCGCTGGGGTGGCCCCCTCCGCTCCCGCCTCTGGCTTCTCCCCACGCGGAGTGGTCAGGAAAGAGGGCGGCAGGTTTCGATGCCGGCTGGAGGCCGCTCTGCCGCCTCCGGGTCCGAGGCAGGGAGGTGGCGGTGTCCGCGATCGGACCGCCATCTGCGCTTCCCTCCCGAATCTCGGCCACCGCCCCGAAGGGAACCGTCGCTGGTCTCCCGACTCCGCGACGGCTCCCCAGTCCGGATTGCATCAGCTTTCAGCCTCCACGGCTCCACCTTCCCTGCCGCCCCCCTCCAGCCCCTCTCTTCTCCGCGCGGCTCTTTCGGCCCCGTCCTGGGTTCCCGCACCTCTCCAGGGCTCACGTACTGGGGAGGAGGCTCCCCGAGTTAGGCAGAGGCTGCTGGGCTGCAGTCTCGGCTCACGGCTCTCTGCCCCAGGGACGGGGAGTTACCGGCCAGGCGCCGCTTCGGTGGCTTATTCCCCCTGGGCTGCTGAATCACGGGGCGGCCGCTTCTCGTCCCCCTACGTCGCGTGGTCACAGCCCCGACCCATGGCCACTGGATCCTGCAGACACCTGGTCCTTGTGCCGAGAGCCGTGGTGCCCTCGCCCGCCGGGCACGATAGCAGTGGGGTGACACCTGCACGCCGGTCCCAGCTATGTGGCTTCATCGCGGGCTCGCCCCGTGGGGCTCCTGCTTTTACTTTCCTTTCAGCCTCAGGTGGGTCTTACCCACCTTTCCTCCCTGGGGGAAGGACTTGGTTTTCCAGCAGCTGGGCTGGAGCATTTCGAGTCCCCTGGGCAGAGCAGCATCACGACCACCTCGGCGTGGGATAAAGGAGGACTGGGAGGGACAACCTTCCCCTGTTATTATTACTGTAACTCCGTGTTACTATTATTACCATGTACTTCTTAAAGGAATAGGGATGAGTCACTTCACCAGCAGAGGGGGACGTGGACACTGGGCAGGGGACCAGCAGGGTCAGCGCCCTCTGCTCTGAGGCAAGGGGCATGGGCCGGCACTGACCAGCTTTTCTCTTGGCTGTTTGGCAGGGTCAGCGTGAGGCAAGGATGGCTGCAGACGGGCTCTCCAGCAAGGCCCTGAAGGTGAGCACCAATGGGATCTGAGGGCTGGGGGCCAGGGTTCTGGTTTTGAGGGGGTTTTGGGTGACCGCCTTTCTCTCCACTAGGTGAAGCGAGAGCTGGGGGAGAACACACCGCTGCTGTCAGATGAGGAGCTAATGGGGCTGTCAGTGCGGGAGCTCAATCACCACCTGCGAGGCCTCTCCAAGGAGGAGGTTGCAAGGCTGAAGCAGCGTCGGCGGACTCTGAAGAACCGGGGCTATGCTGCCAGCTGCCGGGTCAAGCGTGTCTGCCAGAAGGAAGAGCTGCAGAAGCAGAAGATGGAGTTGGAGTGGGAAGTGGACAAGCTAGCCCGGGAAAATGCTGCCATGCGCCTGGAGCTTGACACACTCCGTGGCAAGTATGAGGCCCTGCAGGGCTTTGCCCGTACCGTGGCCACCCATGGGCCCTCCACCAAGGTGGCCACCGCCAGCGTCATCACCATCGTCAAGTCTGGTGCCAACCAGGCCGCCTACTCCTAGTGCTGGCCTCCATCCCCTGGGTGGGAACTGACCCCCCCGGGGTGCCTTCCCCCATGAATCATCACCCATAACCTCCCTGACCACCTCCCAAATGGGTCCTGTGCCCAAAATCCTCTTCCTCTCATCCTTTGACCTCCAGCTCCCCCATGTGGGCAGGGCTGCCACAGCATGGGTGCTGGGGTTGGAGGAGAGGACCCCCGCAGTGGCCCCAAGAGCCCCCTTCCCTCCAACCCAGCTTCATCCCCTGATGCAGCCTCCCTGGCTGGGCACTCCTTGACTTAGAGGGGTGCAGGCAGGAGAGGGTGACCCCACACAGGCAGCAGTGGGAAGCATCTCATGGCTCCAAGCTGGCAGGAAAACCCTGGGTGCCTCCTTTTTTGAGGAGAGCATAAGAGAGCGGAGTGTGTGCCAGGCACTCCAGGAGCACATGCCAGGGAGGGAGGAGAGAGCAAGGGGCAGAAGGGATACCATGGAGAGAGGTATCAGTGTTTGCCCCACAACTTGGACTGTGGCTAGAGCGGGGTGGGAGGTGACAATGTGGTTGCAGTCTCTGGAGATGGAGATGGTAAGGGAAAGTGGCAGGCCAGAGTGGGAGAGAAAGTGGCTGCAGGAGGGTGCCTGGTAAGGGTGAGTGGGATGGGAAAGTGATGTGACAGCTGTGGTGCTGGGGGAGCCCAGAGGTGACAGGAAAACTGGGGATGTGAGTGGGTCAGCCCAGGCTGTTGTCCACAAAGGAGAGAAGCAGTGGTGCTGTTTTATCTCTCTGCATCATACATATCCTTCACACCTCTTCCTGCCTACAGAACACTCAGCCTGGCTGGCTGGGTGGCTCTGAAACGCGGCAGGAAGGAAACGGAGGCAGCTGGAGCAGAGATAAACACTGTTTTGCTCTCCATGAGCTGGACTGTACAGCCCCACCAAGCACTCCCTGGTGCTCCACCACCTACAAAGCCCATGGAAAGATGCTCCTGGCCCCCAAGAGCCAGAGCTGCAGAGGCAGAGAGAAGGGTAGATGTGCAGGAGGTGGGAAGTAAGGTGGAGAGCATCCCTGTTCCTGGGAGCCTGGCAGACAGGTAGTCTCCTCCCTTTGGTTTTCCTCCAGCTTGGACACTGGTGTTTGACAGCTGGCTCTTCAGCAGGCTGAAATGCTGGATAAGAGTTGGCCTTGCTAAATAAAAGGGGAGGCAGACCCTCTTTGCTGTAGACGATTCCCCTCCCGATCTCTGCCAACACTGCTCATGCCCCAGTTGCCACGCCAGCCGCCCTTGGCTGCAGCCCCCATCCCCTCCTGGAGAGAGGTGCCTGCCACTAGTGGAGGGGCACTGTGGTTAGCATCCCCCCACTCCAGCTCCTCTTGGGTTTATTTATTGCACGAACATAAGTTATTTTCACGTCCTCTTTGCCATTCCACCTCTCGGCACAGCCAGGATGTTGGTACAGAGCCGTACTTTATATTTTATATATGCAAATCACATTTTATCTTATATAGAGAAAAAAAAAACAAAACAAAAAACCAAACTTATTTATTTTCTGACTTATGGTATGTGTCCTACCTGACTCCTCTGTATTTTGTAGACTTTACAAATAAAGCAAGTTCTCTTTTTTTTTTCCACAGTGAGAGTGCATTTGGTCATTCTTCAACTCCAGGACAGAGCTGTGTCCTCAGACCAGGTTTTTCTAGCTCTCTCCAGCTTTGCTGCAGGGCACATTCACAAATGTGCACAAAAAAGACACAAGGAGGGGGGACAATTCATGACTTTTTGGGACAAACACAGGATTTTTTTTTTTTTATTGTCTCTGGAAGAGAAGGGATCTTTAAGCAAGGTTAAAGCAGAACATCACCCTCCAAATGTCATAGAATCAACAAGACCTCAGAAAATCATCAAGTCCAATCTATCAGCCAGCACCTCATGACTAACTAAACCATAGCTTCAAGTGCCACATCCAGTCCTTTTTTGAACACCTCCAGGGACGGTGACTCCACCACCTCCCTGGGCAGCACATTCCAATGGCAAATCTCTCTTTCTGTGAAGAAATTTCTCCTCACCTCAAGCCTAAACTTCCCCTGGCACAGCTTGAGACTGTGTCGTCTTGTTCTGGTGCTGGTTGCCTGGGAGAAGAGACCAACCCCTCCTGGCTACAACCTCCTTTCAGGTAGTTGTAGACAGCAATAAGATCACCCCTGAGCCTCCTCTTCTCCAGGCTAAACACCCCCAGCTCCCTCAGCCTCTCCTCATAGGGCTTGTGCTCAAGGCCTCTCACCAGCCTCGCTGCCCTTCTCTGGACACGTTCAAGTGTCTCAATATCCTTCTTAAATTGAGGAGCCCAGAACTGGACACAGTACTTAAGGTGATTACTGTGTCCAGTTCTGGACTCCTCAATTTAAGAAGGATATTAAGGATATAAGTGCTCGCCTCTAGGAGCAGTTCAGCTGTGCTGAATCATCTTTTCCTAGGAATGAATGCTTTTTGCTAGAAAAATTCCCTGCAGGCTACCCTTTGACCTGATGCAGGAGAGGCAATCAGGGCAGCTCTACCCTAAAAACATCCCTGCTGAGTGAGCTCATTCTGACTTAGGAACAGCAAGAAGGAAAGCAATGAGTTGGTGTCTGTGGGTGGCAGGGGAAGGAAGTATGGCAGGTGCCTTACACAGATGTGAAGCTTGACCCGTTCCCCATAGGGAAAAGCCACCCTTCCTTGGAGCTGGGGTGGAAGTGGTGAGCATGTTCCCTTGATGCCAAGTGGACCGGGTCCCAACCTCACAGCACTCAGATGGTCATTCTGGGTTTTATAGTCAATTTTTTTTTACATTCATGGTCTCTCTGCTACTGCAAAGTGCCCCAGAGCAGAAGAAAACAGCTGCTACTTGCTGAGGCTTGTCTCAGAGAAAACAGCCCCCTTTCTCCCACAGCTCTCCTTTCTCACACCCAAGATCAAGTCTCCCACTTCAGGTTTCTAGACAGATGGATTTCACTCCTGCCTTGGGCCCTTAGTGATGCCTTGGCCCCAGGCTGCTGTAGCACTGCTTCTCCATTAGCTCCTGAATATACAAAGGGCACAAAGCTCTCCTCCCAAGGACTACAAAGACAGGACATACGGATGCCCTAAGCCTCAGCACCTGAAATGATCAAAACTTGAAAAAAAAAAAAATCAGTTCAGACAAGCCAGACAGATAACAGCACACAGAGGCAGCTTAAGTACAATCTATATTATCTCTATATTTTTATTTGTCATCATATTTGCTCATTTCTGCAGAGTATAACATCACAAAGACCAAAATAGAGAGCGGCTTGTCGCTGAGCTCACATCAGTTAAACACGATAGGTACAAAACTAGGTGACTCTGTCTTATTTATCATACATTTTTTCAGTCATTTATATACAAAGAACTAATCTATATGGAAAAGTAATAAACAAATCCCATGGGTATGTTACATGGTAAACAAAAAGGAAGGAGAAGGGAAGCAGGTGAGGGAGAACAGCTCCAAGGGCCTAACTCCTGGAACCAACACTAGGCCCTGGGCTACCATGAGCAGACCTGCAAGACCACAGATGCCTTGGTCTCCTCCGTCTCAAGCTCTGGGTCTTCGACATTTGTTTCTCTGGGCCAGAACAGATTTTTGAGCCAGTCCTTGTTCTGGCACTTGCCTGTCATGAGGGAGAGCAGGAAGCTGAGAGATCATTTTGTGTGGTGTTAAAAAATCCGTATGTATATAAAACTATAACACATGGCAGCTGGCTGTCATTTGGGCACTAGTTCTTCACCGGGCTTCTTTAAAGGCAGCTAGTGCAAAAAGTGTTATACTTGAAACCACAACACAGGAAGCTTTGAGAATATCCAGATCTTCTGCACAGCATATATATGCAGCATAGATTTCATAATAATTGCTAAAAAAATCGCTTCCCCAAGCCTGGATCACCTTCAAGCTCAACAAGGCAACCCCAGAGATTTCAGATCTCAGCTACCCAACACAACAAACCTTGGGGAAAGTCACCAATTAAGTGACACTGGGACATCATCAAGGCCTGCAAATTCTATGATTAAATGGAAGGAAAGGGGAGGAAGGGATTGTGTCCCTTGCCCCACTTACTTAAGAGAGCAGGGAAGTTTAACATAAATACCTCACATTAAAGGACTATTAAATCAAAGCGATAGAAGATGGAAGGAAAGCCCACTCAATCTTCAGCCCTGCTTTCCAGGCTACTTACAGCATGAGGGAAAGGAGTTTTCACATCAAGCCCACACAAAGCCTGGCTGAGAGCTTTTGCACATCCATTCAAGCAGCGACAGATTTAGGAGCAGCAGCAACTGCATGGCATTGCATGATGTGTGCAAATGGGGACATTCAGCAGCATAGAAGCTGCTGAATCCACTGACTCTGCCTTCAGCTTCCTCAAGAGTCAGCACCACTGCTCCTACCTGCTTCACCATCCCCACAAACTGAAGACTATGGAAGGAGACACTGTCCTTAATTAAGTCTTCCCCCATCTTCTCCTCATAGCAGGGAGCAAACACACCTCTCTTCAAGTCCTTTTCCCCTGCTCATGACCACAAGCTTCTGGCAGAGGTGCTGAGGAAATGAGTAGCTCTTTGCATGTGAGCACATGGATTAGAATACAAGAGGAAAAGTAAACTCCAGGAAGTGACCATGCCCCAGTTCTCCTAGCGGAGCAATGGGGGGCAATCTGGAAATGCACAGGTCTGCTGATGGCAGGGTGGGCATCAAGTGGGAGAGCAACAGAGAAACTGCAGCTGAGAACACAGCAGCTTGCTCCAACATCTCCCATTCCTGCTTGGGGTTAGTGATGCCTGAGTGTGCTCACTCCTCCTCCCTTAGACAATTTTAAGCAAGCAAGAGGTGTTTCCTGGACCCTGGACAGATCTACAGAAGAATCATTATTTTCTTCTGCACTAAATACCTAGGGACCAATCCAAAACCCAACAAAACCAAAGGGAAACTTCTTTTCCCACTCCTATGGATGCTGGCTCCACCTTTGATAGCACTGCAGCTGCTGCAGGGCCTGTGAATATAACTGCTGCCTGGGAAACCAAGAGGGACAATTTTAACCAGCCATGTCATGTCAGGTTTCAAGTCTGCTCCAGTTTGGCCCAAAACAGTTATGGAAATAAAACACAAAGTAGTGTGAAACATCCCTTCCTGAATACTCCAGCCTAAGGGCAAAACATGTGCAGCCTGCAGGGAAAGTGAGTGATGACAAGCATGGGGAGAGCTACCTACAAGCAACCAGGACCTGTTCTGGCAGCTACCTGGTGCAATCCACACCTTTAAGAGGAGCAACTATGGCAGCAGGGGACAGGAAACAAAAGGGAAAAAAATGTTTTCCATGTTTCCAGATCTTCCTTTCCCAAAGAGGAACAAAAGGGCTCTACAAACTCCCACCACTAATGTGGCCAGTCTTCAGTCTCATTAGCAGGAAACAGACACTCCAGGGAGGTTTCTTGCCACAGGAACACCAGAGAGATGGGAAGCTTTGACACCTGGTGATGAGAAAACCCTGCCCTTGTGAGACAGTAATTCCATCCCTGCTGAGCTTCAAAATGCATCAGCTTTGATGGGAAGTAGGGGGGATGCAGGGAGTGGAGGAACAGGAATAAAGTCCTGTCCTTTTCCCTCTTGCTCACTCAAGTACATGACTGCACAACCAGGTGCTTAGGAGGGTGGGGTCAGATATTCTTTACTAAGTACTCAAGGCAATGGCTATAGACCAGATCAATCTCTGATCTGGTCCTCAGGAATGCTTATCACTGCATCCTAATCCCATTTTCCAAGGATCACAGAGATGTTAGTACCAGAGAGCTAGGAGAGAAAACTCTGCCTATATCAACCATTCAGGAAGAGGAACACAAAGCAGTCAGGTTGTCCAGGTGAGAAAAAGAGGAAAAAAAAACAAAAAAACCAAAAAAACTAGCCACAACTCCAGGCTCTGGCCAGTCATGTTTCACACCAAGCTGGGCAGGTGGGGGAAGCCAGAGCCCCAGACCCGGGAGCTTTGTGTCAATTCATTCTAGTCAATTGATGCTGTAGGGAACAGGCTGGAGAATGGAGTCCTGGCCATTCCCCCACCTCCACGCCGCTCATCGTGTCCATACACACCACAGCTACTGGCAGTGCCCACCTCTGCAATCTGCGCTCTCTACAAGTGATATGACCTGCGTGGTTCTGCTTCAATAAATTAAAAGGAAAGAACAAGAAGAGAAGGAAAACGACAGCCTGTGCTGGCAGTTGTCCCTTCTAGAACTCATCGTCGGAGCTCAGCAGGAGAGTCTTCTCGTTGTCCCGGGCCCCCGAGCAGCTGTGGGAGCGTGAGATAATGTGGCTGCCATTGCGCCAGGGCGGGCCCTGCTCCAGCGTCGACTGCTGTGTGTACTGCTGGTAGGCTGGAGAGAAGTTGTGGATCGCATCTTGGACGATGTCGTGGGGATTCATGGTCTCCTTGAGGCTGCTGGAGATGCTCTTCATGGGAGCGCAGCGACCTGTCAGGGTAAGATGGGGAGGAGTAAGTGAGGGATACTGCTGCCTTCCCCCATGCCCCTTTAACATGAAGGTAAGGAGAATATGGACCATGCAATCCTAGGTCTTGCAGAAGTTACAGACTTCCTTAAGCAGCTGCTGAGGAAATCCTACACAAATAGTGTCACATTTTAACAGCAGTGCTCCTAAATCCAGACACTGCTAGTCGAGTGAATCCAGCTCAGCACCAAATGGGGGACATGCCGTGAGAATGGGATCTACAGCCTCAGCCTACAGCCTCCACTACACACTACATGTGCTGGCTTAGATGTGCCATGAAGACAGTCAGGTAGAGAGGTGCTCCCATAAAGGGTTTTAGGAGACAAAAAAATAAGGAAATTCTAAAAATACAGGAAAATGGCATTTGCCATTCCCACTTACTGGAAATTAGACTGATGGGTGGTATCAAAATGCCCACAGGAAAAAGATTATAGAAGTAGAATGCAACACAAAGAAGGGCAGTATTAGAGGCAGAACCACCTCATAGGTGTATGTCACAGTGATACTGTGAAGGAAACAATTCTTGGAGATTGTCCCACCCAAGTGCTAAGCACAGAGGAAGGCTATGTCTTTCTAGGAGATGCCATTTCTCACAGCTTCTAGGTCCCATTTCCAGCATGGGCTTCTGGCTCTGCTCAGACCTGGGGATGATCTCCCTAAATGATCAAAGTGTGCTGATCATCTGCGGCAATTGCAAATGTGAAGGGAGGTGGGGGTGGGACAGCAAACCAGCTCCTTTAAGAGCCTGTGCAACTCTTTGGAGAGATTCACACAGTCCTGACAGAAAGGCTCTAAATCCAGGTTTTATGCCACTGCCCATGGGGGCTGTTTTACAATTTATGATCCAGGGACAGAGAACAGGCAGCAGGCAGGATGGGAATCAGACAGGACAGCATCCCAGTGAAAACAATGAAGACGAACACACAGAGCATGCTGTACCTACCGTATGGCCCATATGATGGAACAGCTGCATCAGGGACCAGTGGCCAAAGCAAGGAGAGAGAAAAGGGAGAGGAAAGACAGAGAAAGAGAGAGAGGAAATAACAAGAACTGAACAAGACCCACCACCAAAACATACCCTACTGTACTAGCCAGCAGTTTACTCTTTCATCACCCATGAATGTCACCTTTCCCACCGGCAGCCACTGTCCTGCCAAAATCTCCAGGACTGGCTGGGATCATCTATGTGAACACTGCTGTTGTTTTTCCACGCCTAAGCACAGACTCTCCCCATCAGGAGAGAACCTCCTTATTTGGGGAACACTGAATATACTTGCATAGACTAGACACAACAACCCTCTTTTCCCAGAGATAATGTCCACTTCCCTCTTTGCCAGAACAAGATTTGTAGCAGCCCAGAAGTCACAAAGTCATTACAGGAAGATTCTCCTCTTCCAAGCCAAACACATTGCCAAACAGAGCCTCATCTTCCTGAGCCAGATTCAAAACAGAACCTGTTTCAGGCCCTGTCCCTCCTGCTTTGGTCTGTTGCACAATCTGGAGCAATGGAGTTCCCCTTTGGGGAGACAGGAAGAAGGACAAACCCACTCTACCAAAAGGATGCAACTTCTTGCAACCCTCAGGTCTGCAGCAAGCTTTCGTGGGTGGCACACTGGGGAACTGAAAAGGGAACAATGCAATTCAGGCAAGGTTTCTGCCCTGCAGCACCATTGCACAAGCAATCTGTTCAGACACCACGGAGGAGGGGATACAATGTTTTGCCAGGCACTCAGGTTTGGAGTCATACCAGTGTTGGTTGCTAGAGGGATCAGTCCCCACCCAGTCTCGTTACCAAACAGACCTGCCATCTGCACTGGCCTATTTCCTACCTTGGGCATCAAGTCTCTTGTCCACATACACCTTGTAGGTGAAGGCGTGGCGCAGGGCGATGGCTGCAAAGAACATCTCCACGCAAATGATGAAGTCCTGGTACCCAGCAGCTACGGTGCCTTCACCCACAGACACGTTGGCAGAGTGGATTTTGGGGATGGCACCACACTTTTCCAAGATGGCCAACAGCATTCCTAAACAAAGCAACAAGCTCACATAAACACGCAGAAAACATGTAAGGAATGGGAGTAGCTGTCTGTGCTGTATTGTCCCAGGTGCAAACCCATCTACAGGGAAGCTAGAGGGGGATAGATGCTCCCATCTGCACTCACCTCGACGAATGAGAAAAGAGTGAGACAAATATGTTCAAGCAAAGAATGTTCAGACACTGACCCTCTTCTAATCTCATCTGACACAATCTGTGGAACTCACTGCTGCAGGACTTAAGTCCAAAAGAGTAAGCAGCAGTCAGATATTTCTGTTAGCACTTCTGTGACCTCAGCACTTCCACTAGCTAGAGTAAAACTTGAAGTAACAGGGCTTTCCATTTAAGCATAAAGTGGTTTTGACACAACATTGCAAGAAAAATATTTTTCCCTGTCTATAGCTAGGTGGCTGAAGAATTCCAGAGAAGGCAGAAAGCGTGTGACCAGATGTCTCAAGATGATAAACTAGACAGCTTATTAATTTGTCTGTAGACAGGGAAGATAGGCCATACTCCAACTGCCCAAATTCCACCTAGGTTCCTATGCAATTAGTCTTTGAAGTGCAACTCAGTAAAGTTAAGTAGGGCACTGAACAGGGATAATGCTTAGAACCAATTAGTAACAAGCACTAAACTCAGGTGGAATTTCATCTTTCTGATTGTGCCTCTGTATCATGTGCACGTTCTCTGAATGTCCTTCTGCTTGGCAGTGCTTCTGTGGCAGCACACACTGCATTCAGCCAGCTTGCTGCTTCACATGAATCACAGACACACCATTAACATTTTATTTATAGAACATTAAAAAAAAAAAAAGCACTAAAATTTTTTAGATGTGCCACTTTAATCAATAAAATGGCAGGATGCAGATAAAATGTTGGCAGTTTGTGCTTTATGATTGTTCCAGGAACGGACTCTTCATCCAAACAGATGGTTTTGCCAGGCAGATGTGTGTGCACATACACACACACAGAGGTAGTGAGGATTCGGGAGCATAGAAACAGAGATGAAAATGAGCAAAATAGGCCTCTCAGATAAAAGCAATGACAGATTATAAGCCAAATACAGTAACAGTAACACAAAAAGACATTCTGGCTATTAATCATCATCTGCTCTATAAGCTCTTGTGTCTGAGCCCCTGCACAGAGCTCTTTGCACCTACCAAGGCAAGGGAAAAGCAGCTCACCTTGCCAGAAGGACAGGAAGATTACAGACTTCACCATGAAGAACTTGAGGACTGGGCTATAGGGACTGAGCAGCTCTCGTGTGGCAAAGTAGAAAAGGAAGAGGGCATAGAGTGCCAGGCTGACAGAGATGTTGTAAATGATCGTCACATAGAGGTAGCCGCTTGTTACACTGCAAAGAGAAGATACACAAATGCTTGAGATTTCAGCAAGATCTTTTCCCCTGCTGTTGTCACTGGGGAGTTCTAAAACTCCATTTCCTTCCTGCCTCCTTGTCCCATTCCCTCCCCCCAAACCAACAGGCTTATCCCTGCCCTCCTCTCCCATGCACACTCAGCCCGTGTTGTCTCCTGTCTTTACCCATAGCCCAGTACAGACATGGACCATAAGCGCAGGTGGACAGAGAAGGGGCAGCTGAGGCATGTGTGCTAGGAAAATGAACTTACTCAAAGTCACCATCCTGGTACTTGCCAAAGGCCTGAAGGATGACTGTGCTGATCGCCATGAGGGGCTTCACCACACAGAATTGCAGGGTAGCCTGCAGAGTTGAGGGAGGCAGAATGAGAAGACAGGCGGTCTAAGAGGCCGAGTTCCCAAACCAGCACAACGGCAGTGTCTCCACTGGGACAGTGCAGCAAAGCAATACAATCCAGCCCCACAAAGACTGACCCCACAGCTTGCTAATCGATTGTGCTTGAGGACTGCAGCACCCAACAGAAGATAAAGGACATTCAGAAGAAGTATGTGTGCCATCTACTTGTTCAGGACAGGAAGAAAAAACTCTCTTTAGGTTGGTCCTTAGGCCCTGCTCGCTTGCTGTCTTCCAGAGCTGTCCTTTATAGGCTGTGCTGCAGTACATTCATGCCTGAGTCAAAAACACAACTCACACTGTGCTATGACATGAGCACAGCAAGTTCAACAAAGGGATACCAGGGAAGGGAAGGAAACTCCAATCCATTGTTGCTGCAAAGTTAGGCAAGGTGGTCCCCTGGACAGGAGGAGAGTCTGGCTTTCTGAGGAGGAATTCTGACAACTGCCACCATACTAAGGCATTTGGTATACACAGCAATGCATGCTGCCAGACAGAAATTAAGAGCTGTTCAGTTGTCACCCATACGGTTTTTACTGAATCTCCCCATAGCTGGATTTTACTGAATCCCCATAGTGCTGTTCATAGCACTTGGGATCAGCTCTATCCACTCTGCCAGTATAAATCACTGCTCCTTATTGGGACTGCTCCTACTGTGCTTCATCATGCCAGAAACATTGAACTTTAAGGTCCTAAGACAGTAGAGGTTTGTGACTGTACAAAAGTCATTCATGTCTCCCTGAAGGAGCCTGGAAGAGCCCAGGCAGGTGTTGACCTGTGCACGTGTGGGGAGGGCTGTGTATGCAAAGAAGTCAAAACCAAACCAGGAATAATTACTTTGGATACGATGCAATTTGTTAGTGGTCATAAGACTTCAAGGAGATTAAAAATCCCAGCACATGCCAGTTAGTGAGTCACTGCAAATATGTGAACTGGAAAAGGTCAAGCTAATTGTAAACAACTCTGTCCTCTGAACTTCCCTTCCTTCCAATCTGGCGATGTTTTAACCATTTCCTTGTAATCCAAACCACTATGTCCTATTTTTAGTTGCTTCCCTAGAAGATGCTACAGCATACGGGAAGCACATGGATGGTGTGTGACCCATCTGTGAGGGTCACCAGACAGATCTAGCAAAGAATCTTTATCAAGACATCTTCATGGAAATAAGCTGCCCAGATTTTACACCACAGCCACCACTGCTGAAAGGCTGCAGGCAACCTAAGCAGACTGACCCACAGCAAACACCTGCCTGAGAACAGTCTGGGGTGGAAGTGAAGAGGGAATGGTTATAGCACAGGGATTCCTTCAGGATGAAAAGGGTGGGGAGAGCAGAAAACGGGCATGTAGTGGTGGGAGGAGTGCTAGAGATGCTGAGAACAGGGATAACATGGGCAAGGTGCTCCTTCCAGCACATCCCCCTTCCTGGTCATCATGATACTTGATACTGACCAGAGCAGCACTGAGATGTGCTCTGCGGCCCTTTCACACCAGCCTTTCCAGGAATTTGCCTTGAAAGATCCTACTCAGCAATCCTGGAAGTCTGGAAGCACCAGAAAGGGAGTCCTGGTGTCAAACATTTCTCACTAAGCTAACATCAATTTCCAGCCAAGAAGGATGGCAATATTTAAACATCCCTCTTGCACAGGCTCCACAGCAGACTTAACAGTTTGCAAAACGCAGGCCTGACTAGAAGAACTGCTGTTAGATAGCAGCAATATCCACCTAAGCCAGAGTTAACAAATGAGGTGAGGGTCTGGAAAAGCCAGCAGAATGACCCCTCTCACCCCATTCCCTCAAAAAAAAAAAAAAAGGACAAAGAAAAAAAAAAGTAAAAAAAAGGGAGGGGGAGCTTCTAGTTTTCATTGTTGTGAAAAAAAATCCCCAAACACAGCCAGGTACAGCCCATGTGGAGATAATTGTCAGAGGCTGTGGGACATGAGAAACAAGAGGTCTAAGGGAAATAAATTCTCCAGCACTCATTCACCTTGATGGGTGTTACATCAGATTGTGACATTTAAAAGGTCTAATTTAACATTAGAAGCAAAAAGAATAGGTGGTGCATCAAATGAAGAGTGTACAAACAATGCCCATGAGAAACAGGTGAAGCAGTATACTGGAAGCAGATGAGGACACACTATGGGACAGAGACAAATGGAACAGTGAAAAGAAAGATGTGGTCCTTCAGAAAAGGTCAGTTGTGCTGTGGAGATTAATAGTGGATATTACTGTGAGGCTGTATTGTACCTTCAATGTCCCTGCACATTGCTGAAACACAGTAGATGGGTCATGACGTGGAGGAGAAGCCAGTGACTGGAATTACAATGACTTAGGCCCTTACAAAGAACCAGACCTGCTTCACCTTGTCTTGAGAAACCTTGTGTGTTCATTTCAGCAAGCGAGCAAAGCCTTAAAACTCACCTGCTGTTTCATGGCAGCCAGAGGTGACTGACGTGGGATGAGCAGACAAGGGCTGCATCAAAGTTCAGATCCCCCCCATGCCCTCCCTCCCAACATACCCAGTTCAGAACAGACAGACACACAGGGTGAGCAACGCTCAGTTCCTCCTACAAAGCATTGTGTCATGCCTAACCTCCACCCCCTCCTCAACTCCAAACCACATCTGCTGCAGTGCTAGGAATTCAGGAGCCTGTTACACAACTGTGAGGTGTCTGCCACAAAACACAGCCATCAATTTCTTAAAGTCAGGACCTTTACAATCCAGAAAGGGAAGAGGAAATCAGAATTTCTTCCCAGGGCTAACATCAGGTGCAGCAGATAAATAAGGTCATTTTCTAGGGCTTTCCTGATGTGAGGTCAAGTGGAAAAACGTTAGGAACTTTCAAAACAAATAAATAAACAAAGCCCAAAGCACCCCCTCTCCTCAGCAGCCTGAAAGCCTCTCTAACAAGTGCTCATCTTAGAAGTTCAGCAGCAAAAGGCATCACTGGCACCCCCACGCACTTCTTCACTTCTAGACGATGGCAGAGCTCCTCCAGCCCATACCTGTTTGCAGAACCTCAGGAATCCAATCGAGTAAGTCTTTCCCCACAGGCAGCAAGTGCCATATACACAGCTGGACCTGAAAGGGCCAACACAAGATAACAGAGATCAGAAGCAAGTTTTGGGTTAGAATGCAAGATTTCCACCCTCTTTGTATACCTCTCTGTCGCAAACTTGAAGGATTGGTGCTTTTTCCAACCGTGATTATGGTTACAGCCATACTTTCTTTCAGAGGTGTGTTGAGAGCAGCATCCTGACTCCCAACAGTGTTTTTTTTCTTCCCCACACTCCCTTTTCTTTCTTTTTTTTTTTTTTTTTAATGGAGTAGAATGGGGAGAAACACAGATCCCAGAGGAAGAACATCCAACTGAATACAGAAAATATTTAAAGAAGAGAATAAGAAAAGAAACAAAAGAGTAGGCAGGTGCCCAGAAAAATCTGTGAATGAATTCAGCTTTCCTGAGACGATGCAAGCAGGCTGATCTGTCTCAGAGCAGGGTATGGGCAAACCACCACCATCCATGCTGCCCAGTCCCAGCAGACATTTGTCACCTGACAGAATTTTTCAGGGCAGGGACAGAGGCATGGTAGATAGATACAGGAGGAAGAAAGCATCACATTGTAAGCACAATACTCACTCAATTGGTTTCCCTCTGATCTCAGACATGATGGAGCTCTCCCCTCCCAAGTACTCATAGCAGAGGCTCAGAAAGTTGTATATTACAAAGGCTGCAAAGACATCAGAGTAAAATGACAAATGACAACCAACTTCAAAACAGGTGCAAGGCCCAAGAGCACAGGCAACAGACCAAACATAGCAGGGACTGCTTATACAGCATCTTTCCCTTCAAAGCACTCCAGATTATTTTCACCACATTTATCGTCCTACCTCAGCACTCACAAGACCATGCACTGGCGTTTGGGCAAGGTCCCAGGCCAGTTCCATGGCTTGTGCCAAAAGGGTCACAGGATCTAAAACCGTGGTCAGTTTCTGTTTTACTTGGCATCTGTGAGATGCCATTCTTTACAGGGTTCCTGTGCATTATTCCAGGACATTACACCGGCACTAAATAATTCGGAAAAGCTATCTCTGATCCATCAACCTTATCTTACCTCCTGTATTTAACCATTTAGGTGACAAACAGAGGTAACAGAACTATAGACACAGAAGTTGGAGAAGCAGAAGGTTTTTACCAATCGGTGAAGATGTCTTCACGTCTGGTGGAGATTTTTGGAAAACAGTCTCTGTGCTTCATTTCCTCAGAAAGCTGAAATTTCTTGTGTACTCGATAGCCTTCTCCTTTTCCTACCCCTTTTCTGCCTTCCTCAGCAGCCTGGTTCGGTTGAAGAGCAGCCTTTCATGACTGACTGCTAATACTTTGGCTTATTTCAATTCTCTTCAAGGCTCAGATACGTACAATAAACTGAGGCAAAGACACTGTGGGGAGGGCTCTCTTCAGAAATACTTACACCTTTATGTTTCACAGGACCCAAAACCTATTTAACTGTGCCTGGAGTAGGCCTGGACATGCCCCACCTGCCACTCTCTCAACTTGTTATAATTACTGCTGGACTCTCATGCAGTTGTGAGGTTTTTAGGGCAAACATTGTACTCCTAAATTTGGGACATACAGCCCCGGAACAAAATGACAGACCAGGTGACCCATCTTTAAATGTTATTTTCTACAATAACATTCTGCATCTGGGTGTTCTCTGGAATGCCAACATCCAAAATCTGGTTTTGGCCCTCAGTACTGATATAATACTAAGAGAATATAACTTGCAATGGAAACAGAAGTCTCAAGGAACTTAGAAATGAGAACAAAAGCCTAGTAACATACAGTGCTGAGAAGCTTAACTCACTAGGCCATTGGTTATTAGACCTGAGGTCAACTTCCCCATGTGGATAAATTTCCAAAGTAAGAGACAGCCATCAACTAATTCTTCTACAGGCATCCAAACTGTGCTCAATGCTCTCCAAAATGCTCATAGTCTCAAAACATTATATTTATGGCTTGTAAGATGTGCCTTGCTGGCAAGAATACTACAGCACATAAAAGCCAGGGCTATACCTGCTTCTATGTATACAGTTGGGATATTGGTATTCCATCTGTCAGCCTTGTTATTGAACCAAGCTAGGTATGTTCACACAGCTATGATTTTGCAAAAGCCTTAATTAGGAGAGAAAACACCATGGAAAACTTATTTAAATAACTGTGGTAACTCCTTTTGCCTGCAGTTTTCTTGCAATTTAGCTGACAGCTTCCAACACCCAGAGGAAGAAAAGCTGAGCTTTTCCTACTGTCCTCCAGTGACCCCTGCCCTCCACTGTTGTCATTACAATACCAGCTGCCCATTCAACAAGCGCTGAGGAAGGGATGATATCAGAGAAAGAAAATAAAACAAAAGGGGCTGGGAGGAGGAATATCTGCCCCTCAGTCCCCTTAAAAGATGAGTGCAAACTATCAAAGCTCACCACAACAGCAAAGGATGCTTCTCCCATTCCTGATCCATAATTAATCAGATGGTGCTCATGACATTAGCATAACAAAAAGAAATCTACTTGTGTGTTGACGATGCCCAGGTTTGTACAAAAGCACAGTCACATGTAAGAGCAACAATAAAATATGCTCCTCCTAATGCACACGATGAAATAGTCCAATAAATGGTCCAAGACAGCTTTAAAAATTTGTTAGGAGGGTCTTCTCCCTCCATTCCCTAACAGAGATTCTTCTCGCTTCACAACCTAACACGTTCCCAAAAAAGAAAGGATGAGGTGGATGGCAAGGGAGGGAAGAAAACAAAAATGCTCTTTCAAAGCGATCCCAGGAAAAGGGAGGGAGAGAGCCTGCTGACTGAAGGTGCCTTCATCTCCACCTGTATTCTTTTCACACAGCCCAACAATGTGCTGAGGTAAACCTCAGAGCACAGGCTGCTTCCTGAGCAGATACTCAGATATTTGCAAACTCTTGGAGCAAGCAGGCAGAGGGATACTGGCTGTTGCTAGGAGAGGATTTTTTCAGAGCAGCAGGCTTCCTGCTAGACCTACACAGAAGCACAGGGCAGGGAAGGAAAAAAAAGCCAGACCCAAACAAAGATGCCTTCTGAATCACGTGTGTGTGTTTGCCATCTGCTGCTGCATCTCAGAGCATTGTCATGGATGTGAAGGAGGGCCTGCTGGTCCCTTCAGCTGATGTTCACATGGCCAGGCAAGCCCCTCTGCAATGCACATCTCACCAAAACAATGGCTCCAACAAGTTATGATTTAATGAGGTTATGGTAATTAGCTGTCCTGAAAAACACACTGCTAGAGTGCAGTTTCTCCTACTGGGTGGGCAGAGGCTTCTTTCTGGATGAGATCAGGAGGAAAGTTTAGATAACATTTACTGCAAAGTAACTCTTTCCCTCACAGAAAATGTTAGTTGTTATCATCTGCAGCAGATAATCAAAAGTGAAGCAATTGGTAACTCATCCTCAACACAGCACCCTTTCTCCTGCAGGACTCCAAAGCGCTTTACACCTCACGAACCCCAGCACATGGTGGCTGTGCTACCCTGTGTGAGCACAGAAGTGGCCACATGATGGGATCAGAAGAATACATTGCTAACAAGCTGCACCAGAAAAACAGCACAAAGCAAGTGTCTGGCTGCTGCTAAGTGCTGTTAGAAAAGACAGGAGCTAACCAATAGCTATAAACACCCAGGTGGAATCAGGTTTTTTGCTTTACACCTTCCTGAAGTAAAGAACCCAAGAAAATCATAAACTTTCTACAGAACACTAGAGGGAAGGCTCAGCATATCTTGTCATGCTCAGAGATTCTTGAAAGCAAAGGTCAGGTTGGATGGAGCTTTGAGCAACCTGATCTAGTGAAAGATGTCCTAGTCCATGCCAGGAGCATTGCACTAGATGATCTTTAAACCACCCTATGATTTCATGATTTTAAGTCACTGAGCAAGCTTATAGTCCAGATCCAGTGAGGCACACCCTGTAACTTTGTCTCCCTAGGTGACAGTGATACTTTCTTCATACAGTGATACTTTCTGCATATTCCCAATTAGAAGCAAAAGGTTTCTTAGGCCAGAGACTTCCCACCTCCCCCATTTTTGGTCTGACCCTCCTTACCTTCGTAGCAGTCCCTCACTGTGCCAAAGTAAACATAGTACTGGTCATTGGTGAAGAAGAGGAGGCTGAGCCATGAGTCAAAGGCGTAAATGGGCACAATGAAGAGGATCCTAACAATGTAGCGTTGTTCATTTGGGCAGCTATAGCAGCGAAGATGCATGTAGATCTGAGAGGACAGAGAGGGGAGACCAGGATCAGTGGAACAGAGAGGAGAAAGTGGAACTGGAGAGTCAACTGGACCTGGAAAACCAAACTCAATGAATTATCTTGATTGCCTCCAGCAGCCTCGAGGTGCTGAACATTAAAAATCAATTGTGTGGCATCCCTGTTTGCAGAGAGGAGGAAGGAGAAGGAAAAGAAAGTGAACACATTTCTAATCAAATTTTCATAAGGAATTAATTTACTGTTATTATCATTACCTTGCCTATATTCTTTCGTTAATACCTTTTTTTTACCAATTATCAATTCCTGCCTTCCTGTTTTAAATGTCTAAGACTCACAACATCGCAGGCTGCTTTTCTCTGAAGAGGGAAGGAACACGCACTTAAGCTCACGCTCACTGTAAACACTCTCTTGGCAGGTTTGGATGTTTTTGAGACTTTCACCTGAAACAACCCAAGAGAGCCCTTCACAGCACTGCCAAGAGCTGATAAGCCACAGCCCGTCTGCTCAAAAAGTACCATCCTGAACAGTGGGGATAGCACAGCCAGAAAGCATCAGCTGTCAAGTGAGCACCCAGCTCATGAACTGTGCTCAAAGGAACCATGCAGCCACATCACCTGCTCTGACTGCACACATACCAACCTCCCTAAGTCACCGGCTGAAGGGACTGCGTTGTCTCCACCCCTTCCCACTCCCACTACTTAGAGTTTGCTAGCCATCATTAAACCCCACACCTAAAATGCTTTTTCACAGAATACTCACCTGCTGGGGAAGGTACTGACCACAAGCATACCCTGAAGATGAGCACCACTCCTGCAATGGCCTAATAACACAGCTAGGGCTATGCTCTGATGGCCACACAGTCAGCAGAGGGCATGTTCAGCAGAGTCGAGGCCTCCATAAGGCAACTCTCATCAAGCTGCTGGGATTAACAGCTAGTTTATTATACATGTGTCTCATGACTGACTGATTTTGCCATCTAAAGAGGCACAAGCATTTGTCTGAAGCTTCCTCCTGCATTTTGGAGGTGCTGTCAGGATCCTCCAGGGTCTAACAAAATACACATTGATACTCTCATTTTTCCCTCATAAGGCAAAGGGGGTTGTCTCTTCTTAGCTGTCTGTCACTCATCTCTCCCTGCCTCTTGGCCAAATCTGGTCAAAAATCAACTGAAGGGCTCAAAATACTTCTGTTTCCTGTCCCTGTCCCACGAGGAGATCACAAAAGCCTCATTTCCTGAGGTGAACAGACTGAAAATAAACTAACAAATCTCAGGGATATTTTTTCCTTGTGACAATCCCAGTGACACACCTCAGCCAGCACAGGGACAGCTGATACCAGAGTTCAGATGACTCTAAGCTTTGCCCTTGGGATGTCACAAGAAGCCTGTGATCTGTGTGCCTATGAGAGCACAGGAACTGCTGCCATGTAACAAGACAACAGCGTGTTTCAGTCAGCAGTGTTTCTCTGGCATTGACCTCCATTGATTTCTTCAGAGAAGGGCATTAATACCTAACTGTGCAATGCTATACTGCAGAGGAAAGATTTCTTCCTACCCCCAGGAGACAATCAGTTTGTACTCTGAAACAGGAGAATCCATGGCAGTTGAAATTGTTACCCAGGCTGGTGAAACTTACTGCAGGTGTTAAACTTACTCATCAGTGACTAATCCATTTTAGAACTTCACTGGCCCCTGTACTCCATCAGTAGGCTGTAGTTTTCTAGATCCTAGTCATCACCCTGGAGTTTATGGACCAACAGGTACAAAACACAGGTTGATAAATAACAGGGCTTGCGTTTCTCCACTGTGTTTTTCAGTTCACATGACAACTGCATGAAAGAGAGGTACAGAACAGGATACAGGGTTTGACTTGTTCTGGGTTTCAGGACACCTGCCTCAGAAAGAGGAGAAAAATTAAAATAAACCATTTCCTGCTACTCCTTTCCACAGTGGAGTTGAACTTGTGGAATCCACTGGCACAGGAGATCAAAGGAGGCATGTCAAACAACAGATGACCACAGTTGTTTAGCTAACAGCTGACACAGTAACAAGACGGCCACATTAGACTACAAGACCTGGGAAAGAATAGCTTGAGATAACACATCCTTCTGTAACCATTCAAGAGGTGGGCCAGTTTGCTTCTTTTCCATTCACAACATGGAAATGGTTTGAACCTGGGCAGAAAAAGGCCTTTATATACAAGATAGGCCTTGATCATCACAGATAATACATTAGACCCCAAAGGGGTCCTGGTACCACTTGAGAGTCTGCAAACTCTCATATGCATATCTAGCAGAGATATACCAGAAGATCATATCATGTGCTCCTCTGTGCAGGAAAAAGGATGAGAAGTGACAGGGGTTTACCTGATGACAGGTGATGAGCAAAGCTGTCCATACAAAGAAACCTGAGATGGCCTGAGCAGCGGTGGTCATGAGGAATATTGGCTCCTCCACAGCTGTGGGGCTGCCATCCTCTGGCATCCAGGAGAAGTTGGGAGCCACAGCTGGAGTGGTGGCAGTTAACCCCAACCTGGGGGCTGCAGTGATGTCAGTCATCACTATCATGGTGCCTTTTGGTGTGAGGTTCCAGTTGCAATTGCTAGAGAGCCACCCACAAGCCAAGACCTGTCAAGGAAGAGAACCAAAAAGTAATTGAACCCAGCTGAAAGGACTTGGGAACGTAACAGTTAGAGCATTTTGCATCTCTCACATGCCTTTCACCAGGCTGCTCACATGCTTTACAAACAAGACCTGGATAAGTCTGCCACTGCCACCCCTTGTGATACACCAAATCACAGGGCTAGCCTCTCTAGCCCTCACAACGCAGCCTCTCCAGTATCATGAAACACTGCTGCCACCACCGTCACCACCCTTCTGCAACAAAAATATTCAAAACAAAAGGAATACCACATTCACCTGAGATCAGAAGGAGGTATCTAAGTCATGCATACCAGAAGATGATGGGCACACTTAACAGCTCTACTTTCCACAAAAGTACTGGCAATTCTGCTGTGTCCTGAAAAGCCAGAGTCTTAGTTTCACAGTTTCACCTGGAAGGCAGCAGACCAAGCAGTAGCAGGCAACAACCACATGAACCACAAAGCGTCACTGCACAGCAAGGGGGAAAGAAGAGCATCCTTATTCCTCCAATGAGTAATCCCCACCTCTCCTACTACCATTTGGAAACCACACTCAGCCCAAAGAACCTTTATTGGAAGGATCTGTGCTGAAAGTTCTCCTTATTAGAAAAAAAGAGCAGGAAAGTGATGCTTTTACCAAATGCTGTATGGCATGGTACATTTAGTCAGCCTGTCATTAACTCTACCAACTTAGCATTGTTTTCTACAGGATGTGAATTTAACCCAAATGGCTTTTAAAAGCCAGCTGACCCACGAAAGAACACCCAGAGCACAAGGATACGCAAAATTTCAAAGCAGCACAATCCTTCACCATTTCCTGGATGAAAAGCTATTTTCTTTAAACGGAACAAATTCTTGAAGGTCCAAGATCTAAAGCAGCTATTTTCAATTTGGTTGTAAGCAGGCTCTGATGTGACCTCTGGGTTGAAGAAAGATAACCCAATTAAATCAAGATCACAAGCAGGCAGTCATCAGTTCTATCCACTAGAAGAGCTGCTTCTGATGTGATTGTAGTAAAGCCATGGTTATAATGGCATAGTATTGACTCCTTCTGATAGCCTCCTAATAGTTTTGGGGATATTCTCTATAAAAGTGCAACACTTAGGTCTTACATAAGCTTTTTAAGACCAGCAGATGGAAAGGCCTTTAAAAAGGCTAATGATCCATCGCCACAATTTACACAGCAAGGACAGACATGTCTGCCATTTGCTAACAGGTCACAGCAGATTATGAAACAGAATATACACCTGCACAGGAGCTGCCCCAGCCTTGCTTCACCTGAAGTCACAGCACGAATGAGGGAACAGGCAACCAGTAAAACCTGAGGACCAAGTGCAAATCACTTCCATGTGCACGCTGAAGTGTGCAAATAGCCCCCTCCAGCACTGCTATTCCACACCACACACTTGCACCAGCAGCATGCAGCACTCTCATTTATGTCACATTTCTGCTTTCTTACACAGGGGAAGAGAACAAACACAAATCCCAGGAAACAGATCTGTTTAAGCAGATATTATCTTACTACAGAGAGAGCTGCACAACTGTTAGGGTTTAATTTACAAAATAATCTTCAACCTTGGCTTTTCTTCATTCTTTCCAGTCATTCTTTTTCCAAAATATCCCTGCCCAGAGTTGCAGCTTTCCATAACTGCACATACCAAAGGGTATTGCCTTTCCAGTCCTGATCAGTACAAGAAATTTAACTGTTCAGTTTTAAGTTTCAAAGCACACACACACACACATTACATTATCTAGACTGAATCTTAAAAATTTGGAGAGAAAGGCTGGATGAAGCTGTCTCAAGGTAGCAAGGTTTTTATTGCTTTGAGAAGGGATTTCTACCCAAGTGACTTCTGAAGCAACTGAACACTCAACAGCACGTGCTAAGAGTGCTTCTGCTAAGCTCACAAAGGGCAGATCTGAAATGAAATCAGAGCAGATGCACCTGTGGTTAATCTAGCTCTAAATAAAATCCAGCCATCTGAGATCCTGCACATCCCAGTGCACTTTGGGAGCTATGCAAGAGAGGAAGCCACTAAGCCTCCCTAAAGTTCATGGGAGAGAGGGTCTCTGCTGCAGACCACCAGTGGCAGGTGGGATAGGACCTGGAGTCTCACACTCCAGCTAATCAAACAGCACCAACAGCACAGACCAAAATGCAGCACCGATCATGTCAGCAGAAATGAGGATCTGAAAGGGAATTCCACTGCTTCTCAGCACTTGTTTTAAAAGCAGCTGAAACAGCAAAAAGCAATCAACAAGCTTTTTGACATGACAAGGGCCATGTATTCAAAAGCAAGGACACTTACAAGTTCAAGTTGTGCATGTAAACCTTACCACTGGCCCCCTTGTGATTACACATCAACAGTCATTAATTACATGATTATGCATCATTCTTCACCTAATCCCCTTTAATTCACACAGTCATTGAAACTAATAAGTCTTTCCAGCACTGCGTCCTGAAAGAAAATAAACAAATTTTCTTCATCAGAGCTCCACTTCTCCTACCACAAACCATTTCACCCATGAGCACGCCCCTGCTCCTCAGGGTTGCCCCTGAGGACAACTTTTTAAATCACTTGATACTTATTGGTTGTAGTTATCAGCTTGCAGTTTATTCTCCTTGCTAGTGAAACACAAAAGAACACTGTACTCTCAGATCTGCAAAATTAAGAGATACCTTCCTAATTATCCTTTCTAATCTCCTAAAGTCCCCCACACCATTGCTACAGTGACAGGCATAAGCAGTGCACAAAGCTATTATAATAAGATTACTGGATGGAAGAAGACAAAGTTCTAAGTGCAATTCTGTATTTAAGAAATAGATTACAACACAGATGCTTGGAGCCTTTACCAGGTGAGTAGATTCCACCAGGTCAGAGTCTGCTAGCCCCCATTTTGCCTCATTAAAAAAAGCACCATGAGGGCAGGTGATGGCAACGCTCTTCATAGGCCTTGTTTCCAAGATGCCTCTTCCCCACCATGTAACAGGACACAATTCCAGCACACGATCAGAATAAGCTTCCAGCAAAGGAGCATGCCACAGCAAACATGCTGCCTTGACAAGCTACAGGTCAAGAACCCTGGTGTGAGCAGCTTCCCTCTTACCTGACACAGCAAAGTATTTTCATACTTGTTTCTTGGACACCTACCTCCCTTGCAGCTCATGTCAGTGCCACACCACATATCTTGCTGCTTCCTCTCCTGCCCAGAGAAAAAGGTCCTTTCCAACAGCCACAAAGCTATTTCGTATTTACCTCCATTTTCTCCATTCTCCCATTTTGCTACCCCAGCTGTGCAACAACCTGACAACAGTTAGGCTACTGGCTCTGATGTCTTTTCTGTGTACTCGCCTCAGCTGGCTACATTTCTCTGTTGTTTCTTGCGCATTTTAAGCTCCTTAGGACAACCATCTTTTTGTTCTCTGCCCGTACAGTTCCCAGCACTGCGAGGTACCAAACCATGAGGAAGGCACTTGACACTACAATATTGCAAATTAGAAGCATTTAGAAACTTGAAATACTGATGCAATACAAACCAAACTAATGCATAACACATTTGAAGAGTTCCTTACTCTTCTGCCATATCCTGTTCTCTCTGCCCATCTCTTTAACCTCCATCTCACTGCTTCCACTTCAAGGGAGAGTGAAGTCACTTGCACACTTATTCTCCCTCTCTCCTAAAAATACCAAAAGGAAACATTTCAACACTTCCAAATCTCACTCTTGAAGCTTTCCCCATCTCCAACTAACTACCTTGCTCCCCCCGGAGGTAACCTGCATTAAAGCACTTCTCAAACAGGACAAGGAGATCCAGATAGCCAAAAAAAGCACCAAGCTTTGGAAACTGGAAACATGCACACAGAAAAGTACATCTGGATAAACACACAAGGCTTTTTGGACACAGGCTTTCCTGTATTTCAGGACAGCCACAGGAAACATGCATCATACAATGGTACAACTCCTCTCTGTGGGCTACGTGAGCTTCAGGCAGTGCTTAAGTCTGTATAAGGTCTATACCTACCAGCCCCAAACACAGAAGGCAAAGATGACATCCTCAGCCCCAGTGAGCTGTTATATGTTCCTGCCCAGACACCATTACAAAGTTATGCACATTAGAGCAAGACAGGACCCTGTACTGGCTGGGCATTAACTTAAACACCGACCTAGTACCAGCTCAAACTTATCTAGCAGGTCTTCTGAAAGCACTTTAGTAGTATTAGGAGCTGCTCTCAATGCAAGGAGAAGAAAATAAAGCCAAGTATGTCTTATTTACATGAAGATAACTATCCTGATAAAAACCGAGAACCACAAAACACTGTGCCTGGGATTCTTGCAGGGAAGGGGCTCCAATCTGCATGGGGAAGCAGTTCTGTTAGAGACACTGCTAGCAGGGATGTGTCTGCAACCACAGAAAAACAGCAGTGCAGAAATTCTCAATCCCATTCCTGCATCGTTTGGAAACAGAGGCCTTCTGTCTGCAACACTAACATGGCAGTTTCTTTTACCAAAAATAAACTCAGAACAGTAAACAGGAGGGATGTGGCACAAGTGAAAACAAAAGAAAATTCCATTTTGGCTTGCATAAAGGCATGGAAAATGTTACCATCAAGGAGGAGCTATTTCTACAGAAAGATAAGCAAACATAATAGGCAAACCCCATTTCTGGTGCAACAAATGTGGTGTAAGAGGAGAGAAGAAACATTCAAGCTTGGTTCTTCAGTTCCTTGATGTATTTCTGAACACACAATCACAAAGTCTATTAAAGGAGGAGCAGGCTGCCTGCTCTGAGCAAGATCCACTCTGCTGTTGGTGACAGCTCACTTTTTCCTGATACTGGTGAGAAAAGAACCCCAAATGACATGATTCTGAAACCATTCTCTGCCATCTGCAAACATGATCTGTGTTTTTAAAATAGATCATCTACTCTGAGGCTAGAAGTATTTAATTTCCAAACTGCTGAGAGAGCAAAGAATGCTATACAAAGCTATCCCATGAAAGAGTCTTAACAGCTAAGCCTCCTTCTTACTGTACAAGATACAATCCAACAAAACATGCACAACCTGGCTTCAAGGCCTGCCTAGAAAGCTGTGAAGCAAGAAATTGTTCCTTCTTAAAACCTACTCCACACATACTGTAGTTTCAAATACCTACTATGCTGAATTTTGTTTCTCTTAAAACACCACAAACCAATTTACCACTCCCCTTTTAACTTTTTATTCCTGCAAGAGTTTCTCTATTAAATTATCCTTATTCTGGACCCCAAAATGATCAATGCATTACTGCCATGTGGTAGGTGATTTAAAGCCTGAATTTTCTGCATCTCTTAGGACATAAGACAGAGCTTTACATTAGCAAAAGCAGGAGCTTTACAGTTTTTAAATGCCCCCCAGACTTACAAAGAGTATAAGAACATATGACAAAATGGTTCAGTATTTATTTTAGATTATTTTAGTTACAAGAACGCCTAGATTTGCCAACTGAGATCAGCTCTTTCCATTGTGCTAAGTATATATTGCAAATTCATAACTGATTTAAGGTCTTTTCAACCCCCAGAGGCATGGCATCACCAGCTGATCTGGCAAGAGATGGGAAAATGAAGAAGCAGCAAGTCAGGACAAAATAACGTAAGCATACAGTAAGAGTCTGAAAGGTGCAGCTCAAACTAGTGACAGCAATAAAAGAAAATAAAATGCTTTTAAATTTATTAATTCTTAAATCGCTTTTGCTCTCTAGGGTAGCATCTAGTTTGCTCAGCAATGAGACATGAGACGGTCCCAATAGCACATTTTTAAGCCCTCCAGCAGCACTCCCAAAACAATATGTGAGTTAGATATGTGACCAGCCAGGCAATTTGTACTAGTACAACTCATTTACTATTCATACCGGGCAAAGCTTTCTTAATGCTAAGTCAGTGAAAGCCACCCCACAACAGGCACTTCAGGCACAGACACTTAACTCCAAACATACAGAATGGTTATCACAGAATGGCAGGCGTTGGAAGGGACCTCTGAAGATCACTGAGTCCAACCTTGCTGCCAGGATCACCTAAAGCAAGACAGGAGCAATACTGTGCTCAGCTAGAGGATGGGCATTCAACAAGAGTTACAAAAGCATGCAGTGATTGACTCTACATTTATTGAGCTTCATATCAATGTGTGACTTCTCTACTTGCACCAGAAATGCAGGTCCACACACAGTCCTTCCCAACATTATTTCTCCAGAGAAGTGAGCAGTCTGAACGCTAAAGAGATTTTGCCAGGTCACAGTTTTCAAAAAAGATGTCAGTACAGCCAGTGAGACGAGGAAAGTGTCACTGGGACATAAAACCAGTAGAGTCAACATGAGTGGAGCAGGAAGACCACAAGCCTCTGAAGGAGATGGTAGAGGAGTCAGCACTTAGGAAGACCAAACCACAGGGTAAAGTACACACCCACTAAGCCATATTCAAGAGATGATCCAACACCCGCGAACATGTAAGAGCACACCGTACACATCAACTATTTAACCTTCAATGAGGCCTCATTTTAAGGAAATTAAATACCACAAAATCTTCTCCACTCCCAGCTCATATAGCCCCCACCCATTTTGTTAATCCAGAGTCATCTGAAGAGAAAGAAAGCAGCTTCCCCTCCCCATGCACCCATTTAAAAATTCAGAATCAACAACAAAATCCTTTTACCCTGA
Organism: Indicator indicator; assembly: GCF_027791375.1. NCBI lineage: Eukaryota > Metazoa > Chordata > Aves > Piciformes > Indicatoridae > Indicator > Indicator indicator. The sequence continues at coordinate 8,604,396 of NC_072023.1, read as the reverse complement.
GTCGTGCACTCCTCTTTCCAGAGTTTTTTTTCTGCTCTATTAATTTCTGTTGTCTCGTTGTATTCACAGCCCTCCTCCCCCCATCCTCCTCCTCCTTTTCTTTTTTTTTTTCCTTCTTTATGGACTGACCCACATTGTGATAGGTCAACATCCAACATCCAGTCCCTTTTTTGGAAGGAGACAGGAAAAACATAAAGGAGGAGGGAGAAGAAGAGAAGGGATGTTCCCCAACCTTTCAACCACTCCTTTGAGAGTAGGGTCAAGCACACTTGGGCAATGTGTTGCATCCCTTTCCCACATTCCCAGCAGCCCCACTCCACACAAACCAGTGAGGCCCTCTGCTCTCAGGGGAGAAACACAGAAAGACTACAGTGATATTGCACAACTAGCAGAGGGGAAAGAGACAACAAGAAAAAGGATGTGTTGAAAACATGTGTGACCTGCCTGACAGAGGAAGTTTGCATTTAATTTTCCAAACTCTCAAGATCAAAGTCAAATCAGAATTTACTCAGCCACAACTTGCACTCATCCTTCCCCACTACCAAGGGCCAAGACAGTGACGACAACAGTTTCAAAGTTGCCACAGGGTACGGTTACTTTTAGAAGAATGAGAAGTCAACCTCTACAGATGGATCTAAAGCCAGTGAACTTGCCACACACGACGGGTTTTTTTTTTTTAATGTAGGAGCATACTTTTCAACACAGATTGTAACATACAAAAATCTATCAGATCTCATCCACACTTAAATTTAGCAAGTCAACGTGCTAGAAGAAGCCAGGCATCTTATCGCAAGTCCAGGCACTTGTGCGGCGATGCATATGAGGGAGATGGCACATCTGACTTCCCTCACAATCAATCTCTGCTGCAAATATGCACCAGTGGTGAACACTACAGAAGTTAAAACAGTGATCCTCAACAAAGCACCCAAAGCCATGATGTGAAAATGTCCCCTTCCCTATCCCAGAGGCCAGCAACAGCAATGCATTTTCTCTATACAGCAAGAGACATGCCTGAGAGAGTGTGTGCTTAAAAATAAAAGACAAAACTTCAACCCATTTTTTTCAGACACCATAACATTAAACTACCCAGTTGGACAAAGTTGCCTAAATGGGAATTTTTAAGAGTTCTAGCTCAAAATTCTGCGTAAAATCAGTGCCATCACAAAGCCATGGGGACAGGGGAAAGAAAGTCTGAAAGTCAGGAATATTTGGAGAGGTCACTCCCAGTTCCCATGGGACAAGTAGCTGAAAATAGCTACCCTCGGAACTAGCTTTTCCTAGCAAAACTGGAAAGAGACAAGATGAGGCAAACCTTGAAGACAAATTCACTCCAATCTGCCTCCTCAGGTGACTGTGCTGTCCGGGTCGATTTTAAGTAACCCTGACAGAGGCACAGCCATTTGCATTACTGCAGCCTGGGCTTTATCTGTGCTGGAGATGAACAAGCAACTGCGGGCTCCCAAGTAATCAGCTCAGCAGCCTCCAATAGCATCCAGGGCATGTTCTGCAGCCTAGGGGAGGGAACAATGGGCCAGCAAGGTCAGCTTTTAAGGTATTATTTCATCTCATCTCCTTCTCAAAGCCTCACTGCTGCACTAGATAGCATGTTCCAGTCCTTTCTTTGCTGAACTGGAGAGATCTTCTTGCCATAGAGTTGATCAGGGGGCAGATGTGCCACATATCCAGACAGAGAAACACTTTTGGGTTAGACTCAAAAAGTTTGAGACTGACACCATTCCTCTATGCTCTTGGTCACTCTCCATCATACAGGATCCTCAAAAGCTGATCCTTTCAGTATCATCAGGCTCCCAGGCACTGTGACTGTCAGGTAATAATGGCAGTATTCCCATCTTTCAATCCAGAGACAGACTTGAGGGTGGGGAGACAAATATCCCAGTACTCTGTGGGTTAAAAGATATACAAATGCAACAGGTAGAGCATGAAAGTTATTTCCCTCTTCAGGTTTCCTGCAAATTATGCCCCCCAGGGGCTATAAAGACCTGGTCACACCCAGATACAGCAGGGTTTCTGGGCAGTTTGCCTATACACTGCATTTCCCCTGGACACAGCTTGTTCTGTTGCCATCCCAGGCAAGTTACATAAACCGTCACAAACAAACAAACAAACAAACAAACAAAAAAAAAAAAAAAAAAAAAAAAACACAAAAACATGGAGTGTGAGATGATTCTTAAAGACTAGAGAGAATCTGGCTAGAAGAAGGTACTCCAGTTCCCTGCCTCTTCCTGGAAGAGGAAGACTCTGAGGTTGAGACTCCTGGAGGGTGGCTGCAGCTCACTGCTTTAGCTGGCACTATTTCACCTGTAAAACCTTCGGAGGGAATTGCTGCTCCAAAAACATGTCCAGTTACTCTTTCCCAAAGAACTCCGTAAGGCGGCAGGAAAAAAAAACCAAACAAACAAACAAAAATCACTCCAAAGACTAAAAACTTTTTCAAAAGGGTCCAGCTTCCAGACCAAGCACTATCATATTTTACAGTTATTTCAGTTATGTGTTTTAATCCATTTTATCACAGCATCAAACCACTACTGTCCCAAGTGTTCTAGTATGGTGTAATATCTTGGCAGGAAACCACTCTTCCACCACAACTAAGTAAACCCCAAAGAGTTTGGGAAGAAGTGACAACAGCACACAACACACACACTGCTTCAGGAAAACAGATGGGCAGGTCAGCACACAAAACCCAAACATGACGCTATTCTCTGCAACACCTCAATCTTCCAGGGCCTCAGTGAGTGCAATCAATCACAAGCTCTAAAAAAGAGAAAAGCTTCTATCTCCAGCCCTGGTTGTTCAACAGCAGGCAGCAGCTTTGTTACACAGATAGCCAGCAGGAGTCGTGTGCTAGGAAAGCTCTACTGTACAAAGGTTAAATGCAATTTCTCTCTAAAGCTCTACTACTCTCCTGATTCTCAGTCCAACCTGTACATTCACCACTGCTTCCTTGGAAATAACAAACACCTCCTGAGGGACTCATTGCTCCCCCCAGCTATTGCTGCAAGAGCTCAAAGATACCCTTTGAGCTGCTGGAAAATGAAACAGGCACTTTGGCTAAAAGGAGCAGGCAAGAGCTCATCTCCACTGCTGCAAGCATAAGCCAATTAAACACAGACACAGAACAGGAGAGAAGCAACAGAGGGTAATTTCCATCACGTGGAAATTAGAAAAATATTGTCTTAAGTCAAAACATGATTATTAGATATATTAGTTAACTCAGCAGTAAAACTAGATAGAGGACATAAATTACTTTTTGTTTGTTTTTTTTTACAGGGAAGTGTTTTAAAAGTTATTTTAATTATTTATTTGGGGGGAGGGGGAACAAGCTAAACCTAAAGCCCACAATCCACTGTTCTTTCATCCACAGGAAGAAAAGAATCCTAATATTACAACTGAAAACTGCAAAAGCTCATCTCCCAACCTGCTACCAATAAACGGACAAACAAGCTGTCAGAGAACAAGGCAGATTTCTAGCTGGATTCTGTCAGATGGTTAGAAACCAGCCAGCTCAGAATGCTTTCATTATGCCAAATCAGCTAGTCACACTGAACTTTATTTTCTGACCAGCTTGTGAGTGTCTAAGAACTTTCCCTTCCTAACTGCCACATGTCAGACAAATAAAAGTACAAAAGATGCCTGACTATCGTGGAGCGTCCTTCCCCTTGCCCCACATTTCCAAAACACAACCCCCTCAGCACTCTGAATGGGCTGTAAACACCTGAACAGAATACAAAGAAAAACATCTTTACACATCACCAAACTGGTTAGAGATGCTGACTTCAGTAGCAATGCTTTCCTGATCATTTCACAGCAAGACTTCTGCTCCAGATGCAGAGGTAGCCACCTGCTGCATACATGCCACTTAAGGTTTACAGCACAACCATAACAATAATGGTATTAAGGACTTTATAAAAATGCTCCACTAGACCAGAGCAGATTTGAAACCCATTTTCTTGGGGACAACAGTGAAATAAAGCCTAAAACAGGCTTTTGGGGAATAACTTCACTGTAAGAAAAGCTCTTCTTATAACTCTATTGTTTAGTACTTAACCAATATCCTAAAAGCATGAGAGATTATGTTTTCCAGAAGTACCACACAAATACAGACTTTTCAGTACTGGAAACCTGAATAACATGAGCATTTCTAGAGAATTTTCTGGTGCCTTTTAGGCTGCCACACTCTTAGAGTCAAGGGTAACTTCCAGCCACACAAAGTCCCAAGGAACAGTTAACTACTCCGTATACAAAAGCTGTCTTTGTTAGTAGGATTTATGCTTTATTACATTTTCATCAATTGTCGTCTTTTTCTTGCAGGATAGGAAACAGACATTCCTATTTATCTTGTTAGCCTCTACTCTATTACTGATCAATGGCTTCTATTTTTCTCTTCAACAGAGGTAAATCGTCCTCCTTCTGGGGGGGACCTTCTGTCTTCAACAACTACTCCTGTTCAAGCTCTTAATGCGGCAAGAATGGTTTCAAATATTCTGTAAGAAAGAATCATCTCCAGTATTTCCTCTAGATTTCCCACTCCCCCTCCTCCCATTCTTGACAGCTTCATGGTGTTCCAGGCAACTTTCACAGAGCTGTCCCTGAAATCACTCCAGTCTCTTTCCTGGATCATAATTCACCAGAACCCAGTCACGAACTGGTTCTTCCAAAGTCTTCCTTCTGTTACATGCTGGAGTTGCCATGACCTCATGGAGCAAATGAAATTTCAAGGCACTTTAAGCATCCAAACAAGATCTATCATAACTTACCTGTGCCACAGGAGCACACAGGCATAGTAATAGGCTCCTCACGCATCTACTATATCAACACATGCAGATACACACAGTGGCCATCAGTCCATCCAGCCTGAACCAGGGGAGGCACAGCAAACACAAACCTGATGCCCACCACCCCTCTGGGGTTTACTGTGCTCCCAGTCAACCTGGGGCCCAAACACCCTGGCAGACAGTGACACCCACCCAGTGCCACTACGAAGTGTGACAGCAGCGGGGGGTGCAGGACTAGACGGGGGAAATACACGTGTGTGTATGCATGGGGAGAACGGTTGGGCTGCAGCAAGGATGGGTAAAGGGGAGGAAATTGTTTAGGCTGCATCGAGGTGAGCGGTTGTAGCAGAGTGCACTTGGAGCTTGTAGGGAGACCTGAGTGGGTGCGTGTGTGTACGTGTGTATAAGGAGAAATGTGCCTGGCAGGAGCAGGCTGTGGGGGCTGTGTGGGTGAAGGAGGAATGGCGGGGGCCGCAGAAAGGGGCAGGGAGGCGGCACATCGGAGAACGTGCGTTGGCTGCAGTGGGGAATGGGGAGGAGGGCGAGGAAGGCCGCACCGGGTAGGGGGACATGGAACTGGGGGACCGCACCGGAAGGATCGCGCAGGTCACATCGGGGAACGAGAGGAGAGATTCGAGCAGGTGGAAGGAATGGAGGTCGCAAGCCGGGAGTTTGCGGGAGCCTTACCGAAGACCCCCATGTCCCACCCCACGTCCTCCCCAACACACGCCAGCGCGGCCTCTCAAACCCGCCCTGCGCGCCCATAGCCGCCCCCACGCCCTGGCTCCGCAGCCATCCCTGCCCCCGCCACGTCTTACCTCCTGGCGGGCGGGCGAGCGGGCGGGGCTCAGCTCGGCTCGGCCCAGCCCGTTACGGTGAGGAGCGGTCGGGTCGGGCCCTGCCCCGCTGCCCCGCGGGCGCCGGCACCGGCGCGGGGGCGCTGAGGGCCTCAGGAGCCCATGGCGACGCCGGGCCCACCCCAGCACCTCCGCGCCTGCGCACGGCGGCTGCTCGCGCCCCGCCCACTCCCCCGCGCCGCGCGGACGAGGCGTGGCGAAGCGAGAAGAGGGTGACGTCATCCGCCGCTTTTAAAGGGGCAGCGCCGCGGGCCGGCGAGCCGTGTGGACACAGGGCAGCTGGGAGGCGGGGCGCCGTCCAGAGCTGGGCACACTCCGTTTCCGGCGCTCCAGGAGCTCTTCTCCCCCCTGCCCAGACCGGTTATGGGTAGCACTGGCCCCAAGAAGCTCTACCTCAGCCCTATTTTCCCCCAAACTCCGAGGAAACAAAGCCAAAGCTGTACTACTCAAGCCAGAACACGGGGTTTTATATCTAAGACAAACAAAATTCTCAAAACTAAACCCTAAAAACCTTTAATACACAAGCTGAGAAACAACCACAGAATGCTTTAAAGATCATCTAACTCCAACCCTCCTGCAGCAAGCAGGGACATCCATCAAACCTGACCTGGAGTGCTTCCAGTGATGGGGCACTGACCACCGATTTGGAAACCTATGCCAGTGTTTCACCACCCTCCCTGTAAAGAATTTCTTCATGTCTAGTCTAAATCTACTCTTTCAGTTTAAAACCACCATCTTGTGTCCTGTCATGACAGCCTCTGGGGAAAAAAAAAAAAAAAAAAATAGGCCCTCTAAGTACTGACAGGCTGCAGTAAGGTCTCCCCGAAGTCTTTTCCAGGCTGAACACCCACAACTCAGCCTTTCATTGGAGAGGTGTTCAAGCCCTCAAAGTCTCACGTGTTAGGTGAGACTTGATCTTGCTTTAGAAGAGCACTTGCCCTTTTCTTTTGAAACAACTTCACCCATGGACTTGCTACCCTCATCTCTGAAGATGGGGCATTTCCTTCCTGTCCCATAACAAAGCACCTACCCAAACCATAGCAATTTCTCCAGAAGCCAGCCAGACCAAGGCAATGCTGCCTCTGCCACACTGCCAGAAGGCCACACAGATTCAGTGGTGCAAAGGCACCAAGGAGAGGTGGGTATTGCCTTCCACATAGGCAATATTCCTGTCTCCCACAGAGAAGAAGATTTAGACGGGAACAAGTCCAGTGTAATTTTGATCCCTCAAAATCATACTCAGAACAGTAGGACTTGATCTTAAGGGTCTTTTCCAAGCTAAACTTTTCTATGATTCTATGATAAAATAGAGGCACAACCAACACAAGAGTAACAGGACAACACCCCAGTATCCCTTAAATACCCTCCTCTTCAGCTCTCATCTGAGGATCTGGAAACCCCATGCAGCAGACAAACAAAGGATCAGGTCTTCCTGCTCGTCTGCCAGAGAACAGGCTTGGAAGGAATTTGCAAAGTCAGCAAGATCTATCATGTATTCCTAATAGGTGTTTCTGAAAAAAATACTTGAAAAATAAAATAAATGAATAAATAATGTGCAAGTTTTACACAGCCTGCAAGAAGCAGGCCTCTTCCACATGGATAATACAGGGAAGCATAACTATAGAAGCAGCAATTTAGAAATAAATCAGTATTAAAATTTAGTAACTCACTGTCAAGACAGGTCAGGCAACTAAAGAAGAAGAAACCCAAACAAACCACACCACCACAGACAGCAAAGCAGCAGGTGCCAGTTTACAGGGAGCATATTTGCATCAGGTACAGCACTCCTGTCAGCTTTTCAGGGCTGCTGCTCTGATCTCTCTCACTCCCCTTCTGCCATGATTTGTGAAGAAAGCCTGAAAAAACAAATCCCGTGCCCCACCTCTGTCAAACTCCATGCACACCCAAAACCAAAGGTGTGGAGAGGTCCCTCCTCAAGGCCAAGCACATGGGACACCAGAGGCTCAAATCCAGGAAACAGAGATCCTGAATCAGATTTCACATAGCTTTCACTGTTCCAAGGCTGCAACTGCAGAGATCAGCTCAGATTTATTTTTAGGTGCTCCAGCCCTGTGCCTTTTTTCCAGTAAATCTGATCAAACTTGTTCCTGGAACTCAGGAACAGGTTCAGCCACAAGACAGTGCTTCCTGTGTGTAAGATGTCACTCCCAGCAAGGATGCCAGGCGAGGAAGAAATGACAGATGCTGGCATCACTTCATCATTTTCTACTTTATTACTTCAAATTAACAACCACGATAAAGCTCAAAAAAGTTCAATATTTACACAGGAAAAAAGTACAAAATCCCCCCCAAAGTTCTTCAGGTTTTTTTTTTTGTTTGTTTTTTTAAATTACAAAGTAATAAAAAGTTTTGCTCTTTAATTAAAAAAAAGAGAGACAGTAAGAGGGGTAAATAAATTAGGAAAAAAATAGGGAGGAAAAATAATGTGTTAAATAGAAAGGATAAAAACAAACAAAACAAAGACTAACCCCACCCTCCCCACCCTGCCAACAACCCATCGGCTCCACACTACTGTGACAGTGTGTCTGCTACAGGCCATAGGTCGCAGTGGTGATCATTGTGTTTCAAAGCCTCAAGTGCCACAAAGCAGCTTGAGTATTCCTAAATTATATTTAAAAAAAACTAAAGAGGGGGGGGGAGAGGGAAAAGAGGGGGGGAGACAGGTTGGAGAGGGCAGTAAGGGATTGTGCATGTGGATCTTATTTGGGGTTGCATGAGTGAAGAAGAGAGCAAGAGCCATCGCTCTGAAAGAACACCAAACACCAGTTTCTGTGCATCTCTCTCTTCTCCTCAAGTCCCACACTCTCTCCGCAGGAATTAAAACAAGTTTGTATTAAAAAATAAAAATAGAAAAAACACACACAGCCAGACAAAAAACAGACCGCCCTGCAGGGATGGGAAGCGTACTTATCCCTGTATTTCAGCTCCAGCCTTCCCATCCTCCATGGGACCAGGTGCTGCTCCAGGATCCCTCAGCACATGAGGACCACTCAGATTAGGGATGTCTGGCACTTCTCCCAACAGCCAAAAAAACAAATGCAGAGAAGCCACCCAAGGAAAGGAAGCCCAAGTCAATGAGTAGGCTCTTGCCACAATTCCCCTCACAGCTTAAAATTCAATTAATGCTTGAGAAAATAAATTCTGTTATAATATTAATCAGACTTCTACCATCAAGTGTGGCAGGAGACCGATTCCCTCCTGGCTCACAAGGCTCCTGAACAAAGAAAACAGAAAAACACACACCCACCACATCCCCTGCCCTCAGAAAAAAAGGAGAGCGAAGATAAAATGTATATGGCTAGAAACCATACGATTTGAAAATTTAAAAAAAAAAAAAAAAAACAAGAAAAAGAGAAAGCAAGCAGGAGACGATATCCAAGAAGAAGAAAATAAAGAAAGAAACCAAAACCAGGAGCAGAGTCAAGAGAGGGAACTTGGGGGTAGTCAGTGGGGGTGGCAGTAGGGCCAGGGTCAGACTGGAGGGGCAGTGAAGGTGTTCCTGCACAGCTCCCACGTCGTCAGCTTCTCTGAGGCGCTCAAGCTAGAGGACACAGGCAGCCCTCTCAGCAACGGCTCACGCCAGCGCAAGGGCACAGCTCGACTCCTCATCGTTGCAAAAAATTTCTCTTGGGTTTGTTTTTGGTTTTTTTTTTTTGTCTTTTCTAGTTTTTTGTTTGTTTGTGGGTTTTGTTGTTGTTTGTTTGTTTGTTTGTTTTTTAAAGAAAAATACAGTGAAGACACTAGAAAGAAAATTAAAAAGAGAAAAAGGGAAGAGATGTTAGGAGAAAAGGCTCTTCCCGGCACTTCCAACACCAGCTGGAGTGTAACAAATAAAATCAGCCTTTCCTTCTACACTCCTGCCACCCCTCAGAACTACATTGTCCAGCTACTGCCCTTTCCTCTACAAGAGGCACTCGCTGGCTGTGCAGAGTCTCACATGCTTGATTATGTGCTTAGCACCCTCCTCCCCAACACCATCATGCTGCCAGAAAAGCATTCATTAGGAATCAGCAAAATGGCTCCCTGGCCAGCACCTTCTTCACCCTCTACCCTCCTAGAGAAACAAAAGCTATCCTCACACTCAAGATAATCCATCCCCTCAAGGTTTTGGCAGACAACCTTACTCTTCCCTCTAAAGCCAAAAAACATCTTGAAGTAAGGCGAAGGGAAAGGAAACCTACCAATCCCACCCCCACTCCCACCCCCACAATATCTAAGCCTTAAACTAATTCCTAATGCTAGCAATTCCCTCCTTGGGGGGATTCCAGGCACAAGAACAGGCTCACCTAAGCAAACACTGGTCCAGTGGCAGTTGCTCCTCACTTCCCAAGGTGATCAAATGGCACACTTGTCTACAAGAAAGAGTAGATAAAGGATGGAGAGGGACAAAAAGGCACAAAGGACACTGACACAGAGAACCGACACATTTCTCTCAGGACATCCTCCCAAGAGTTTACTGTTTCACTTCTCCAAACCACTGTGGTCTGGAGATAAAGGCTTCCTTCCAGTAAAGCAGAACTAAAAAGACAGTACTGAGCATGGCCTCCAGAAACTATGTAACTTAAGAGTCAAGGTGTCACTCAGTAACACTCTTCACCACACCAGAAGCTTCAGTCTCAGGTCAACTCCAGCAGATCAGGTGAAAACAGACTACATGCTCCACAACATTCTGTGACACCCAGACCAAGGCCATGAACATCACATTAGGGACTCACCTGTGATGCTGAAATCCGTGACACTTCTTGCCGCCCTGTGAGGTCAGATGAGGAGACATTGGCAGGAGCTCCTCGGTGTAACCTCATGCTGACCTTCCGCTCCCTGTCCACTCTTGAGATTGCTCTGGGGGACGTGTTTCCTTTTGGGGCAGAGAAACACAAGACAGGAATACTAGTCCATAGCTCCTTCTTCAGCCAAAACCAGAGGAGGCATCATCCCCCACCCTACTCACCGGACTGTTGGATTCGGGAGGTGGGAGTGGAGGCCATGGGCTCAGTGACATTGCGAAGGCGGTTGGCAGTGGCTCCAGCAGGCGGGCCCGGGGGCAGCGCTCGTGTGGCTGACCCCCGGAGCTGCCCCATCCTCTCTTCTCGCTCATGCTCCCGCCGCTCCCGATCCACATCCTCAGGATTCCGGGCTGCTCCCTGAGGAGGAGAGAACCCCCCACGCTACACACAGCTGTCAGAGACAGCAGCAACCCATAGAGAAAACTCATAGTACTCCATCACACCAAGAAAGAAGAGCCCTTGATCCCAAATTATTTCTCCCCAAATCATTTCCCACTTCACCCAGAGAGGACCTCATTCTCTTCCAGTAAGAAACAGAGAAGCAAGCATATGCTGTCAGAGCCGTCACTGCAATCCATGTCTGTGTCCAACCTCCAAATATAGTTGTCTCCTGAAAAATTCTCTCTACCTACCCGTAGTTATAAATCTATTGATACATGTGCTCCATCAGGTACACTCACTAATAGCAGCTATACCCCTCAGTTAGCCCATCACCAAACGACTCCACCTCTTTTCACTCTACCTGGGCCCCTGCCTCAAACTGCTCATCAGGAGAAGCATCAATGTCAGGCAGTTTCCAACTTTCCATCTCTGTGATATGAATCAGCCCCTGTCCCTCCAGCCCTTTCACCACAAACACTCACAAATTTAAGCATGTTCCAGTCAAAGACATAGTCATAGGAGAAGCCTTGGCGGTGGAAGAGGTTGCGGAAGAGCTGCCGCAGGTACGAGTAGTCAGGTTTGTCATCGAACCTCAGCGAGCGGCAGAAGTTGAGGTATGTTGAGAACTCAGCTGGAAGGAGCAGAGAACAGTTGGTTAGTGCACACCATCCAAATCCCTTGGTCTCACTGTGGAGCTGCTGTGGCCTTTCAGCAGCACCATGCTGGACCAGGACGGCACAAACATACAGCTGTGTAATGAAAATGCTCCTATGTCTCCCATGACGGTTGCAGTACTCTGGACACCAAGAAGATCCAATCCCTATTTCTACCAGAGGAAATGCTCATGCATCACTGTTCTGGCTGCTCCTCCAAGCAACAGGTATTAAAGTCACAGAGCCAGCTGAAGGACAATTGCAATGCAAGCCTAAAGAATAAAGGCTGGAGGTGATCTTTGGGAAGCTCAGCTCAGACCAGAGGTCCTCCTAGTTCAGTAGCCTGTCTTAAGCAATGGCCAGAAGTAGGCAGCTACAGAAGAGAATGACTGGGGCAAGCATACCTGACACTTGCACTTCCAGCTTCCACCACATAGTCAGCTCTCATACAAACTTCTGGAGGTATACCAAGAGTGTAGACATTTATCATCTCTCTAATCACCTCATTTCCAAGTTCCAGCAAACTCATTGTTCACACAGAAATCAACTCATCTCTGAGCACCCTTTTGGCCTTTCCTGAAACTTTTTTCAAGTTCCAACCATATTCTTTCTGAAATGGTGGGATGGACCAGAGCTGCACAGTGGACCATGGGTTTATGCACACTCCTTGGGCTTCTTTTGTTTCCTAGTAATGTCCAACACCTGATCCACTTTCCTCAGCAGACACCAAGCACAAATAGGTTGATGCTTTCACAGAACCATCTATTCTAACTGAAGCAACATATTGTGCATGTGACATGAGGACCAAGACTTCTCTCTCCTCATATACATTACTCCACCATGTTTATCTACAAAGAACTGCATTTGCCACTTCATTGCCTGGTTACTTCTGGGATTCATAGCCCTCATCCTCATTACCCAGACTAAGTCAGGATCATCATAACCCCCCTCTCACCTCACTGCCCACCCCCTCCTCCAGACTGTTTCTGAGGTTCTAAAGATCCCTCTCTGCACCCCCATGCCCTTACTAACACAAGGATTGACTCTACACAACATCATCTACATTTCCCACTTTTGGACCAGAATTGTATCATCACCAGCCTCTTATCCTTCTCATCACTGGTGTCAGCAGCACATCCTCATCTGGGGCACTGGGCATTGCTTTTCAGGAATCAAGACTTAACGGGGTTTAAGCAGGAAAGCAAGCCATGTACCAAACAAGACAGCCATCAAGATGAGAGTACTTACAAGGGTACCCTTTGCAGAGCACCTCAATGGGCGTTGACATCTTCTTCTCACTGATCCTCTCATACTTTTGGCGCTTGGTGGCAGCCTTGAGGCCCTGCCAGGGCAGTGAGCCCAGGTTGAAATACATGAGCACGTAGCCCAGGCTCTCTAGGTCATCACGGCGACTTTGTTCTGTGGAAAGAGGTTAAAGGGGCAAGGAGTGAGCAGCAACCAAAACTGCTTTGGCAATCACAGCCTTGTAGGTGAAGGTGGAACGAAAGAATCAACCCCTCTCTCTCTTCTTGCATAGATCTTTATGGATAGACAAACTTTTAGAAGACATTCCAGAACAAATTCCTGCAGGGATGTTCATACTGCAAAAGTGCTCCTCTCCCCATACAGTCTAACCTACTTCACAAATGAATACTCTGACTACGTTCTCACTTGGACAAGCCTTAATTCACACAAGAATTCAAGAGCTCAAGACCTGCTGCAGTCATACTGCCTACTTTGCTCTTCCCAGTCCCAGAGGAAGGGCACCTACACTTCTCCACCCACAATGATACTTCACCCTGGGGATTAGTCATGGCAAAAGTAGCCATGGAAAGACAAAGCTAAGGAAGCCCAATACAGCCCTTTCAAACACATCTTCTAATTAACCTGCAGATACACTTTACACAGGGCAGAAACAAGGAATTAGTAACCCCTCAACAATTTACACGAATTACAGACAGGCAATATATGGCTTAGTTCTCACTAAGGGTTAATTCTTGTTATCAGTTACATGCTACCACCTGCCCATCCAAAGACCAATAGATTATCACAGTTCCCCCTTACTCTGCCAGGCTCTTCCTGGGATTGTCCAATGATAGGACAAGGGGTAATGGGTGCAAGATGGAGCACAGGTGGTTCCACATGAACACATGGAAAAACTTTTTCACTGTGAGGGTGACAGAGCATTGGGACAGGCTGCCCAGAGAGGTTGTGGAGTCTCCTCTTTTGGAGACTTTCAAAACCCACCCATGTGCACTCCTGTGTGACCTGCTCTAGGTGGTCCTGCTCTAGCAGGGGGGTTGGACTAGATGGTCTTTTTAAGTCCCTTCCAACTCCTAACATTCTGTGATTCTGTTGAAGGAGTAACTGTAGCAGGTCCGAAAGTACCAACACAAGTTGTGAGCCTTTCTTCTACCACATGCCTCTCACCACCTCATAGTGGGTTTCTGGAGGACTAGAAAATTTGGCAAATTAAAAATATTAGTGGGGGGGGGAAATCCCACTCTGTCTGCAGAATAAAAGAAGGATGACATCACTCCATAACTGAGAGAAGAGAACCTTTGGTTGAAAGCACATGAAATGCCATAAAAATGCTATGTTCTAAGACATGAGCAAAGGAAAAAGCAGACATACAGATCTTCAAAGTGTCTTACTTGGAACACAGAAATAACAGCTGCTTTTTTTTTTTTTTTTTTTTTAAACCTCATCAATTTACTGCCTCAAGTTGCCCACTTTAAAGGGGCTAACGTTTCCTAATCTTATCAGGCTGCTGCCAAAGATAACTACATGACTGGCTGGGAGATGCTTAGATGCTATGAAGGAAGAAGGGAGAAGCAGCCCACAGGTTTGCATTTAGCCTAAGGCTGGGATACGTGTACCCTCAGAGTGCTGCAATTACACACCACGCATACCAAGTAACTAACACTAAATAATATTTGATAATGACATACATTCTGAGACAGTGGAAATGGGGAGTCAGAATGCACAATGCACATCTAGGGCCTGAAAGCACAGGTGGTGAACGTAACCTCCTCAATCCTGCAATTTGCCAGCCCTTGATTTAGCCATACTGTAGCTTTAAAGTCTGTAACTGTGGATTCCCTGCCTGGAGCATAGGGGTGCCTCTCAGAGCAGTAGATAAAGGTAGGGCAGGAACCAGAGAAACCTACTGAACAGATGAATCAGCCTTTTAGAAATAAATCAGGATTCTGTCTCTCAAATCCTGCTTGAACTCCACACTTAAGGTAAGATAGACCACACCTCCCCACTTGCATGGAGCAAATGTACATCTAGACACAGTCCTAATGATTTCAGGAAGGCCAGAATTAGAGATCTGAGGTTAGGAAGACTGAAGTCTGTGTGGAATGCTACATATCCTTACTAGAGGCAAGGAAAGGAGTTACAAAACCAAACTGGGCAGCTCACTAGTGTCCATTACATGCATGTAAACACAACTGTGCCTTAACGCAGCAGCATCATTGAGGAAAACCAACTGTAAGCAGGACATCAAATTATTAAAGAGCTGAATGGTAAGTGTCTGATTGTGTTGCATCCCTGTAGTATTATTTCTCAGGTACATGTGGTCCTTGCAGCCCACAATTTCAGTGATACTCAAATCCAGGAGGACCCTGAAGAACCAACAGATGTGTCACAGTTGTCAGGCTACCTCAAAACACTGCAGCTATCTTTCACCTGTAACCCTAACTGCAAGATCTTCAAGTAAACCCTGGATGATGGTGAAGAACAACAGAATGACATCCCATTTCTTTGTAACAGTAACTGAAAATGAAAAAAATCCCCAGGCTACCTCCAAATTTTTTATTATCTCTTTTTGCCTGGCCTCATATACCAAACAGCCACAGGATACCAGATAGCATTAGACAGCAAAAGTGGAGTAATTAATTAGGAAATAAAAGTTCACCTTTACCCATTAAAGAAACATTATTTAGCATCATTATTCCCACTTTTAGAAGCTTGACAGCCATTGACTAACTCTCACAACATGCCTAGGATGCAAGCAAAAGGTCTCACTTTACAGTTCAAGAGGAGAAATCAGTGACCTGAACACATGCCCAGAGCAAGTCAGTCCAGAAGCAGGATTACAGTCATGACCTGGAACACTACATCATGCTGCTTCTCTGTTTTATTTCAGCTTCTCAATTCTTCTACAATAGATGGGGGACTGCTACTTTTTGTAAGACACTCATCCTTTCCTCCACTAGCTCACCAAACCCCATCCAACATAAAACATGACCTCTCAAACCTAACCCACTCTGCAAGCAATCTGGTGTCAGTTTCCTCCCACTACCAGGGAGGCTCCCAGCCCACACCCTCACTCCCTTCCCAAAGCAGGGTCTTCAGAAGGAGCTGAGTCAGGGGTGAGTAGCAGGATGAGTTTACCCAAAGAAGACATGCTTGGGCAAAGGACAGGAGACTGAAGACTGGTTGCCCTGGATGTAAAGTTTGTGACAAGAACTTATTTATTTGCAGAGCCAAGTGCCTCCTGATCCCCAAGGACAATGCTTCCCCCCACACCAGTTCCATCCATGGCAACAGTCCTGCTCCCAAGCAGGACTCCCTAGAAATCAGCTGGGGCCAGCCCAGCTGCAATCAGTCTTAAGCAACATTTTCCTGACTACATACTCAGATCTGATTTTGTACATGCTGGGACTACACTTCCCTTTTCTCTCTCCACTGCCTGACAGCAACCTTTAAAAATAACACAAAAATCCAGAATGGGTGACAGAGGGCAGGATGAGCAGAACAACTTCATGCTCTGTACAGCTTACACTGATGCCATCTAGGACATGCATTCGGGGAAGAACTGTGCCCTGCCCCCAGCCTCTCCTCATCCAGACAGAGCTCATCAGACTTCTTCCAAGACTGTCTCCTGGGCACCCCTGGGCATCTATTTCCAACTTTACAAGCTCCAGAGGGTGCAAGGGACTCTCACCCCCAGAGCATGTGAAAATTGACTGGAATGCGTGAACCAAAGCCTGCACAGTCCAGTGACTCCCTCATTAGCAAGCCTCCAGCTGTGGAAACCTTCCTCGATCTTGCCTCCTACTTTTTCACCCGGTCACTGGGCAAAGAATGTGTTTCCACCAGACATTGGAATGCCCAACCCTTAGCTTGCACATTCAAATAAAGGCATTTATTCATTTGCTATTCCTGTCACACGAATACCTCCTGGTTCCTTCCCTCTCCCTAAACCGCATTAATGTAACATTAAGACAGAGAATTTAGTCTCAGAGAAGTAAAATTCAGAATGACGGTTCCTATGGCAATGCTGCTAACTCACAACTTGTCTGTCATACACCTTGTGGCAAGGTCTTGACAACCAGGAACTCCAGCTGCAGCACCAACACCCCCTTCCCCTTTCCTTCAGGCAAGTCACGTAACCTTTATGCCATCCAGGGGAGCTATCTGTAACGTGGAGATAATTCACCCGAGACCTGTGGCACAGAGTAACTCCTACCCAGACTTTCCCAAAGCAAAGGGCACAAAGAGAGCAGCAGTTGTGCTGAGGTCAATGGCATATGCAATCTACCCTTGGATTAGTGTTCAGACATTGTTTGTTCACCCTGATACACAGGCCAAGCACTAGCAGCACAGGGCAAAGTTGGAGCAGGATGAATAATCAAATCCTTCAAGAAAAACCCCCACAACCAGACATTGAGCCTCTCATGATGAGTTCAGACAGAGCAGGCACACACAACAGAATCGACAGACATAGTAGTGAGAATTATTTTGTGCCTGTCTCCTTGTGGCAGTTACTATAGCTGTGGAAATCTTGACTGAGTATTCTATGGAGAGTCAGTTATATATAAGCAGGTCAAGTCAAAATACAGAAGAACAACTTGGAAAGCTCTAGAAGAACTATTTTTACAATGCGGAAGAGTTCAGGAGATCACAGACTACTCAACACACAACACTCCCCATTTTGATATAAATACAATGTTTTCAGTCTACCATTATACAGTATTAAGCAAGAAAGACTATGGGAAATTGCTTTATTTTCTGCAGGTCATGTCTTGACTCCAGATTTCTGAGAAACCATCTGCAAGAGGGGAGAATGGGAAGCTTTATCCTAGGAATAATGAGGACATGAAATCCTATGGAAGCTGCTAGCTTAAAGGGTTTAAGTTCCTTGCTCTGATTTTCAAATTCCCATCTTACGCACTCCAGCATAAGAGCTCCTCAAGACAGACTGAGCTGCGAGGACAGAGGCTACTTTCCTGGGCATGTAGGCAGGGCAGCTTCAGAGTTTCTGCTCTTCAGATTTGCTACTTAGTAGCAGTAAAATCAGGGAAGTCAGAGCCTTGCTGATGAAATAGGGCCCCACTGTACCAAGTGGCACACAAACACATACCAGTAGACAGTTTGGGAGTGCAGAGTGTCACAAAAAAAAAAAAAAAAATCAAGGGAGGTAACATAGGCATAACACTTCTTTACCCACCATCTCCACACAGGTCAGCAGCAGAGCCAGGCACAGAAGCCAAGCCCCTCCTTCTGGGGTCACACTACCTGCCCTGGAAAGCCCCACCAAGGGGCAACAGCAATGCTCACCTATTCCCAGGTGGGTGTTGATAGAGGCATAACGAGCTGTGCCAGTCAGGTTCTTGTTTTCCCGGTAGGGGATGTGCTGGTGGGTCCGGGCGTCTCGGTACTTCTTAGCCAAACCAAAATCAATGATGTAGACTAGGTTGCCTTTTTTGCCAAGGCCCATAAGGAAGTTGTCTGGCTTCACATCCCGGTGAATGAAATTCTTGGAATGAATGTACTCAATACGGCTGATCTGGAGACAGAGGAACAGGTAAGGAAATAGTCAGACAAGTGAGAAGGTAGCTCAGCTAAACTACATCTGTTAAAAAAAGTACCCTGTCCAGGACTCTGCCCTGTCAGAGCAGGGCAAGGGATATTTGCAGAAATTATCAGAAAAAACAGCCAAGGAAAAAAAGACACCCTCTGGAAGCAGAAAGATCTAGAGACAAAGAACGGAGATGTTCACTTCTGCACACCAGCCCAGACCTCCACTGGGGGAAGTAACCCTTAGTACCACAAGAACAGATGGGAAGCAAGTTCGTATGGACTAAAACTTTTAGACTCAGTATTGACACAAGGCATCTTTAAAAAAAATTAGCAATGCTGGGAAAGGAGAGGGTCCAGAAGATCTAAGAGTCTTAAACCAGGGCACAGGCTGTTGAGTCACCATCAGTAGCAATGGCAGTCATTCATCACCTGTGCAAAAGCAACCATGCTCACAACACATGGGCAAGCAGCAGGGGAAGGAAGAAGGGATGGAGATCAAGAAAAGCCAGCAGTGCCTAGGTTCCAGGCCTCCAGCTTCATCAAGAAATAGAAACCTGGCAGCCACTTGCTGTTAAATCAAAAAAGCCTAGGATATAGCATTCTTAAGCAGAAGAGATGAGGGGTGGGGGTGGGGAAAGGCACAGAAAAGGAGAGTAGGCACAAATGCTTCAGAGGAAACTCACCATCTGGTCTGCCAGGAGCAGAACTGTCTTGAGACTAAATTTGCGGGAACAGAAGTTGAAGAGATCTTCCAGGCTAGGCCCCAAGAGCTCCATCACCATCACATTATAGTCCCCCTCTGCTCCACACCACTTAATGGAGGGGATACCCACTGGGGAAAGAGAGAGATTAAGTCCACAGAACAGAAGAAAACTGCTGCACCCCCACCGAGATGATCATATCTAACACCAAATAATTTCCCTTCTAAGGCTCTCCAGAATAATTTCTTCCTTCAACCACTCCCCCAGTCCCATCCTTTCCTCCTCATCTCACCTCCTCCCTGCATCATCTTGTAGAACTTGCTTTCAATGTGGAGCTGGGGATGCTTGGTTTTGACACATTCCAGTTTTATGGCCACCTCTTCACCAGTTGCAATATTGGCTCCTGCACAGAAATGAGGATGAAAAGAAGATTGAACATGCTTCCACTGAAGCTAAACACTTTTAACAAGGCCTATACAGATGCCAAAACCTTACGATTCCCTGTGAAATTTTTCTGTGGCAGAAATGAGATTCATCCACTTTAACTTCATGCAGAGTTTCCAGCACTGCCGTTTCCAAAGCAAGGCATATGAATAGGAATCCAGCTCCACTTCTGCAGCCAGGCTAGCACAACAGTCCTCTAATGTATTAGCTACCTGGTTTATCTCAAAAAGTGCCAGGCTTTGGGAGGTCAGTCTTTATGTAGCAGCAGTGCCTAAACCACTGCAAGTTTTAGCTGTCCCTAATCATGTAACTATCCCTTGATAGCCAGCCCCTCAGACAGTGATATGGAACACCTGTTCTAGAGAAAAATTACTACTCAGGTACATCATTTCAACAGAGCAAATTAGTTCAGGAGGAGACACTGCTAACATTCCCAGCTACCTCTAGTTTCTCCACAGCCCTGACCTGCTCAATACAGACAATTTTCAAATCTCCAGCTTCTCCCTCTCCTGAGGGCTTTAATAATGCCTTCATCTTCTGCCAACACAGAAACATTTGCTATATCCCAAATTAGAAGCATGAAGAAATAAACTGAACCTTTGTTGAAGGTATTCCCAGATTGTTTGTGACTATACAAAACCATCACCCCACACACTTCTTTCTGAAGAGAACTGAGCTGCCAACCACGAAAGCAAAAGCCAGCACTCTGGTCCCAGAGGGCACTGTCAAAGGAGGAAAGGGACAGTCTCTCTCCAATACTAGCCAAGAGGATTCCAGATGTTTCACATCATCCTAAAATGGAAAGAATTAAGATCTGTACACAGGTCACGGGAATGACACTCAAGACTTGCTCCTTTCTCCTCCTCTCCTACGCTTGCCTCGCAGACACAGACAACCTCTTTCTTACATCCAAAGCTTTTAAAAGTTGCACTCAAACACAATTCAGAGAGCAGGTCTGACCATGAGCAGCTTATCAACACTGTCATGAAATAAACTACTCCAGAACATAGACGCCAAACATAAGCTGGAGTCAAAGGTGATGTTTTGTAGATATCCCATACCTAATTTTAGTAGGTCTGGTTAATTTGTGCCTCCCCATCTCTGTGAAATGACATTCAGAGTCCACAAGGACAGCTGTAGAAAGACCTCCATTCATCTCCCTTCACACACCACCTTGAGAGACAGAGACCAAAGAGAAAAAGGAAGTATTTGTACCAGTGGATCCCTCTGGATTCTAAGAAGATCCATCCCCTGTTGAAGACTTCAGGCTTGTGCATTAAGTTAGCCAAGAGCTGCCTGGTGGCAAAAGATGTCATCTAGATACTACAGCACTGGGCCGAGACAGACAAGCTGCTAGGAATTTGTAAGAGGGGAACAAAAACCAGCAGGGCCTAGAGGGATTGATTTACTAAGAAAGATTAAAAGAGCTAAATATGTAACATAGGCAAGAGATACAACTAAGAAGGGTGGCGAGGAAGAATGGGACATGACAACAGTCTGCAAGTATTTGAAGGCTGTAAACAGTAAGGAGGGAAAGGAATTATTTAGGGTGCTCTGAGGGAGGGGAAGGAGGAGCAATGGGATGAATTTAATAAGGGATTTTACTCAAGAGCCAGGGAAAGGAAAAAAACACAGGATATCCTGAGAGCTAGAGCCATTTGTCCAACGGCTACTTTCGGAAAGATGCTGATGTTTTCCACTTAAAAACTGTTGGCCAGTAAAGCAAGTCTGTACATTCCCTTACATTCTCTATGACAGTCCTCCATCAGGACTGGAAGGAGGAAAAAGAGCACAAAAAGGAGCTCAGATCACAGTAAGAACATGGTCCTGGACTATTATCTACCTTTTTAATTGGGGTTCAATCACTGGCCCTCATTCCACATGGAAACATCCAGGACATCTAAACAGACAGGAGCACTTCTTTCCCTTTTCTCTTTCCCCTGCCTTTGCGAAGACTTTACTCCAAACGTTCTGCAGCATCTCCTTTGTCCATTCCCTGAGGGGATTTCTCCCTGTCCTAGTCCGTGACACACACGCAATGGTAAGTCTTGCTGACTTTTGGCAGCAGTACTATTAGCATTTCAAATGAACCCTACTCCCAAAAGTTGAACAGTGGAAAGATGAATGAGTTCTCAGCTCCACATTACCCTGTGTGTTTAGGAAGATGATGATGCATTCATATACTAGGCTGTCCGCAGCTGAGGATGCTACCTGTGAGCATGTAAAGCAGGGAAAGGGAAAAGAGGGTTAAGTATCAAGAAAACTTAAGATTCTGCAAAATGTAAATATGCCATTCAAATGATCAACATTGTCTTTAAGCCCCATGCTCTCCATAGCCCAAAAAAGTGTTAGCCTCTCAAAAGAAGAAACAACCCTGTGGCCTGGATAAGCAAGAGCAGAACCAACTGGACCTAATGAGACGCTGTTCTCAACTGAGAGGGTCACCATCTGAATGCTTTAGGCTCATTCCCTCCCCAAACCCCCAACACCATCAGGTTGCTCCCTCTACCGTTTTTTTTGGCCAGAGATCTGCCCAGACTGAGAGCATCACAAGCAAAGAGGGAATTTAAGGGCAGGAGCCTCTGAGATCCTTTGTTCTATGCCTTAACCACCATCTTTTTCATTGATACAAGCACAAAAGCAACAGTTCTCCATTGCCTCTCCAGCCTGGAAAGCATCACATTTCAGACAAACACAGTAGAGCTTGCCTTAGCTTCAGTCAGTCGAGAGATGCATGTAGGATGGGGGATAATTCCTAACATCCACCCCCAGTCTCGCTATGCTGTGGGGGCTGCACAAATTCAACTCATTCATCACGAGCTGTTTGCAACAGGGCCCCAGGGACAGAGGATGTCACCGGCTAAAGAGGATCTTTTCCGAGTGAGAGCCCTGCTGCCTGTCTGCTACAATAAACACCACCCTCCCGGCACATCGCGCAAGCCGACAGGCACAGCTCCCACTGCCTGCTCCCCTCTCCACACGCTGCCGAGGGAAGAATGGAGGGCTGGAAACAGATGGAAGAAGTCAGATAGGGCGAGAGAGAGTTAACAGGCCAGGAAACAAAGGGAAGGCACTCCCCTCCCAGCAAGGGAGGAGCCTGCCACCAGGAACTGTCCCCAGCCAGCGCAGGTCCCAGCATGCTTTGTCTGCCGAAGAACCATCCCCAGCTCCTCTCCACCGTCCCCTCCAGTGCATCCAGGCCCCAGCGACTCCTAACCGACCCTTGCCCTGCCTCTTGGCCAACACCTCTGAGAAAGCACCTCTCCTCCGACGGCCCAAACGTCTCAACAATTCCTCTGCAAACTGTGTTTGCTCTTCTGAGTGAGCAATTTTAGAGGCAAATGGGCTCACCAAGGCCCATAGGCAGCCCGATCCCATTTCCCACCCTCCCAACCCAGCATGGGGAGAGGATCCCCTTCAGCACATCTATTTCCCAAGGCAGGGCATGGAAGTAAAGCATCGTGCTTTAAGGCCCAGCTAAGGATTAACAGAAGTTCATTCTTTGTGTCTGCCCATGTAGAAGTTCTGGTTTCCTTCTGACAGGAAAATCCCAAAACAAATCCCAAAGAGCACAACATGAAGTACCCAGTGGTTACAGAGCAGGTGAAGGTACTAACATCCTGAAAGAGAGAAGCTGGGGATGAACCATGCAGCCCATGCTCACCCTCAAGAGACAAACAAGGCTTGTCTGCCTTTGCTCTGTCTCTACACCATTATCAAAGGAGAGAACTGTGAGGTGAATGTGGTACAGGAGGGAAGTCTTCATGAATGTGTCCCTCTGTCTGCAGAGCAGACCATGAGAGGATAGCATAGGCATAAGCGTCCTCCAGACGTACCATCACAGACTACATTGGCTGATCCCTCCAGGCTGGGGAGTCACCCAGGCTCCAAGAAGTCTCGCTATCACTGCTTCAAAACATGCTGGCTTGCACCTCAATGAACTTCACAAGGGCTTTGATATTGCATTCAAGCGACTTGGTTGAACTCGGTAGCTGGAGGCATCCCACTGTGCTCACCACACTAGGGCACTGGGGCTTCCTCCACCTCTCATGTTTGCTTACAGGCAAGGCAGGAACAACTCCTTCACCAGGGCCCGTTTTGCATGTCCCCTTCGCACAGGTGGACAACATGTTATGTGGTGCAGAGGAAAGCAGTACATGTCTTTCCATTCCATACATACCTTCTTTCTCCACAGGTAGTCCAGATGTTTTGTAAGATCCTGACAATTAATAAAAATCCTTGAGAGAGTCTGGAAGGCTTCAAGCCCTAGAATAGCTGAAAAATGCTATGTCCAGCCTTTCACTCCTCAAACCCTAGCAGCTGGAAATTTAAAGCACCATCACCCAAGACACTAACTGGCTGGAGAGCCTCAGAGGAGTGGCATAGAGGAGCAAGCTGCACTAAAGGTAGCAGACAGTGGAATTGGGATCCCAGATCCATTATTTATCAACTTTGTTCATGCTCTGGATAAAGGTGGCAACAAAGCCTGTTACTGATGATTCCCACAGGATACTTAATCAAAAGAGGCTGCCAACACCAAATCAGCAGAGAATAATAAAGCAAGAGGGAAATGGAAATAAAAGCCAAAAGCTTTAGAAAAGAGAAGGTGATTTACAAACATAGGGGAAAAGTAATGTGAATTAGAGGTATTCAACACAAAGAAAGGGAGAAATGGGAAGATGTAAAACCTGGAAGAGATCACCTCCAATACAGCTGATGGTGCTCTAAGGCCAGTTCTGCAACACGATACAATGTTTGTGATGGGGAAGCCAAGGAGACCCAAAGCAGCCTATGCAGAAGCACCACATTACAGAATCATTCAAGGGTAGCCCTTCACTGCCAGGCTCTGAAAATGCCACACCTCAAATGCCGTGTAGGCTCTAAGTTGCTGAGCAGATGGACAAACTGGGAGAAATTGAAGGAGCAGCAGCAGTGAGGAGTGGTGGATGTGTAAGGGAGCAAAATACAACTCGGCTGAGCACATGATGAACACCTGTAAGTGCTCAAAGGGTGCAAATACCAAGAAGGGAGAGGGTGATCAGTCTGCTGGCCTGCAGGACTACAGATAAACAGATAGTGGTAAGAAGTAGGTGACAGGTAAAGCTACACCAGCTCTCACAGAGGGACTGATCAGGCTGCTAGGTAGTCTCACCACTCTGGCCCCACATGGTTTGAGCCATCAGCAGGCAAAGCGTCAGAGAAGATATCTACACATCAGCATGGGGGCTTGGAAGAGGTTCTGCCCAGGTGATCTGCCGTAGTAACAGGAAACCCAGTGTCTCATTAGCTCTGTCCATTGAGCTCCCAGCTTAGGTAACTCCAGACACCAATTAAATCCCACTGCAGATGTCATAGACCTGGACCCTAGGATTTTAACCAGGCCAAGCCTCTTTGGCCTGTTTTATACCTCCTGGTCACAGACACTGGACCACCTCTTCCTCTATCAGTCTTCCAAAAACTTTTATTCTTTCCACCCTGAAGAAACAGCCATCTCCTCTTCCACTCTTTGCAGAGTTTATACCCACCCCCCCCATGAAGCTCAAGGAAAGGAGGTGAGAGAACTGGAGTAAGGTATATGACAAATATGCCCTGAATATTCCAAACCTAAAATCAGTCTCATCAAATACCACTTTCTCCAATATCTGCAAGGCAAAGCTGAGCTCATCCCACTTTCTTTACCATCAAGCCAGCAGCAGCTAGCATTCCTTGAAGTTCATTTTCTCTCCATACCTTGTGTCTTACATGGTGCCCACAAATATCAACAGGCAAGTAAAATAACCCCAGAAAGAATTATGAAATTGAGAAAAACAACTTTGCAGGTGGAAGGACCAAGACTCACACTCACCTAGGTAAATGTCTCCAAATGAACCACTACCAATCTTTCTGCCCAGTCGGTATTTGTTCCCCACTCGAAGCTCCATGGTTCGTCGTGCTGAGAAAAGAAGCACAAGAAAGCACAACGTCAGAACAGAAACAGGAAGTGAATCATCTACAGAAGAGACCTCCCCACTTCACCCAGAGACTGGGTACATTTTTAATCTTGAAATACTTCACTTTCTACACAGCCTCTATCCCCTCTCCTGATCTCCCAGATGCCTGGGAACACTGTGAGCTAGAAACACTGCAGGAACTGGACCTTTTCAAGAATGTTTTCCCTGTTTCCATTGTAGGAATGAAGGAGTGAATCCCTTCTCTACCATTTCGTTCAGGGACTGGAGGGGCAGGAAATCCCTCCTAAGGAAGTTTCACTGGGTGATTACTTCACACTACCACAAAGATAGATAGTACTACTCATTGTAATCTACAGGACCTGGCACTTGGACAGTGGTAACCTCGTGAGAAATCAGAAGGGACAGGCATAGAAAATCCTATGAGGACAAGAAGAAGCAGCGCTCTCTGGCCCAATCCTAGACCAGCACATCAGTGGCAGTGAAGCACAGGATCCAAGGGCTTCCAGAGACAGACGGACTCCCAAGAGTAAGCGACTTCATCACCCCTAGGCAGGAGCCAGCACAGGGACAGGGAGGAGACATCTCCCTGAATTGAGCCTTGCAAGGCATGCACTGACTAGGAATGACACTTGCTTATCTCCACACACTTCTGCTGATGGGATCACAGCCTCCTTTGGTCTGAGTCTCTCTGCCTCTACTGCCTACCTAGGTGTGCCAGCTGTTTGTTTTTAGCAGCTCAGACCTTTCCTCATCCTTTTACCTGAGGTGATTAGCTAACCCTTTGACCTGCTATACCCCATCAATATGCCCAGGCTTACCCTACTCACCTTCCACAGAAAACCAACTAGGTGGAAAGACCATGGCCATAGAGTCTGTTCTTCCTGCCAACCTCAACTTCTGCTGCAAACATCTCAATCAAACACAGTTCCACAGCTCCCCTGTTAACACCCACCTTAGCCTAGCCCCTTCTGTGGACACCAATTTATTCCAGTAACTGTGGCTCTTCCCAAGACAGCCAACACGTCTCCTTTTAGAGGGATCTGCCACATTCCTAATTTATGCAATGCCACATTATTAGCGTGCAAAATGCAGACACGGAGCCTGTTGGGGACAGGAAAGGTGAGGAATGATTCATGTTTTCACAAGTAGGTGAGAGGAACTTTCCCTTGCTGGAGCTTGGTAGGAAGGAAGCATCACTGAAGGAAAGGAGGGACAAATGGGTTTGTGAGACACAAGCACACACACAAAAAAAAAAATCTCAGCTACAGGATTCTGAACATACTATAAACCCAGAGCTGCTTCTCCTGCCCCAAGAGATGCGATTACAGAAAGAGGAATGGACGGGCTGCAGAGACATACAGGGAAATAATCCTATCAAGGCATTCAGGGAACATTGTGAACCCTGAAAGCAGAGCTCCAGTCACCAGAAACCACACACAAAACACTAAGAGGTGGAGTCCCCTCACCTAGTATTTACTTATGCATGTGGGTTTCTCTATGTCTAAAGTCTACAAAAGCCTGTGGCTATTTCTGACTTTCTTACTAGAAGGAATGTAGGCAGAGCCTTGGGAACCGAACCAGGAGGCAGGCGTACCTGGGAGAGGGCGCAGCAAACAGACATGATTTTCATCCGCTGCCTGCTGTTCTGTATAACCACATTAACATACATCTGACTTGCTCACATTCCTACTCCAATAAACGATCAAAGGTCTCTGTCCCCAGGAACCCGTCACACCACTGTCAGGAAGATAGCTCTCAAGCCTCCTTCCTTCATGGTCATGTTCACCCAGGCCTGGGAATCCTGAGCCACTTCCACTTGAGTCCAACTCCCAGCTGGGGCAAGCATCATGAAGAAGACAGGCAGTAGGTACCCGAGGAGTCCCCTCTGCACCAAGGCACAACATTTACTGGGCTGCAACACCACAGTCCCAAGCCTAAATTTGGTTCCACACTTCTGGGACAGGCAGGAGCCAGGTTAAGAAGGGCTTCCTTGCACAACGAGGCAGCAGTCCTTCTAGCTGATTAAGCAACAGGCTCTAAGGGGGAATGTAAAAAATGCTCTGGGACGAGGGGGTGGAAGTGGGAAGCTGAATAATGGAGTGAAAAATCATGGTCTCGCACAGCTGTCATTTTGCCTTATCTCCCCCCTAACACACATACACAAGTGTGCTTAGAAAACCTGCATACAGGATAGCCAGAGAGCAACAGCCTGGATTCATGGAGAGGGGGCAGGACACACACATCCCACCCAACAACTGCAGCTCCAGGAGTTCAAACATCTACCCCATTTGTTTCTACTTCACACATGTACCCCCACCATCTAGAGCTTCTGCCCTTATCATGTGATCTTCAGGTCTACAATGACACAAAGAAGAAAGAAAATTTTACATGTAAAATTCATGTTACTATATATGAAATTTATATTGCTCCCTCTATATTATTTATCTGTGTAGAATTTAAAAAGCCCTCCCTCCCGCCCTCCCAGTAGGCTTAACCCCCCCTGCCCTGCCACCCTTCCTGCGCTCTCCAGCCAAGGCAGCGTTCCCAGGGGCTGCAGGGCAATCATTTAGTTAAACCATTTAGTTTTCCATAAGGGATTAACACACATACAACCTCAAAGCGAGTGTGCGCCCTGCATGAGCGTTTGCATACATGAATACCCAGCATTACACAGACACCTACAATATACTACACAGCCCCAGAAAAAGAAATAAAATACTAACCAGCCACCACCAGCACTGCTTCCCCACACACACCATTCTGCACCAATCCCTATTTATATAATATAAAATACCCACATACAGGCACAAAGGCCATTATATAAACACATGATAGAGCTGATCCCATACCACTGTATCAGTGCTGATGGCGACCAAACACACAGGGACCATCTCGCGGGGGGGAGGGAAATACACAGACGGACTGAGGGCCACCTTGGTTGCACCTGAGAGGGTTAGGAACGAGAAGATGCCTTGGCTAGCAAAAGCTATGAAAAAAACAAATCCACGGCTCAATAATGGAGGCTGCGGAGCCCAGCTACACTCCAGCTTTTGGTGGGAGTGTGGGCTGTTTTGCCCATGGACCATGAAGGTTTTACATGGCTTTCTGTGTGTGTGTCTGTGTGCGTGTGTGAATGGAATAAAGGAAGAGGCTGACAAAATATTAATTTGAACTGGCTTAAAAATGGAAAGGAAAAAAGAGAAAAAATTACATTTTGATTGAAATGCAAACCATCAAATCCCTCCAGATCCTTTCACACTTACGGAAAAAAAAAAGAAAAAAAAAAAAAAAAAAGGAGAGCGGCATATAAGATGGGGGGAGAGAAACCCCACAGAGCGTTTGGTCGTTTGAGGAAGAAACAGCCACAACAGGAAAACGAAGGGGAAACAAAAAAATAATAATAAATACGTCCCTTACACCCCCACCCCCTACAGGCAAAACACTACGCGAAGACAGCCTTACCCGGGCTGTTATTTTTCCGGGTAGGTAACAAAAAGCAGCCACCCCCGGGAACGGCGCTGAACTTCTCGTTCCCCACCTCCTCGCTCCCGGTCGCGGACCCCCGCCTCTACGGCCCCCCACCCGCACAAAAGGAAACATGGAGCCCTTCACACACACATCCCCTAAAAGCAGGCCCCCAAAATAGGTAATGAGAAGGGCTAGGTAGGGAGACAAGGAGCATCAGTGAGCGGGAGAGGTAGGGGGATAAACCCGCCCCGGGAGCGGCCCCCTGCGGGTACCCCAGCGGGTACCCCAGCAGCCCTCCGCCGAGAACTGTACGGCACCCCCTCGTCGTTCGCTCCGGCCCCGTCGGCTGCCAGGCAAAGCCCCGACAGGGGTAGAAAGGGAAGAGAGTGGAGTCTCCCGCTACAAAATACACTGCCGCCGGTGGGGGGGACCCCCTCCCCGCGCCCCCACAAAAGGGCTTTTGTCCCCCGTCGCCCGTTCCACCCCCCCTCCCCGGCCTGGCACATCGCGCCCTGCCCTCCCCTCCCCCGCCCCCTACCTCCCTCCCCCTCCCTCCGCGCACACAAAGAGCCGGAGGGGCCGCCTTTCCCCCGGGGTTTGCGCCCCAAGATGGAGGCGGACGCCCCCCATACCCACCCTGACGGGAAGGGGACCGTGTGGGGCTGCTGCTCCGCCAGCTGTCAGGGGGCCAGGCGGCCGCGGCGGGAAGGATGACGGAGGATTGGGGAGGGCTGGTGGCGGCCGTGCTCGACGCGTCCCTCCTTCGTTCAGCTCGGCTCGGCTCAGCGCGGCGCGGCGCTGCCTGCCGCCTCCCGCCCGCTCGCCGTCCTTTCCAGCCGGCGTGTGCTCGGCACAGCCCGGCGCTCACCCAGTTTCCATTGAGCCCCGGAGCCAAACCCACTGATGTCACCCAACGCAGCCCCGGCCCTCCTCCTTCTCCTCCTACTCCTCCGCCCGTTGTTAAAGGCACAACTGCCCGCCGCCGTTCGCGTTGCACTCTAGGTCTCCGTCCCCTCAAAACCTCTCCGAGGGTGAGGCCTAACCCCCACAGATGGGGAGTGGATTTTGGGGGCGTATTTGCCCGCAACGGCTGCCGGGCCATCCGCTGAAAATTTCTCCTCAGTGCAGGGGAGTGGGGCAGCAGCCCACCCGTGGTACCTCATTGCAGTGGGGGCTGTGGGGGCAGCTCCAGTATGCCACTGTTGTCACCATAGCAGCGTCGTCATCCCTCGCTTGGGGATCCTCACACAAGGGTCACTGGGTCCCATCACAATGGCAGCAGATGCCAAGTGGGGGTTCTGCAGGATGGCCCATGAGGCATCAGAGCCACTCTAACCCCACAGAAGGGTATCAAGGCTCCTCATCCCCCATCCCTTAGGAGCAGGGGTGAAGCAGCTGCAAATTCATATCAGTATGTGCATGTACACTAACACAGACAGACAGAGGTCCACGACACACCCACCAGCAGATAGGCGTAAAGCCCAGGCACCCCCAGAGGCTCTGGGCTGCTTAGGGGCTGGGGAGGCTACCATGCGCATCACCAAGCCCCAAAGCAACTCTGAAAGAGACAGCTGAGTCAGGGAGGGGCAACCAATATGTGTCAGACCCCCACAGGGGTGTAGCAGTAATGTCCAGACTGGGGAAGTGTTTAAAGGCTTCTGCGAGGTGGAAGGTTAGGACTCCATAGGCCGAGGAAGAATGAAGCACTGTTGTGAGCTCTGGGAACAGGAGCAGATTCTCCTGATTGTGGACTGGTTGAGGAGTCTCCTTCTCTGGAGATACTCAAAACTCACTTGGATGGGATCCTATGCAGTGTGCTCTAGGTTGAGCTTTCCTTAGCTTCAAGTCATACCAAGAGGGTGGGCTGCAACAGTCTGAATCCCACTGCCAGTCAGTGTCCACATTGAACTGATGAGCTGTTGAGACCTGGGAATATTTCCCGTTTTATGCAAACCTTTGGGAACCCTCTCTCACTGGCAGGCCACTTCCATCACAGAACTTTGTCTCCTTTCTGAGAAGTTAAAATTTAATTGAGTTTTTGGTAGTAATGACATTTCCTTACACACGCTCCACTGAACCTCTGTAGTTTCACAGCTTATGTAACAGTGACCAGATGGGAAGGCAGGCAAGAAAGTGTGCAGCCACTGCTGAATCCAGATGAGGGCTCGCCCTGCTACCCTAGGTGGGTGAACGTCAGCCATGCCCCAGAGAATTTGCTGGACCCCAACATGGCTCACAACTTTGTTGTGAGTGTCAGACCTGTGGAGACACTGAGCAAGGCAGGGTCTGACAGAGAGGGCTCCTGAATCAGATCCCGGGAGAGGCAGCTCTCAGAGTGACTGGTAGGAGCAGAGTTTGGGGTGATGCTGCCTGGCAGATGGGTGCAGGTTCTGAGGGGCCGATGGCCATGCCAGTTTTTCCCCTATTGCTGGCCGAGGTGACGGAAGGGAATTTGAAGAAACCCCAAATGCAGACACAACCCTTGGGAATGAAATCAGAATGTGTGTACGGACACTCCAGCTACTTTTATTTTAATCATTTAGGGCTTAAAATAAGAACTCTTTAATTAGAAACATTCCCTTAATTGAATTGTAATCAAGCTTTTAGTGCTGCTAGCCTGGCTAACCATGTGATGTAATAACACCCACCTTCTTCTTTCCAAGCATTGCCTGCTTACACCTCTTCTTATGGAGTGATTTGTATTAGAGAGCCTGGGCCAGGGGCTGCTGGTTCTGGCTATGTGCCTAGCAGCCAGTATAGCAGAGACCCTATCAGGACTGTCAGTGCTCCAATGGTACAACAGGTAACTCTTTCCCCAGTGTCTAAAAAAGGTAGGTGTTATATATAACACAAGCAGCAGGACCCTTACTGGAGAGAAGTTGAGAAGGGAAGAAATTTGACGGACAGGCAGAATCCATGCTCGCAGCTGGTGCTAGGTCATCTCCATTCCTCTCCAGTTACCAATCTGGTGTGCAGCAGTAGCCATAGCTTTTCTATGTACCCCTCCAAACAATTAGCATCCCTTCATGTCTAGTCCTGCATTAAGCACCAGAATACAACATCTGGAAGGCTGTGTAACCTCCCAGAGCCACCAGTGAGCCACAGCTCCACTCATAACGCCATGCCAGGATGAGACCCCAGGAGCCCTTACCTCATCCTTTCTCTCTGGTTTGCCTGAGGATGATCATTGGGTGTAGAGCATGGAAGAGCTTGAAAGCTTCAAATGTAGCCTCTCAGCTCAGCAACAGGGGGATCAGCATCTGGGATGCCTTTCAAGGGGTTCAGACATAGTCAAAGCATTCCTAGATTGATCCAAGGAGTGATGCTTCTGAAGGCAGGCAAGCAGAAGATGGGCTACATGGGGTGGCTCTGCTTGCAGGCCTTTTGGCTGCTGTCCCGTTCACATAGGAAAGTAAGTCTTTGGGTAGTCTACAGTGCTCTCTCACTGCCATACTATAGAGGCAATTTATAGCAATATGTCTTGAGAGATGCAGTCCTGTGGGCTGCTGTATCCCAAGTGGGTTACACCTTGCTGGGCACCCACCAGCCTCACCACTGCCCACCATGTCATTTCTCAGGCAGGAAAGGGAAAGGAAGGCTAAAGTTGCCCTGTTTATTCAGTGTCACTGCTGGGTGGCCTTCCAGAGTCACCATATATGGCATTCATAGCACCTCATAAAACTCATGGGAAAGCTGAGCTCCAGTGACCTAACAGACCTCAGAGATCTGCCAGGTTGCACTTGGCAGGTCTGCCTGATCTGCAGTGAGCAGAATCCCATTTCACCTCCTATCTGGATAGGGACATGCTGCTTTGAAGACTAAAGCCACCTCTTCACAGAGAAACTTGCCAGTGCTAGGAAAGCATGAGGAATCAGAGGAAGAGCAGAGAAAACTTCAGTTCTGTGCTGAAGTTCTACTTCTGCAAGGCCAGTGAAAGCAAGAAAAGATGAGAAGTGAGAACAAACACATTTCCACCTGCATTTCAAGGGCAGAGGTTCCCGAGGAGGCAGGTACCTGTGGCTTGGCACATCCAACAGAGTAGAACAGAGTTGCTCTAAGCATTAACTCAGAGGTTATTTTGATAAGATCCAGTCCCCACTAAAAAAAAAAAAAAAAAATAAAAAAAAATTAATGTTCACAGGGTCTTTTTTATGGGATACATGCTCTGATGTCTCAGTACTTGCCAAATAATAATATATTTGCCTCCTCAATACTCATACCAAACAAGAGAGAAGGATCTTAGAGAAGACCCAGCATTCCCGGAGGGAAGGTCAAAAGCAGCCTGGGAGGTGGGGACGCTGATCTGAGCACTTTCCCAGGGCACTCTGCATTTTAAAACCTTTTCGACAGTCTAGTGCAAGTCCCCATTCACATGCAGCAGGGAGCAATAAATACTCCTGCAAACGAGACATCAGGCACTCAGGATAGCACAAGGCTAAAAACAAAATGCCAAAATAAATAAACATAACTAATAGCTACCTCTGAAAAGGTTGCTGTGAGTGACTTGCTCAGCAGCAGGTAGGAAATCCACATAAGGGACAGGGATCCAGGCCAAAACACAACTGTCTCAGCAGTGAGCCCCTCCTTTTTTTTTTCACACTTCTCAAAAGAAAAAAAAAAAAAGATGATGCTGAGTCCTTGCAAAGAGCCTTCTTCATGACACAGCCTGAACTCATCCAGAACACCATCTAACCTGTGTGCTATAGGTGTCCCATGGAAAATAAATCTGCAGCCACATAATTAAAGACTCAACCGTAATTTATATGCATGAGGACATTGAAGGGCGGTTACACAGCCAGTCTTGGTGCTGCTATTTCTCAGTGATGAGAAATGTGCATTCCAATTTCAGATAGCAGCAATGGCCTGTTGTCCTCAGTGAGAAGCAGAGCTGGCGAGAGGTGAAACATGCTCTTAGGTGGCATTTGGGGTAACAGCACAGGAACAGTAAGGCTTGGGAGGAAGATTTGGGAGAAGACTCTTTTTTTGGTCAGTGGAAAAAACTGTGGTCCCAGAAACACAAGCTGTCCTCCCTACTACCCCTGTCCCCTCCAAGCTTTCCCATTTTTAGCTTCCCTTCTTCAGGCTTGTCACAAAGCCCTGGGCTCTGGGCCTGGCCATTAGCCCCTTGCCAGGTCCACATCAGCTGCCCTTCCGTGACTCTTCCCCTCTTCACCCCCAGGCCCAGTCTCCTTCTCAAACCATACTGATCTGGCTCAGCTGTGTGTCCTTGACCAGCCAGTCCCAGCCTTCCTACCACAAGCTGTCTCTCTCCACACAAGCTGCTCCCTGTCACCAGTCCAGCCTTCTTGGGCTGCCCGTTAGTGGCAGCTCCCCTCCATCTCCACCTCTCATCTGTTACCAGAATCGTCCATTCCCCAGGCAAAGGAGTTGAGTGCTGTCTGCCTGCCTCCTGTCCTCCCTGATCCCCTCACTACCAATCAGTCCTCCTCTGCTCTTTGCATTCCCCATCTCTGATCACCAAATCCTCTGCTCTTCCTGTTACCCATCCTACTGCAATGTCCAGCCCTGCTTTCTGCTCCCAGTTTCCCTGCTCACCAGCCCGAGTCACCACAGGAGCTCTAGGCAATCCCCCCTTGCCCAACCAACCCTGGCATCTCCCTGCAACTCCCAGTGACTCATCTACCTCCCAGTCTTATTTGGTTTTCCCCAGTTTTTTTGTCTTTTCTCTTTGAGTTTCATCCCTTCCCTATTCAAATCTGGGGCTTTCCTCCAACTGGTGTCCCAAGAGAAAGGTGGCCAGGAGGAAAGGGCAGAGGGATTCAGCCTAGTGCCTGACACAGAGTGGCAGGATGCAGCTCTGGAAGGGAAAGCCATCCATGTTTCCTCTAGACCTGCTCCTCTGTGGGAAAGCCCATATGCTGTCACGTCAGTGTCAGAGGGCAGGGGAGGGCTGGGCAGGTTAGCAGAGGCTGCAATCCTTGTAGCTGTGAAGCTGTGACCAATCTTCCTCCTGTGTTTAACAAAACCATGCAATTTGTCCAGGCCGGTGGGGGTGAGGAGCAATGTTTCATGGAGCTGCCAAAACAGCCTCAGTGACACAGAAAACTGACATCCTGCCCAAGACCAAGCCTGTGCTTGAAAGGCTAGAATACCCACAGCTTTCATCCTCTGGGCCATATGTATGCCCTTCAAACCTTAGTGGGCCACCATTGTCAAGAAGTACTAAATAAATGTGCCAAATTAAAACTGAGGTAATCATTTTTAATGGAAAATTCCTGCTCCAGCAGTGAAACATCGACAAAGTTATAAGCAAGTGAAAACAGAGTCTTAAAAAGGGAAGTGCTAGCAACCTTAATAATAGGAGCCTCTCCTGGCCACACCTGTAATTAAGGGCCTTTATTGCTTTTTCCCATATACCTCACCTTTTTTATCCTTGTGGTATTCCCAGCTTCTGTCAGTTTGCAACTGACTTCTTTATTACACTCACACTTCCTTGCTTTTGTCAAAGGAAAAAAAAAAATAAGACCTAATGGAAGAAAAACAAACAAAGAGGAACATTCAGGTGCACCCTCAGAGCTGTGTCAGGCCAGGGCAGACATAGCAGAGGACCACAGGACAGGGCCAAGATTCCTTGGGAGGAGCTGGACTCAGAGCTGAATCAGCAGGATCTCTCTTCAAGATGTGTAACCATGTCCTCCTCAGCTGCACACTGAGTGGTCCTTAGGCAGCATGGCATCGGAGTGCATAGTGGGTGATGGAAGAACCTGGCCCAGCAGCGTGAGCAAGATGCAGGGTTGCAGGAGAGGGGCTGTCTCTGCCTTGCCAAGTCTTGTTGGTTCTTCCTCACCTCGAGAGCAGCAAATCTCCCTCCAAGAAACTCCAACCCTCATATTTTTTGGAGAAAAGGAGTTGACCTGGTCCCTCTCTCTGTTTGGGACTTTGCCCTGTGGCTACATCCTATGGCAAAGTCATCTGCTGGGGCAGCCCAATTCCATCTTTTTTGGAAGAATGGGATCACGATGCTCTGCTCCATTTTCCCTTTCTGCATGGTGCTACGGATGACTTCTGGCACTAAAGACTTCTCAAAGCCTTTAGTGAGAAGGTGTGGAGCCCAAGGAGAAGAGAAACAACCCTAAAGCTCAGAGACACAGCCCTCTGTCTTAGGAACAGCAGGAGTGAAGCAGCAGAGAACTGAGAGGCTACATTTGTCCCTGTAGGAAGATTAACAGGTCAGACCAAATGAGATATAGTACTGGTCAGGTGAGAAGCAACTCAGCTGTGAAATGACTTGTGTTTGAGAGTCTGGTTGGAAGAAAGGCTGGATGTAGAAGTACAGATCAGAGGAGGTCCCCCATAACTCCCATGACTGATGAAAAACAAATACTGCTTTCTTCTTGGGAAAACAAAACAAAACAAAACCAACCAAAAAGTTGATCCTGGGAACTACAGGCTGGTCAGACTCATTTGGGCCCTCAAGTGGGTTTTCTTGGAACAGATTTCTGGGCACGGGAAGAAGAAAGTGAGTGGCAACTGTCAGTGTGGATTTACCGAGGGTAAATCATACCTGAACAACTTGATTGCTGCCTTTGATAAAATGACTCGATTTGTGGGGGAGTGGAGAATAGTGGAAGTCATTGTCACATTCAAAGGGACTTTCAACAGTGTCTCCCACAATGTTCTGATATTCAAGTAAAGAGTAAAAAAAATGGTTGGCCAGTGAGGTTCAGGGAGTAATTGTTAATGAGTTGTACTTTTACCTAGAGGCTTGTACCAAGAAAGGTGTCTCAAGGTGCTGTCCTGGGACCTGTCTTTTTTAACATGGTTAGTGATGACCTGGAGAGGGTGATGGGGTGGATTTCCACCAAGCTTAAGCTCGCAGATGACACCTAGATGGAGTGGGAATAAGTCACCAGGCCCCAGGGCAGAGCTGCCAACAGAGGAACATACACAAACTGAAGGGATGGGCCTGTGGAAACTTTGTGAGTTCAGCAAGAGCAAATACACAGCTCTGTACCTGAGAAGGAAGTTGCCCTGGCCATGATGCTGAGGATCTGCCAGATGGAGAACAGCTCTGTTGGAAAGGACCTGGGAGCCAAGCTCTTCACAGTGGTGAAGTGGTGAGGATGATAGACAGTGAGCATAAGCTGAAACAAGAGAGGTCCAGCTTGAAGACAAGGAAAAACTTTCTGTCTCCAAAGATGGTCAAACATGGGACAAAGTTTTCCAGAGAGACCCTGCAGTCTCCATCCTTAGAGACCAGCTAAGGTGCTTAGTGACCTCGTTTGACCTCTTTGCCGACCTTGCTTTGAGCAGAAGGCTGGACTAGAGCTGTCCTGAGATCTCTTTCAACCTGAATTATCCTACAATCCTATGATGCCCAGTGCCCCATTCGTGTGTGGCACATCTGGCATGTGCCAGGTACATATGTACCACACGTGCCCATGACAAGGGCGAGCTGCAAGCCTGTGTCCCGTGTCAAAGGTCTGGCTGAAGGGGGATGAGGTATCACACACACACACAACGGGCAATGGGTGAGGAACACACCGTGGCAGGGGAGCAGCTGGAGCAGTAGGTCTGAATGCCTGCAACAAGTGTGCCGGTTTCGTGCATCCCGGTAAGCTCACCCAGCGACACACGCACTCAAAGGCAGCTTGCAGTGCAACCGAGCGGCGGGAGCGGTGCGTGGGCGCCGGCGGAGCGAACCTGCGGCCGTCGCAGCGAGATGCGTGTGCGGCGTGCGGATGCTGCGCGGGGGCACGGGCGCCGGCGGAATGAACCTGCGGCTGTCGCAGCCAGATGCGTGTGCGGCGTGCGGTGCTGCGCGGGGGCGGGGACAGAGCGGCGGCCGAGTGGGCTCGGAACGCACAGCCACGCAGAGCTGCGGGGACTCAAAGGCCTCCCATGTAGGAGCATCTCCCGCGGGGGGCCGCGACGTGGCGCAGGCCGTTATGAAATCAGCTTGCCCAGTCAGGATCATTCACGTACTGCTGTGGGAGGGACGGGAGAGATAAACAACGAGAGGGCAGGGAGAATGGCTTAAAATGCAGCTTCCCGGCATGCCCTAGTGGATTAGTTCGGCATCTCAGTCTAGCTCCTCTTTAATTCTTATGCAAGGGGTTTCTCTGGAAGGGACAGCCTGTCCTTGCCAGCTGAGCACCAGGCACAGGGCACCAATTAACAAAAGGCCATCTCACTACCCGGCCTCCGCAGTGCAGGGAGAAAGGCAGCTGGGAACTTGTTCCCTGTGAGGAGTGAGGTTGTAGATTTTCTTTTCTGCCTGGCTTTAGCGCTGATGCTCATCTGGGACTGCAGGACAGGCTCACCTGAGCCTCCTGTGCACTTCTGGAGGTGATGTGAAAGTGCTCATTTATATCTGTAAAGCCCCATGTAGGCAGTTTTGGGGGAAGCACTGTGGCCTGATGGTTCTAGTTCCTGCATCTGTATGTCTGGAGACCAGGGTTATCCAGGTTGGGAATATGTATTGCACTGGGTCCATCAGAGCTGCCACAGTCATAGGCTGTGGTATGGAGCAAACGAACTATGTGTTGGTTTAGTGGACATGGTGGTGGTTGGTTGATGTGGTGGTGTTTGGACTTCATGATCTTAGAGGTCTTTCCAACTTTAGTGATTCTATGATTCTGTGTTTTTCTTGCACTAGGGAAGTGCAGTGTCCTGGCCATGGCTTCACTTCAGCTGCAGGATGGGCAGGGAGCTATTCTATGAACCACTCCTGGTTCATTTGTCACTTGCAATGTACCCAGATGGGCAGGGAGGTGACAGGTTAAACTCAGAGTGGCAGGTTAAATTCCTTCTGCTGCCACCAACTGCTTTGTGGTCTTGGGCAAATCACCTAGCTTTGTTTTCAGCTTCTGTCCCCCTTTGTTTTTTTCCTGGCTGAGAAGAGAAGCTTCCCCTTCTGTTGTGACTGCAGCAGTAAGCACAACCTGAGGGCTCAGGAGGCTTCTCCATGGAAGAGATCATCAAATACATACAAGGACTCAGAAATCTCATGGTTTTCACAAATTACTCTTGCATTTTAACAGCTGGCAATGCATTTTGAACTCGTGAGACCATCTAACTGCTGTAGGAGAGCTGTCTCTCAAACATAGCAGCAGGGAGCATGCAGCTTCATCTGGCCAGTACAGCACACCTTGTACCTCCTCTGCAGAAACCACTGCCAAGCTGCCCTTGCCCTGACTTCCCTCCTCCACTGTCCTCAGACCTCTCTATCTCATTGGCACCTACCAGCTTGACAAGCACTTCTGTCTCCTTGTGTACTCCAGGGCTCCAGAGCAGTTTTCCATCACAGCTTTTCTCCACTCCAGTCTCATGCAGTGCAGGATGTTTCACCTAAGTTTCTCTAATCAAGGTTTTTAGTGAGCACAATGCTGTGTCCTGGAGAGTAAAAGGCATGCGATGTAACCCAGCATCCTGGAGCTAAATGGTGGCTCCACTTTGCTTAGGTTCAATCAGCTCCTTCTGTGTTGTACCAGGTGTTCTGCTATAGGTCTGCATCGCTTATCATGTGCTCACACCCAGTCTCCAACTGATTCATTATTTTATCCCTGAGAGGAGCACGTGCAGGCTGCAGGTCATGTTATATATAGCTTCAAAGTCTTCTCTGGAGTCTCTGTGTCTGCTTGCTACCCCAGGAGTGGTGCGCAGGCCTGTGGCGGGTCCCTGATAGACACACAGTGTGTGCTGCTGTGGGTGAGCATCTAAGCAGCTGTCAGAAGCAATTTCAAGCTCCTTAGTCTCTCTGATGCACAGCTGCTGTAACGAGGCTTTGTGTCATACAGCCCTTCAGCTGACTCTTTCAGTGACTGTAGCACTGGGCCATTCAAACAACTATCAATGCACTGCAGCCAGGGACACAAATATTACCAGGTCCCAGGTTTCAAGATGTGCTATTTCAAATCTGGGGCCAGCACCAAAATAATCCTGCTAATTTCAGAGGAAAAAATAAAACCAAAACCCAAGCATCAAAACCAACTTTTAAAGCTCAAATATCCAATGTCTCACAGACTATTTCAGGATGGTGTTTGTGTCCATCCTGAATTTATTCACAGGCATCAGGGCAGTGAAATCACTTTTCCTCTTTCCACACTGACCTGACTTTGATAGCAAGTTGCTTTGGGTCTGTGTGCCCAGGCTGCCCAGAGAGAAAAGGCATTGCCCCTACTAAATGCTTCCCTCTGGAGGGAAAGTGGTCAAAGGTAAGCAATACACTGATGGCCTACTGATTGCTCTGCTGGTGTTGCATTCCTCAGGAACTGAAAGAAGGCCAGGAGCTGAGTCTCCGTACAGTTTGCAAGTTAGGCTGTCATCATTTAATGTCCTGAGGGAACGTGAAAAGGTCATTTGCCAGAAGAGCTCTTGGGGCACTGCAAACCCTCTACCTGAGAGCCCTCACACTGACAAGGACACTTTCAGTTCGGGCATTTGTCCATTTCTATGCAGTTTCAGTACCCCTCTCCCACCAGGGGAGCTGTAGCATCCTGCTATAGCCATAAATTGTGCATGCTCCATGGAGGGACTGAATAACAGGAAAAAGGGGAGCAAATCTCCTGCATTGAGCACATGCAATCAGGTATGGCTGTGAGACAGCTGAAGGACAAGCAGGCAGCAAGGCTCCAAACAGAGTGACCTGACTGAAGAGAGATCATCTTCCCAAGGCTTTGCAGGTTTCTTCCCAGGGAAAAATCAAAGTGGTAGCACATATCTGAACTGCTTTCAGGGTCAGTGACCACTCCGTAAAAGCCATGGCCTGGCTGTCAGGTGGGCTGACCTTATTGCAGGTTATGGGTGCAGCTCTGGTGGTGGGTGCTGGTCCTCTCAGAGCCTGCCTTGTCAAACAGGTCCAGGGGAGGGCCATGAAAATGGTCAGAGAACTGCAGCAGCTCCTCTGTGAGAACAGGCTGAGAGAGTTTGGGGTTGTTCAGCCTGGAAAAAGAGAAGGCTCCCAGAATACCTTATAGCAACCTTCCAGTACTTACAGCAGGTCCTCCAAGAAAGGTGGGGAGAGACTCTACCAGGTTGTGCAGTGATAGGATGAGAGGTAACAGTTTCGAATTAAAAGAGAACAGATTTAGATTAGATATTAGGAAGAAATTCTTCACTGTGAGGGTAGTGAAATGCTGTGATAGGGTGCCCTGAGAAGTTGTGGATGACCCATCCTAGAAGTGTTCAAGGCCAGGTTGGATGGGGCTTTGAGCAATCCAGTCTAGTGGAAGTTGCCTCTACCCGTGGCAGGGGCAGATGATCTTTAAGGTCCCTTCCAACTCAAACCATTCTATGATTCTCTGAATCGATGAAGATCACATTTTCCCACCCCCTACTCACAGCTCTGACCCACAGCACTGCCCGGGGAGCCAGCCCTGGAGCCGGCAGCAGCCCTGGACAAGCCTAGGAACCGGGACCAGCAGAGAGCCGGGACCTGCAGGGTTGCCAAGCTTGTTTTCATCTCTAGATGGTGCTCTGAGGCCGGGCAAGGGCCGGGCTCCTCCGGTATGTGCCACGCCACTCAGCCTCGCTGCGCTGCGTCCTGCTGGCGAGAACACACCGGGCTGGGGAGGGCAGGAACCGCACCCTACTGACTACAGCAGGATGAGAAGCTTGTGCAGCCCATCCAAGGACTGGCTACCGTCTCAGCCCCTCCTGCTGTGCCATCCCCTACCATTGTATATCGTGCTCTGGGCGGCTGCATCGGCAGTCTGCCTCCCCTGCTTTCCCACTCTTCTGCTGTCCCCCTTTACGTGCCCCAGCGGGGGCTGCCCCAGCTAGCCCTACCCTACCCTACGCTCTCAGCATCCCAGCCGGCTGCCTTTCCTCCTCTCTCCCTCCTGCGCAGCCAGAAATAGTCTGTCCCAGCTCTGCGGATTTAGCACGGGGCCGGTGCCCGCGGGGTTTTCCAATAGCGGTGCTCC
The DNA here is from genome assembly GCF_027791375.1 of Indicator indicator. NCBI lineage: Eukaryota > Metazoa > Chordata > Aves > Piciformes > Indicatoridae > Indicator > Indicator indicator. The sequence continues at coordinate 8,562,643 of NC_072023.1, read as the reverse complement.
ATTAGGACCCAGCTCTGCTCTTACCACGGCCAATGGCAAAAGTCCCATTGACTTAACGGGGGCAAGAGCAAGCCCTTAATGGCTTGGAAAGGTAAAGCTCTTTTTTTCTGGCTTGTGTTTTCGGTGTTTTGGTTTTTTTGTTGGGTTGTTTTGGGGGTTTTTTTGGTTTTGTTTTTGGTTTTTTTGTGATGTTTAAAACTATGGCCACTTCATATCGCCTGTCCAAAAGCTCTGAGAGACCTCAGGCCCTCTTGCAAAGACCAAGAAGAGCATTAAAGCTCAAATCGAGCGGAGGAGGCATTTTGCTGCACAGAGGTCATGAACTTGTATGCAGCTGCTAGGGTAGTGACATGTGCCCTACTCTGCTTCTGGGCAAAACCTGGATGAAACTGAGCATGTTGACAAGTAATGTGTTCATTCATCAGCGTGGACCTTTTCTGTGCCATTTCCTGATCATGGAAATCCAAACCTATTTTCTCCACATCTGAGATTTTAGCTATTTTTCTCCAAAATATTTTTAGTCACAGTGTGTCTCAAAATGGGTAAGTTGAAAGGTGCCAATAATGGTTCCTTTTCAAAAGGGTTCTCCAAAAGTGCCACCAAAAATAAAACATGAAAGGAGTTGCTCAAGTATCATTTAAAACAACGACATTCATCTGAAAGCTGGCAAGGGTGACAGCAGTGTGGTTAGTTGTCATTGGGTTGGAGGATCTGAAAGAGTGCCTGGATCTTATTCATATGGAAAAAAAGTTCTTCCTCTCCCCATTATTTTTCTGGTATTTGAATAGCTTTTAAAAATAAGCCAAGGAAATTGTCCAGAAGTAATAAAGGTAAGAAATACAGGTCATGGGCAGATAAACAAAGAAACGATGCTGTCCTCCTGAAAAGCAAGCTGCCAACCCCTCAGGATTAAGGCCATGTCTTGGAAAAGCAATCAGTTTCTGGAGGGGAGAGAGAGCCCAGGGACATCATGCCCTGGTGTGTAATAGAGAGGTATCTTCTCTGGCCTGCACAGGACAAGAAAGTGTCCCCTACCTGAAAGATGATGCTCCACATATTGTGTGAAAAGCCAAAATATCAGCTGTGTTTACAGTTGTGGATGGCTTGGAGAGAGGATTTGCAACCTCCTTAAAAATGTCCACGCTTTTCCTACCTAAAACAGCCTTCCAAGGAGGATTCTCCTGATGGCATTTCATGGGCTGCATAAAGGAGTCCCCAGCACACAGCCAGAGAGGTGCCTGTTGAGATGGATGCTGCTGTCCCCTGGCATTTGTGTGTACATCATTAGGTGTTTATGGGATGAAGTCATGGGTTTAGGATGGGTTATGCCCCCATGTGTGGCACCTACATGTAGGTATGTGCAGTGAGTGTTGTGCATGAGTACTTTGTGATCCAAGTGTGCAGGTACAAAAGGACACATGTAGAGCTGTGTATCAGCAAAGCCTGTAGGTGTGTGTACAGCTTGCAGAGGCAGAAGACCACTTTTTACTGGGGTGGGGGTGATTGGCAGATGGCTATGTGTGCCCAAGGAACATGCCATTTTGGCAACATAAGCACATCTCTTGAAGGTCTTTTCCAAACAAAACAATTCTGTGGTTCTATGGTTCTGTGATCTGCAGGAGGAGTGCCTGATGAGCAGAAGGTTATCCATCATATCTGTTCTCTTGCAATCTGGCTGTTCCTCTCCTTCCCTCTGTCCCCTCCCCTCAACCCATTTCTCTCCCCTTTCTCTCTCCTGTCCTCCTCAACTCTCTCCCCTCTCCAATGATGTGACAGCATTGCTAGCTTTCTCCCAGTTTTATTGTGAACAATGGGTTTAGTTGGGTTTTCCTCAATGCTTTGGTGTCTTCTCCACCATGATGCCAAACATGACATGATTCAAACATATGGAGTGAGTTGGGATCCCAATGTAGCTATGTGATGCTTGTTCCCTTAGCATTACTGCATTCTTCTCACAATTTTCTCCCCAAGAGTTTTGCCATCTGCAGCAAGGAGTAGCGGTGCTGCAAGGAGCTGCTTCAGCCACCCCAGCTGTGCATGCCCATGGCCCTGGTGCACCTCAGCTGCCCCATACTTGCATGGCTTCCCTGGACACTCACTTCTTGGAGACAAGCCTACCAAGAGCTAAGAGTCTGTTGAGGACTTCATCCCCACCAAACGCTGCCATCCCCCTCTGAAGGATGCTGTACCTTGGCCAGGGGCTGCCCAGCCATATGAGTTCCCCCTCCCCTGGAGGCCACCCCCCCAGTCTGCGTCCTGGATGCTCGTGTCCTCACACATGAGTCCTTCTCTCTCAGTCCATTAGTCTGTTTCCGCTGCCATGGCCAGTAGCAGGCACGCAGCTCTGAAAGCTGTATTAAAAGCCAGGTCAATACCAGCCCCTGCTTATTCCCTCTGGGGAAAATAAATAAATAATAAAAGAAGGGAGGAACTTCATTAATTAGCAATGGGGAAGAGAGGTGGGACACGTGGAACAATAAGACTGCATATCAGGTCATACAGGGGAAAAAAATCAGGAGTCACCATGATCCATGAGCTTCTGCCCCTGTTTTGTGCCCAACAGGAGGAAAGGAAAGGACCAGGAGTCATCCCTTTCCTCTCCCCCTGCCTCTCCTGGTGCTCTATGCTTCAGTTGTCACCTGTCTCCTCTTCTGTCATCCTCCCACCTGCTATTCTTCCCTTCTTGGCAAGGCTTCCCATAGTTAGATCACTGCTTGCTTGCAGAACAAGCCAGTGCAGGACAGCTGTCCCCACAGAGCCTACATGCCAGGATGAGAAATGGCCACATCTGGGTCTTGATACATCTCCTTATTCTATCCTTGGTCGTTCTCATCTGCACTCCCTTATTACATCACTTTCTCTTCTTCTTTTTCCTTTCCTCCTCCGCCTGCCTGCTGTGCCTGCTTCTTCCTCTCCTGCTATTTCCTTCCTTCCCCTTCTGCTTCTTCCCTGCTTCCTCTTGCTTCTTGAACCAATTCCAATTTGATATTGAGATGCTATTTTTCTGCTTTGTACATCAGGGGTTGGTTGGGACATAATTTTTCAGCCATTCCCCCCCCACCATGGCACAACTGTTGTGTGCTCAGAGCAGCTTCCTGAGCTACCTGCTTGTCTTTTTGTCCTCATATCATCTACAGTTTTGGAGGAGTGATTCTGCTGCTCCTGAAGGAAAAAGGCTCACCAGGTTTTCACATCTTCTATGAAATAACAGCAAAGTGATGTTACAGGTCTAACTCTGGCTGATGTTCTCTCTCATTTCCCCCAGTTCCTACTTGCCTCTATTAAAAAAAAAAAAAAAAAAAAAAAAAAGAGGCTTTGAGGTTTCTATATTTTTTTGAGCCTTACCTCTGGAGCAATGTCTTACACATCTCTGCCTCTTCATCGAGCATATCTATAACCCTTCCCTCAGCAACATTCTCATTATCTTTAAAGCAAGCAGGATTGTTTGACCCATCCTACTGGTAATTTTAATTCAGAAGCTTCTTTCATACATTTTTTATGATCTTCTCCTCAAGAAAATTCTCTGAGCCTTTTATTGTAGGTCATTACCAGAGAGGCCCAAAACAAGGCAGCCCTTTTGGTGGAGCTTCCAGGCACCAAGAACATACAAACAGCAAACACCACACTAGTAACTCTCATCAGTCTCTGTACCAGGCTGCAGCCTTGGGATCTCTCCTTTCCTTCCAAACCTCTCCCTGGGATAATAGACTTTATTAAAAATAAATAGTTACAAATTTCATTTTACAGCTGATGGCAGCAAGGAGAAGAATGGAGGAGATGAAAGGAGAAAATCAAGGGTCTACTGTCCAGTCAGGTCACTTGTCTATCATCCCAGCCATACCATGCCAGGGAGCAATCTGAGTGTGCAAGGACAGGGCCCTGCCTCCTCTACCAGGCATTTTAAAAGAGGAGCAGGATGTGTTTCTCAAGAGGACTGGGAGAGTTTGGTCTGAATCCATGGAGGTCTTAGTCCATGGAGCTGAGCTGCTTCTGGAGGTGACAGATGCCAAAAGCCAAGGAGAGTGCAGAATATGCTACGCAGAGTGTCCTTGTCTCCTAGCTTGGCATTTGCAGTGGAAGAATATGGATTTCAGTTCTCATTCTGGTTTGTATGCAAAGAAAGAGTCATGTGCAAAAAGCAATAAACATGCAAGTAAACCCCTCCCTTGATATCCTTCTCCACTGCCTCCAGGAGTCCTAAACTCTCCCATCCAGCCTCATTTGGTTAATGCTTAGGTACCGCTCCTCTCCAAGTGACGGTCGTGACTCTTGCCAGCCATGGGACCTCTGCGTGTTGAGGGGGGACACAAAGTCTGCTGTTGCCTCAGCAGCAGAAACATTGCTGTGAGTCTCAGTCTGTCCATTGAGGGCAGGGGCTCCTGTCGCCCCTCCAGAGATAAGAAAAGAGGTGTGCTGCTCTCCTGGCTCTGGGCAGGAAAGGGGCCCTAGCACACACTGCACACATGGAAAGAGTAGTACTGCCTGGAAGAGGAGTAAGGATACACGACTTCATGGGAAAGGGAGTATGTTAGAGCAGCTCCAGGCCTTGATGTACTCAGAGGGTGAGAGGCAGTCCTGGGAGGCATTTTTTGGTGGTCAGGGGACTTATCCAGCTATGTATGAGTGCAGAACAGAGGAGAAGATGATGGGCAACAGGTGTGAAATGGAGAGGTTGGAGGAGTTAGATGGCTGACTCCCTGCGGTATGAGATTGTATCTAGGGGCAGGGTTGCCTGGAGTCGCTCTAGGTCCAGATGGCTTCCAAAATCCATCATTTGGATGACACCTCCCTCCTCCTTGGTGCTGCCCCCTAACACTACACCCACTTCATCCTCATCATCTTCATCTTCATCTTGACTGACAAGAGCTAGCTCATTCTCATAGCAGAAGGCACTGGGAGGTGGGGGAGAAGGTAGAATAGTCATCTTGCTCTCTTGCAGCTCCCGGGCAGAGCAGCAAGGTGTGCCAGCTACTTCATAGGTCTTGTGAAAGCGTGAATAATCTACTTTGTAGTGGTTCTTCTCCTCAAACACAACCGGTTCAAAACGGTGGCCCCAGAGGATTTCACTAGCAAGGTAAGAGCTGCGTGCCTGTGTGGTCATGGCTGTGGCTTCCACCATTCCCTCCAGGATAACAACAATCTCAAAGTTCTCCGTCTCCAGCTCCTCCTTGCCAATCCCATAAAGTGGGCTCTCCTCATCGATCTCATGAACAATAATAATGGGGGAGACCAAAAATATACGATCGAGACCCACGTCATAGCCCACATTTAGGTCCCTCTGGTCCAGTGGGAGGTATTCTCCTTCCTCCGTCATGTAGGGCTTGATGAGCTGAGCTCGGACATGGGCCTCCACAATGTGGCTCCTCCTCAGGTTGCCCACCCGCCACATGAGGCACAGTTTGCCATCCCGCACTGAGATGACTGCGTGGTGACTGAAGAGGAGAGTCTGAGCCCTCTTCTTGGGCCTTGCCATCTTGGCCATGATAGTGCCAATCATGAAGGAGTCAATAACACAGCCCACGATGGACTGGACCACAACTGCCATGATAGCCAGTGGGCACTCCTCAGTCACACAGCGGAAGCCATACCCAATGGTTGTCTGTGTCTCCACCGAGAAAAGAAAAGCCCCTAGGAAGCTGTTCACGTGCATGATGCAGGGTTTGAGGAGGGAAGGACCGCTTCCCACCACCGGTGCATTGAGGTCACCGTGGAAGAAAGCGATGCACCAGAAGAGGAAGCCAAAGAAGAGCCAGGAGACCAGGAAGGCAGCGGAGAAGATCATGAGCATGTACCGCCAGCGCGTGTCCACGCAGGTGGTGAAGATGTCAGCCATGTAACGCTGAGACTTGTTGCTCAGGTTGGCAAAGTAGACGTTGCACTGGCCGTTCTTCTTCACGAAACGGTTGCGGTGCTTCCGCCGGGGGGCATGGCCCTTCCCATTCCGGCTGTGCCCATTCATGCTGCCCAGCGCAGAGACCTTGTGGCCATCCTCTTCGGTCGAGACGATGCTGTACCTGGAAGAGAAGAAGCAGCTGTTTCCAACAGAAATGCTTGGAGAATAACAGCGACCACTGAGACACTGAGGATGGGAAACACATGGGTGGCTCACAGGGCTACCATGCCAGGGTGCTGAAGATTGCAACACCACATATCCCAGGTTATTGCACTTTGGTGCCACCCTGACCAAATTGGTGGAGCTCAATTGCCAGGAGCTTGCACCTAGCAAAATCCTAACAAGGCTGCAAAGCAGGAGAAGCTTGCAGCACTGTGCTACCTTCTAGCCTTTGTGGTGAGAAGAGATCCAAAGCTTCAAAAGCTGACAGCATCTGGGACAGCCAGGAAGCCTGGGAGCAAGCACTCACAGTCTGGCCGAGTTTTGGCCTTGGCATTATGTAAAGATGGGAGGTGCTATTTTCTCCTCCTCTCTCCTCACTGATGTCATGGTGCATTGGTGACAATGTTTATACACTTCTTGTGCTCAGGACAATTCTGTTGCCACAGCAACATGTGTGGCTCCCAGCATCCTGCACCCAAAGCCAAAGGTGTAATTTGGAGATCAGCAGCCAAAGCACTGGCCACTTCTCTGGCAGAAGCTAACTCACTTGCTTTCTAGGAGACATTTGCCTCTCCAGCTCCCCTCCCTCACAGATGGCACTGCACTGCCCTTCATGTGCTGTTGGGAAAGTTGTAGATACTCCTTAAAGATATGATGGCAGAAGATGCTCTGACCACTGAGGAAATCAAGGAAGTGCACAGGTCCACCAAAACTATTCTGCCCCTGTGACTATGGAGCTGCAACTTCTTAGGACCCCTCAGGTTGGCAGTGTCTCACTCCCACTCCATGGTGTTGACATGTCAGCTGGAGCCCACCAGCATGGCCTTTGTGACTGTCATCCTCATCTCATGGCTGCAGTTGTGATTCCTAGGGAGACAGGGCTTCTGCAGTGCTGCTGGAATTGGAAACTTCAGTCCAGCACCTTGCAGTGCTTTGCTTCTTCTCCATAGTAGAACTGCAAACACTGCCCCAACCCACATATGGCATGTTTTGGACTGGAGAATGATAGAGGACACATACCTGGAGCAGAAGAGCCCTGGCAAGTAATTTGAGAAGAATATACTGAAAGGCAGGCTGAATGCATGGCCTGAGGGGCCAGATGAGGAAGACCAAGATACAAAGGGGAGCAGCAGTCCTTGAGAGGAGGGTTACTCACCGGTTGACTCTGACGCTGCCCATGGCTTGCTCTATCATCAGGTGTCAGGGGCCCACAGGAGCTGGGAGGGCACAGGTTCTCATGCAGCAGCACTCACATGGGACCAGGCAGCTCCAGGTTTCACCTCTGGTGAGCTGGGACCCATGCTGCCATTGTGATTGCTCCTGGGCACATGCCTTGCAGAGAAGGATGAACCAAAACCAGTTAGAATCTCCCCTGATGGCTCTCATTCCAGTCCCAGAGTGCAGGGCTAATAGCCTTGGGCTCTGGAGGGGTCTGGAGGTGTTCACTGGGCATCACACCGCAGCCTACCTGAGGCAGACTGAGTTACACAACCTGCAGCCTTCGTGGTCCCCAGCATCTACCACCAGAAGAGGCGTAAGGCTGGCTAGTCACTGCTCTCCAGATCAAGGGCACAATGGCTGATCAGCTTTAAGGGCCTTTGTCCTGAGCCATTATATTAATATGGTAGCTTACAGTAGGGTGAGAGCTCAGCCAGGCTAAATACCTTGTACACAAGGACTCACAAAGCACAGACATTCACGGCCACCCTGAGGGATTCCTGTCAACCCAGCCTGATCTAGAGGGGACTTATCTCCAGGGGGTGAAGAATGTCCCGTCCCCCCCCCCCCATTTAAAAGAGGAGAAGAAAAGCAATGGGTAAGAAAAAGGAGAACTGATGGAAAGGGGTATCTATCTGTGGGGTAGATGAGAAGAAGGCAGTTAGAGCAAACAGACCTTGCGACATGCCCTGTGTACAGCATCCGAGGAGCGGCTCGGCAGCAGAGACCTGCGGAAGGATGTCCAGCAGATGTTATGTCCCAGCCCAATCCTCCCTGAACTGAAGAATGGGCAGACTGATGACTCAAGAGCTGACCTATCCCACCTGCCCAGAGCTGCTGGGAAATATGCAGTGGGGCGGTAATTACTCACAGATTAGGAAGGGCTTTGTACACCCTTGCTAATCCTGCCTTTGGATTACAGCAGCCATGGGCAAAGTGCAGGATGCAGTGCTAGCTAGTTTGCTTCCTCCCAGCCTCACCACTGAGCAACCAGTGATTGCCATATCTGGGAAAAATCCAAGTATGTTTGGGTCAGATACAGGGTTTAGAGCAACTTGCAAGCGGTCATGTGTGGACAGGAGAGAAGAGCAGCAAGTGATCTTGTCTGGGATGGAAAAGTTGTTGAGAATTATCCTTGTCTCATCACCAGTGGTGCAAAAGGGGGCTTCGTGTGACTAAAGCTGACCACCAGCTTTCCCAAGTTAGGAGCACAGACTACAAAACAGAATGTAAGGAGCTGCAGACATCACCCTCTGATGTGCAAGCACTGCCATTGTAATGTCTGAGATAAGCCAAGCTGACCCTTAGCCACAGTCACTGACACTGATAGGAGGGGAAAGGCACTGCCACAGCTCACACATATGGATACTTCACAACTTCCTAAAGGTTTCTGACCACCACTGCCACCCTTTCCCCAGCTGCTGGAAAGTGCACAATTTCTAGAGGCCCTGGATTTCTGGCCCAGGTGACTGACCTCTTCCAAAAGAAGACTTAAGGACCTTCTGCTCACTGAAAGCATGTGCAGCAGCACCTGGATCTCTGTTCCTCACCTTCCCTTCCCCACTGAGAAGATGAAATGCCAGGGCTTTGCTTGTGGGAAGGGACGTGCACACAGTGCAAGAGCACTGCACCGCACACTGCTGTGATTCCTCCTGGCTCCCACACAGGAGCTCAAGTCAGCTGAAGCAGTGACACAACCTCTTGTGCAGCACCCACCATGGATGGACCTTGCAGCTCAAAGCCTGGGAAACATTTGTTGCTGATTCCACAGTGCCAGAGCAGAGCACCCAGTGGGTAAAAGTACATCACTACCTGCAACTTGTACTCAATGACAAGAAAACTATTTCCTTGAAGAATAAATAATCTGAACACACTTCAAGCAAATCAAAGTAAATGGTTTTAGTACAGGCTGTAGTAGAAGATCTGTGGTCTCAGTCCATGCCCTCATCCATGGGACCTTCACAGAACTGAGCTCATGACTCTTTCTCTGCTTCAGCTGTGGAAATTCTGCCAGTAGATTTAAGGACCTCAGCAACAAAACAGAGTGACTCTGCTCCAGAGGCAAGCTGTCTGATGGACCAGTTTGCACCTGTTATTATCTTGTGGAGGTTCTGCAAAGCGAAGTCTATGTTGTGCTTCACTTCCCCCATGTCCATTGTTTGGCCTGCTTTCAGATTTTCATTCTCTGCCTTGGAGCACTGCAGCTCTCCCTGGAGAACAGAGATCTCCTCTTTCAGCTTCTCCACATTGCTTTCTGCCTCCAGAGCCCGCTGAGTCATTAGGTGCAGACTCTGCTCAGTCTGCTGGACAAAGTACTGCAGCTCTTGGGCTTTACTCTCCTCTTTGGCCAAGCTGGCCCTCAGATGCTTCTCCAGGTTCTGTACCATGCACGCCTGTCTCTCCAAGGAGCTCTGCAAGTTCCTGATCACCCTCTTGAGCATGGTGTTCTCCGTCCTGAGCACATCATATGCCAGGAGCAGGGAAGGGACCTCTCTTCCCTCGATGGCCTGCTCAGGCATCATATGGGGCTCTGCTCCTCTGGTGTGCTCTGGGTACCCCAGGTAAGGGTCATCAGCATAGGCCCACGGGGCAAAGGCATCCATCCCCAAGTGCTTGCCCATGCCACACTGGAAAGAGTCATAAGAGCCGCCTGGTGCTGTACTGGCAGTTTGAAGAACATGCAACGTTTGATGCACAGGAAGAGGATTGGTCCAGCTGTGGTCCTCTTCTTTGGACAAGTTACCAGGAATTTCTGTGTCTTCATAAAATGGCTTCTGAAACTCCAGAGCTTTTTCCTCAAGCTCCAGTGCATGTTCACCCAACGTCTTGGCATACATTCTGGTTTTCACTCTGTCTTTCACCATGTAAGAGTGCCTGAGATTTAGGAAAAATGGAATGGGTTCTCCCAGATCCTCTACCTGACTGTCACCCAAGCTGTCATAGCCCTTGCACTGGGTCGGAGGATGTAAGGAGTGACAGAAGTAGCTGAATTTGTCATTGCTGTCATCATTATCTCCCAAGTCTTGAGATCCTAGGCAGATCTTCTCCATTTTCCTAGAGACGTCATGCAGCCATGACATTTTTCAGGATGCTTTGGACTGCAGCAAGTGGGAGTATCCAAATTATCCTCCTGGAATGGAGGTCATGCAAGCAGGTGACACTGACAAGCAAGGTGCCAGCTTCTGGATCCTTGGTGACACTTGTGAAGGAAGAGGAAGTCACCAAAATTCCTTCATTTAGATATCTTGATGGGGTGTTTGGGAAGGAGCAGAGAGGAGGATCAGGCATATGTGTGTCTTTTCCATGGGGACAACAGGAATCACCAGATCTGTGATGTCACTCTGTGACTTCAGCTCCTGCAGTGAGGTGTGATGGGGGGATGGGGAGGGGGAAGGAGTGGAGGGTGGAGAGGAACCAATCAACTGCAAAAGTGCTTTTTTGGCAGCAGGAGAATAAGCTGAACCCTTGTGGTCACAGAGCCAGTGCTGCCAGTGAGCAGAGATGAGCTTATGAAGCCACCGGAGACCTCCGGCATGCAGCGGGGAGCAGGAACCAGTTGTCCCCAGGCAGGCAAGGTGAGGCAGAGGGGACAACTCCACCCAGCAGGCTACCAAGACACCAACAAGATCAAGCTGCTGGTGTTTTGGTGCCAGGACTCACCCTGGGCAGAGGTGAGAGACATCACCAGCACTTTGGCCAGAGGCATCACCTGGAGCCAATCAGCTAGCAAAGGGTCCGTGCTGTGGTGCTGCCAATCTGCTTCATCCCCTGCTGCCAGCTGGCACAGGGAAGTGTTAGTAATACCAGGCGCCACTAACTCCAAGTGGCACGAGCCAGGAGACGAACAAAAATAAACCCACTTACCACTTCCACCCCAACACACCCCCACAGCACACAGTGCCACCACGGGAAAGAGAAACAGGCAGCTGAGAAGCCCCAGGCTGGGGACTGACATTGTGTTGGGCCAGCATCTAAGTCCCCCAGGAGATGCCACAGCAAAAGGTGAGGTAGCCAACATCCCTTGGCAGCAGTTGGTGGTCCAGGCACATCCCTGTCTGAAAAATGGATGCTAGCAGCTCAGCGAGGCTAGGGGTTGTACCAGGCTGAACCTTATGCAAATTCAGTTCAAATGGCTGTGAAGTGGTCCTTTTGCTCCTTAGAAACTTGAAACACTAATGGGATGAAGGGGGAACCTCAGGGATCTCTTCAGCAAAAAGGGATGACGTTCGTGTCCTGAACAGGCAGCTGTCTGTCACACAGGCAAGGAGAAGGAATGCCTTGCCAAGGACAGAGATGCAAATCATGGAACGTACCTGAAGACCTTTTTGGGAGGTTGCTTTCCTTCCTGGGACCCACATGTGGAGGGGGAAGCCAGGTCACCAGCAGCAGCTTCTGAGGAGTGAGATGAAACCACACTGGTGGGTGCAGCATGGGATACCCTGGAAGACACTAGGAAGGAAACTGGTCCAGAGAGATGCCTCTCCATCCCTCTGCCACCCTGTCCCTGTCGTACATGAGCATCCACATTTTTCATGGGATGAAGAGGCCCCCCCCAGCACTCTGGGAAGCCACTGCAGCATGGCTTTGAAGCCGCTGTCTTGCAGTGTTGAAGCTGTTAGACAGTTGGATCTCCAGGGGCCAGCAGCTGACTCCATCACTGCATCCTGGGCTGCCCTTCCCTGATTCCAAATCACTTTGCTTGTCCTGCACCCTAGATTAAGTGATACAGGAGACACGACTGCCCTGCTGCAGTCATCCCCACCTTCCTGGGTGACACTGTGCTCCAGCAGCACAAGCCATCACACCAGCCCACCTTGCCACCCCAGTGCTGCTCTGACCCTGAGCAGATGCATGGGGCTGGGCTGCTGCCACGTCTTTCCAAGGGACCCATGGGCTAATAAAGTCAGGGCACATAGTGCTGATGTAATGCCTCCATCACTCCATCCCCAGTACATGGCGCAGCATCTCATACATCCCAGGCTTTCTCCAGAGCTTTTCTGCCAGACCAGATCATATATTGTCAATCGTTCCTCAAATCTGTGGTGGAAGAGTCTCATGAAACAGAACAGAAAAGTCCACACTGAAGCACTCCCCCACTTGTCTTTTTATAACAACCATATCTGGTGCGCTGGGACGCACGCCGTGAGCAACGCCGATGGAAAAATCCCAGGGTATTTTTACACTCTTAGTCTTTGCTTTATGTGGAGCTGTCTGGCAAATGCTTCCCTCCTGTCTGTGGTCAATACCACAGCCGCTGGCTGCGCTGCACCTCATGCCTTTATTCCTCTTGCCGGCTGTGTAGCACCGTCTGGCTTTGAGATCAGCATCCACAGACCCATTCTGATGGCTTGGGGGAGGTGACAACACAGCAGACGTCTTCTCATTTCTTGGGGGGTCAGAGGGGAAATACCTGCAGCAGAACAGGGACCCCACTGGCTTTTTGCAGTACCTTGGAGATCTGCAGTGCCTTGGAGACGAGCAGCATTCATTTTGTCCTCTCCATCCTCTTTGTACCTCTGTCTCTTCTGCTTTTCCTCACAAATATTCCCAGGGTTCATGCCAGGGCTCATAGGGAAGCTCAGTGCCATGGGGGCTGTCTTACCCCCATGAGTAAGTGGCCAAGCTCTTGCTCTTCCGTGCCAGCAGGACTGGGTGCTAGGTGCTGTACGAGCACAGGCGAAGGCACAGCCACTGTGCAGGAGCTCTACCGTATTAAAAAGGCAAGTGACATATGGAAGGTGAGGGGAGGAAGCTGCAATCAACTCTATACCATTTTTATATACACACTTCTGCCTTTTCGTTCAATAATTATAAATAGATCAAGTAAGTGCCAACAGTCCCCATCTGCTCCGCAAGGCATGATCCGCTGACCAGCTTCTCTCTCCAAAAGATGATTTTTGTTAATGTGCCTCTGCCCTGTTTATATTTTGGGGTGGAGTGAGAAGGGGGGAATTTTATCCCCTCCCCCCCCCCCTCCTCGTGAAGCTCTGGAGCCTGGGGATGGGTAATATCAAAACAAAACAAAATGATTTGAAGTTAAACCATCTCAGTGTGTGACTCAGAGCTATTCATAGCTCCCTGAAGCCAGCTGCAGCAATGGAGCCAGAAGGATTCTGCCCGTATTATTATTCCAATTACCATCTGAATTAAAAGTTTGAGCAGTGATCAACCCACATACTGATGGGAGGGGGAGAGAAGAAAGCGAAGAGAGAAGGAGAGAAAGAGAGAGAGGGAGAAAAAAAAACAGATATAAATGGGACCCACACAAAGGTCTCTAGGATGACAAAGTTGGGAAGAAGCACAGAAAGGTGACAGCGTCACCTCCTGCCTGCTCCCACACCACCCCAGTGATCCCTGCTCTGGCTGCACCATCCAGGCAATGGCACTGCAAAAGCAGCTGTCTGCTCCCCAAGATCCTGGCTGAGAGTGGAGATACACCACAGTGGGGCTGGTGGGACTGGCATGGGCACTCACCCACTCACCTCCAGCCGAAATGGGGGTGGGAAAACAAGAGGTAGTGGCTGGTGGGCAGCTGAGCAGAAATGTAAGGAGAGGACGGGGCTGGGGCAGCAGCCAAGGAGATGTCTTCACTTTTTCTTGTCAAGTGGATAAGTGGGAGTTGTTCCTTGTGGCCAACATCACAAGGGAAATTAAATGCTCAGAAGGTCACTGGCCTTCTCTGGGTTGTCTTCTTGGCCATAAAAGGAGCCAGGCTTTTGTGGCAGGCAGGCTGCAGATGGTGTGCCACCTGCTCCTGAAGGAGCGCTGGGGATGACACAGACCCCAGCAGCAACCCTGTCCAAACTCCACCCTGGCCTAAACTCCAAAGGGTTGGTGCAAAACCCACAATGGCGGAAAACATGAAGGTGCTGAGGTGTCCCTCAGGTCCCCATATCCTGGGCAGCTGCATCACAGTAAGGTCACTTCTTCCAGCTTCCCAACACAACTACACCAGCGCAAAGGGCATCTCCTCTAACACTCCCAACCTGGGAGGTCATTTTGCTGAGCATCCTGCCTTGTAAGAGACTTGCCCAACGACCATCCACAGCAGTGACCATAAGCCTCAGCATCTCCCCAGCACAGAGCCTCTCCTGACCCTGTGCTGTCCTGGCCAGGAGGTTATTCCCTGAATAGCTTTTGACTAGTGGTGGCTGGGGGTTGTTATGATGTGCAGGAAAAGGGAGACAAGGGTGGCTCACATAATCTGCCTGCCCACTGCCTCTTCTGACAGGGCATGGAAGGCCTGCCAGTGCCTCCCCAAAGCACACAGCAAGGCAGGCACCTGCAAATGGGTTATGAAGGGTGATTACAACGGCAATAGCAGCAAAGGGTGAGCAATACCCAGGGCAAAGCCTGCTCTGTGCCAAGCTCCCAGCCGAGAGAGGCTGCAGCTGCTGCTCCACACCCAGCTGCTGCACAAGGGCTGAGTTCCCAGCCTGGCCTGGCTGCTCAGCACTAAACTCATCAGCAATTGGGAAAAAGAATTTCCCCCCACACCCCCAAATCCTCATCATTACTCTAGCAAGGAGTGCAGCTGAGCCACCAGCTTTTCCCCTTTCAGTCATGCCTGCCTGGCACCAGAAACATTGCTGAGGGACCATCCCTCAGGTAAGCTGCAAACTTGCACTCCTGTGGAGAGCAGATTGATTATTTCACCTCAGGTCTGCTGACTTGTACTGCAGCAGCTTGCTCGATGTGGTTAAACAAATGCACCTGAAAGACGCCAAACCTACGTGCTGCCCAACACCCCAGGTACAGAGCACCATCCCCTGCCTCCCTTGCCTGCCCACTGACTCCCCAAGCTGTCAGTGTAGATGGGCTTGGATGCAGGGGGAGAGCAATGTGAAGTGGGCCATGGCAGCCATGTTTGCAGTGATATTCCCACCAGCAATCATTACTGGTTGCTGTCATACTCCTCTGGGCTGTGATGCTTGCTCCTGCTGGCATCCTGCCTGCTCACCTGCCTCTTGCAACCCGGCACTCAGTGCTGCCTGCAGCTTCTGCCTGATTGCCTCCACCCAGACACCAGGCTCTTTCTGGATGGTGGGGTCAACGTGAATGGCAGGGGAGAGGATTTTGGGGTCAACGGGATCTAGTCCTGTGGCAGGCATCATCTTTGTAATGCCACTGAGGTTTTTGAAGGGATGAAGCACCTGTCTGTCCCGCTTCTGAGATTCCCCAGTGTCCTCCAGCCTCTGCACTCACCATTGTTGCTGGTGGAGCCAATCTATCCAGCTCTCACGTGGCTATAGGGCAGCTTTCTCCTCCTCTACAGCAAAGTTCCTTTTGACTTCTCTTCCTGTAGGTTTCCTCCTGGCTGGCCCCTCTGTGTGAGTGCCTAAGCAGGCTGCCAGCAGACACCATGGCCTGATGCAGAAAGGGAGCAGGCCAGAAGACAAGGGGAGAGCAAAGGAAAGGGAAGGGAGAAGAGCCATCAGAGAGGCAAATGAGATGAGGCTGGCAGCTCATTGCACCAGTGCTGGTGCCACTCACCAGGTAGGGAGGAAGGGAAGGAGATAAATGAAGTGAGAGAAGTGATGGGGTCCACTCTCAAAGCCCTTCACAAGGGACAGAGTGGGGGATGCTGCCTCCCTCATTTTCGCTCAGCACCAGGCTCCCTTCGAAGTGTTTCAGGAGAAATGTTGCCATAGAAATAAAACAGACATCCAGATTGCAAGGGGCAGGCCCACCACCATGGTGACAGGGGCTGGCACAGGCATGGGCAGAATTGCAGCAGGAGTCCCTGGCCAATGGCACGGGGCAGTGATGGGTTGGAGGGTACCTTGTTCTACATCCTCTGCTCCTTCATCTCCATTGAAAGCAGCAGTGGTGCTGCTATGCCAGCGTCGCTGTTACCTGCCCCTGGTGGCATCTCCCCAAATGCACCACTGGGCAAATGCTGAAACTGCCCCTTCAGGCAAACTGCCTGTCATCAGGCTCCTGAGGGAACGGGCATGGGGGTGCATGGATCTCTGGGACAGTCAGGACAGGGTTGCACTGCACCTGGCTCCCATCCTTCATCTGCCCGGGTCGTGGCACCACCTTCGCTGCTGGAGAACAAGCCTAAGAGATCTGAGGGCGAGAATCAGCTCAGAGGTAGCCCCGCCCACCTTGAGCCCCGCACTGCCGGAAAATCAGCATCTCTCCCAAGAAAGGGCTTCAACACCGAACATCCCCAGCAAAGCCACCTTGTTTGGGCAGGAAAACCAGCGCCAGTGCCTCAGTAAGGGGCAGGGAAGCAGCGCCGTCGAGGAACAGGAGGTCAGGCTGCCGCGGTTCCGCAGCGCTGCGAGGCGAGCGGGGACAGCTCCGCTCAGTCCTCACCATTCACAGAAAAGGGAGCGCCAGCAGCGTGCTGGGGCGCCACGCGGCCGAGGGAGGCATTGATCGCTGAGGCGCCAGCAGCCACCTATCGATCCCTGGCCCCGCTGTCGGGCTAAACCAACCCAGCACGATAACGAGACAGGACAGGGGGAACTTGCTGAGAGCAGGTTGCCATTAACTGCTCTGCTCTACATCTGCACTGATGTCAGCAAGTGGCCAGCACGGGTATCCATCACCGTGGCCTGTCCACCCTTGCTGGCACAAGGTGCTCCCAGAGTGGTAGCTGGCAGCTGAACTCGGGGTGGCCCAGAGACTGGAGGGGCCAGCAGGGACCCATTCTTCCAAGTCCTTTCCAGCCAACTCCTTGCTTCTCAGCTTTCCTTGCAAACCATGGTAGGAGGACCACACGGGGAAAGGACCACTGCCAGTCCCCTGCCAGTGCTGCACAGCATGGCACTTGGTCTTGACACCCAAGGAAGGTGAGAGATAGAACAGGAGATAAGCAGAGGAGAGGGAGACCCACTTCCTCCCAGATCAGCCCTTTCCAGATCATAGTCTCTGTGGCCATCATCACTATCCCTTTTTTTCCCCCAAGACCCCCTGTCCCCTCCTAAGCCACTTATTTCCCCTGTACATATTATTATAGTCAGCAGCTACAAACAAGGGCGGTCACATGCCAGGGTGACTCAGGCATCTGTGGGCATTCCAGTGGTGAAGGGAGAGAGGGCACATCCCCAAGTCTTAGGCAAGACATGCTCCACTTACATCTCTTGTCCCCTCTCAGGCACCAGGTGACCCCAAGCCTCAGGTCCCTCTCCACACCTCCCACCTTTTGTGTACACCTCCTCCAGAGAAGCTGAGGAAGGCACAGAGCAGGGCTTGAGGGTAATCTTGGAGACGTGTCATCTCCACGACACATCCCCACCACACATCCCCCGTGCACACTGGCACCGACTCCCCTTTTCAGCACACCCCCTGAAAGGGAGGAAGGGGAGAAGGAGGAGGCCCCAGAGCCGCCATTCACTTTACCACGGATGGAGCCAGGGCTGAGTGGTGAAGATGGGAGACTCTAGGCTCTAGGCAGAAAGATTTGGTTGTCTCTAGACAATTTACCCAGGAGGGAGGGCATCAGCAGCTGAAGGTGGCACTAGGGACATGTGAGGTGTCCTGCCTGTACTATGCAAGCCTGCATACCTGCTCCCACTCTGGCATTGCCAATAGGGAGCAAAGGCAGAGTTTCTCTGGCATTTCATTCACAGCTTTCTCCTGAGCTCTTTCATGCAAACCCAGTACCCAGAGGACCGTTTGCACTGTGCCTGTCTAGTGGATGTTGGACCACCCCTGGCAGAATCAGCCAGGCTGGGACTAGAAGAACTAGAAGGCAAAGGAAAGGTGGGCAGGTCTGGGTCCTGAGAAGCTCTGTGGGCAGCATGGGAGCCAACACGGCTGCTTGAGCCCTGGTTGTGCCTGAGTGCTTGGAGAACAGGTCTCCAGCTCCATACTTCTCTGGGAACCAGCTGAGACTATCAGCCACAGAGAACAGGAGAAACGAGAGGTGAGCAAGACCCAGCCCCAGGTGAGAAGGCACTAAAGGAGACACGGGGAGAAAATGAAGAAGTTACCTGCAAAGCAACCCAAGGCAGGGTGGCGAGGGATGAGGAGGGAAGCTGGGGAGGTTTACAGGCAGGCAGCCACCCCTGTCCCTTGGCCCACGGCCACCCGGGTAGCCATATGTGCATATGGCACGCACACAGGCAACTTTATTATTCACTGGCACGCTCACATGAAGCCACGCATCTCTCTCTAAGTTATATTTATAGCTGCTCCTCAGAGCCAGCGCAGATGAAACAATGCATTATTTTCCTAAGGGGAAAAAACCCTCCCCGAACTCATGCCAGTGAGGGGAGCAGCGCACCCCAGCACCGCCTCTTACCCGGGTCCTGCCGAGGGCTGCAGCCTGCTCCAGCCGAGCCAGCATCAGAGGAAGTGGAAAGCGACCGGTTTCTCCATCTCACCATGAAATATCTCAGCTGGACGGGGGAATCAGGAAGGTCTCTTCGGCAGCCCTCGCTTGCTTCTGGCTGTTTTTTTTTTTTTTCTCTCCCTGATGAACAGCGACCTGCTCCACTGCGACCTGCTCTTCTCCTAACTCTGCCCTGCCCACGCCAGCGTTCTCCTCCTGCCTCTGCCTCTCCTCAGAATTTTTTGCTCCCTGGAGCATCCATCCCACGGAGCACTGATGTGACTTTGTGGCTTGGCGATGGGTTCAGGTCTCCCCCTCCTGCCTGGCTCTCTCTTTGCCTGGCATTATTCGCCCCATGCCTCTCACTGCCCCCTTGCTCTAGTTCCCAAATCCCCCCTCTCCCTTCCACTCTTCCTCTCTTTGCGCTCCGCTCCCTTTCCCTGGCTGCCTCTCCCCCTCGCTGATTGCTATGCAGTCTGTAGCTGAGAAGTCAGTAACTCTGTGGTAGGATCCAACAGCTTTCCGCTACTTTAGCCCATCCTCGCGTGTGAGCTCAGAGCCACGGAGGCACTGCTGCCGAGCCACCATGGGGGAGACAAGAGCGCAACCATCGGCAGCAGGAAGGGGACAGGGAGTGCCCCCAGGAGGCAAATCTTCCCACCAGGCTGGCACGAAGGGCTGAAATATCCACTGATGGGGTATTTTTCACACCTGGGTCTGGGATGCTGGGCTGACACCTTGCCCTGAGGAAGGACCAACCTCTCCCAGCTTGTGCAGAGCATTTGCCTCGGGGTCATCAGCTCCCTGCGTCCACAGGCTGACCTTTCCATCCTGCAGTGCTGGAGCTATCCTGCCAGGATGGGTGATGCTGGGGACAAGGCATGGAGGGACAGGGAATATTGGCAAGGAGGGACTAGCCCTCAGGCTCCAGGATGATGCACAGCTGCCCTGCTGGGAAATATGTCCCAGAAAGCTCAGCTGGATCTCCACGGTCAGCAGCATCTCAGGGGCTTTGAAGAGGTCACCTTTTGAAGGCAAGATGAAGGGCCAGGGGACCCTGTGGCAGTGAAGTTAGAAGTTGAAGAGAGCCCCAGTCCCACAGCCAGCAGCTGTAGACATGGACTCCTGGGGCCAGATCCACACCAGGCTGGCAGAGTGCAAGGTTGTTGTTTCCATCTCAGTGTCTCATCTGCTGTCCCCAGATTTAAGGTCTGTGCTGGAAAGTTTAAAAAAGATTAAAATCCACTCTGTCCCCATCCTGCAACAATTATGATCCTCCCTCCCAAAATCATCCCAAGATCCTCTGGCAGAGGAGATGCTCCCTTGCATAACACACTGCGAGAAGCGCTGTCCCCCATTGGCATCACTGAGCACCATGGTGCTGAGCATGGCCTTCTCTCACCTGCCAAAGCCACCCCAGGGGAAGCAGAGGGTATTTTTAGCTGCTCTTCACACAGATAAGCATCTGCAAATGAGGAGCATGAGTCTTCTGCACTAGCCAGCTCTCCCTGGTCTGCCCACAGCTGCTCCACACTGCTTGAATGGGATGTCTTGGGTGGCCGTAGCACCTGGACAGAACTGGGCCAGTCCACTCGTTCCATCACCTCTTCAACTGTCCCTGTGGGGACCTTGTTCAGGTTCATGGTGGGCAAATGGGATTGCTTCCCAAGACCTATTAGCTGGGAGCTGCACAGGAGGCCCATGGCAAAGTATAACAGTCCCCTGGCACCATGACAGGCCCTTCCCTTCCGAGCAGTAAAGGGAGGAAGATGTTGAAGAGACATCTTGTTCCTACCTGGGATGAGAGAATCCTCCAGGCATACACACACCCCTGCTGCCTCCTTGGCTTTAGTTGGGTTTTCAACCTCTCTGCCTTTTGCTTCTCAGCACCAGCTCTCCCTCCACTTGGGCAGCTTCACCTTGCACACCACGCAGCACCCTGGTGCAGCCAAGAGGCAGCCAGCATGGCCAGAGCCATTGGGAAGGACATGAGGATGTTGCACAGAGGATGTCACCAGCCTGTCACTGTCCTTGTGCCCCCAGGGTGCCATGCTCTGGCTGTCCCAGGCCCGCTGGCCCCAGTCCTGGGGTGGCTCTCACTCGCCACCCCCGCCCGTCTCCACCAGCACCGTCTTTAATAAGAAGCGTGGAATATTTTAGCACCTATGGAAAAGCCACCACAGACGGTGGTGGCAGCCGTTGCTAGGGAGACGCTCCCAAAAATAGCCCCACTCCACCAACCTTTCCCGATGCTGCTGTGGGGATGAGGGAGGCAGAGGGATGGAAGGGTGGAGGGATGAATAAAAGAAAGGAGGGAAAGAGATGAAGAGATAGACGAAGGAATGTTTGGATTGATGGATGGATGGATGGATGAATGGGTAGGTGGATGAAGGGATTGAGGAGAAAATGGAGGGATGGATAAAAGAATGGATGGAGGGGTGGATGCTGGAGCTCCTGGAAAAGTGTTTAAGTGCTGCCTGACCTCTCTCCTGCCTGGTGATGAAGTCAAGCACAACCACCATGACAGCAGGCCCTGCTTCACCACCTATGGTCCTACTTCCCTGAGACACAAGCTCAGCCAGCACAAGCCCTCCAGACCTCTTTGCCCCAGGCAGGTCTGACAGTTTTAACCTCTTAGCTTCTCCCAGGCTCCTTCTATCACCCTCTTCTGACTGTCCTCCAGGACCACCCCAGCCAAGCTGTCCTGGTCACAGATAGAGGTGACCCATGATGCTGAACCCCGCTGTGTTCCCCAGCACCGCACCACCTAAAACAATTTTTCCCCCCTCCTCCTTGGGACCACCTGGCAAAGAAATCCCCGGGCATCCCTTTACCCCCTTAAAAACCACACACAAGATAAACCCAACACCTGAAACAAACAGAAAAGGTGAAAAAAAGAACCAGAGAAAAAAAGTAGGGCATTGAAGGTATGATGGGTGCAAAGAGAGGGTAGCCACAAAAGGTTCCCACATGGGAAACCGGGCGGGGGGTTTTTTCCACCTAAAATTGAGTTGTTGGACAAAACACGACAGGAACAGCAGAGAGAGTTGTACAATCTACCACCTTACTTCTTGGGATGTGATTACGTAGTTGCACCTAGGTAGATTTGGAAATATGGATTTGGAGACCCGCCACGATACTTTTTTAGGATAAGGTCGCCATCATTACCGATAAAAATTCCTTGTGGATTGGGGAAGGGATATGGGAACCTCCAGATAGCCCCTTTCCCCCTGTGTGCCCCAGCACACAAATACTTTTCCCAGTGGTGAAAGGGAATTAACCTCATGTCCTCATCCTCAGGTATGGCATATCCAAATTTCCAGACCAATGAAGTAGAGGGAAAAAGTTTGAGGATGGTTATTAAGCCCCATGTGATGAAGCATTCTGCTGGCCCCCCCAGAATTCTAACTGAACCATGGGGTGATAGGCAAAGAGTGTTAGGAGGATACCCCAAAAAAGAAGAAAATTACAGGGAGGAAGTAAGAAAAAAAATATTAAAAATAAATTCAACAATCCCAAATTCTCGATTTTGGTGCCAAATCCCAGCTTGCTGCTTCCCTGTCACCCTGGCGACATTCCTTGTGGTCACCATGGAAACGGGAGGCATGGAGAGAGCATCACTGTGTGGTGCAGTGGCAGCACCCGGCATTATTTTGGGAGGCAGGGAGACACCCGGTGCAAGGCGCTTCATCTTGTGGCAGGGAGGGAGGAGGGAAGGTTTATTTTTACTTGCTCCCTCTTTGTGTGCCAGTTTTTCCTTCTCTAAGTGTCCAGCTGTCCCTTGCCCTTCTAGGAGCTTTCCCATGGCCCTCCTTCATGCCAGACAGGGATGTCCCATGGGCAGACCCAAGACCCACCAGATGTCCCAGCTGGGTGAGCTCAGTTGGGCTGCTTTCATGAAGTCTCTGTGATGGCCACCTCAGCTGTTGGGTTTGGGTGCTGCAGCAGGAGATAATGGCTGTGGCTTCAGGATTACCAGATCTTCTTGGGAAGATGCAAGATGAAAAGAATAAACCTTCTCCACCCACAACTGTCTCACCCCTGCACAGGAGATTCCATGTCCTAGGTGGGATGAGAAACTGCAAAGAGGAGTGGAGGGACAAGACAACAACAAGGGCTATACCTGACACTGCACCCCAGGGACTTAGAAGTGGGTCTGTCAGAAGAGATGACCTTAAATTTGTTCCTTTCCCTGAAACCTCCCATCCTTATTCCACAGTTAAAAACACTCTTTGCCCATCTGTGAAAGCACCTTGGACACCTTGGACACCAGGGACCTGCTGGGTCACCGAGGCTGGGGCTTGGCTTTCACCAGTGCCCCCTCAGCCTTGCAGAGCCCTGTTGAAATCTTGAGTGGCTCTGCTCCAACAGCTGGAAACTCAGTTGCTGGAAACCCATTGCTCCTTTGTCAGTGCTCTCATGCGGTCTAACCTGCTCTTCTCTGCACCAATCTCTGCCTCACTGCCCTGTCTGGGGGCAGACAGGCCCTCCCTGTTTTTGCAGACCCAAGCAGGTGTTTTTCAGCCTGAATTGGGAACATGACTGGAAAAGCCCGGTACAGCAGGTGCTGGAGCAGCAGAGGGAAAACACAGCAGCCAGCCTAATGGGCAGGGAGGAAATGTATGCAAATGTATTCAGAAAGGAATCCGGTGTTACTAATAGAGTTGGTTATTCCTCTCAGTAAGCACCAGGGAAAACAGTTTTACACTTCAGTCATTAAAGATGTTACTCCAAGCCAGCCCGTGAGGATGGAGGAACACCCAAAGGAGATGGCAGTGGGTAGCAGCTGGGGACAGGGAGGGCAGCAGCCAGAGCCAGTCACAGGTCAAGAGCAAGCAGGGTCAGGCAATTCTTGAATAACCAAATTAGACCCACAGCCAGATGTGATTTGCTTGGGAACAAGCTGACAAATTAAAACATCCACCTGGTTGTATTAAAGCAATTTTATCTTAGTGACTAGATAATGAATATCTAATATCTAAGGAGTATCTGTCAGGATGTAGAGGTCCCCGACTGCTGCAAGGGCAAGGTTTATCCTGACCAGGCTGGTCACCCTGGGCTGTTCCTGAGTAAATTAAAACATGGTAACTGTCACTAGTAAGCTCCTTCCTGCTCAATCTCTAAAAGCAGCAGCACCTGTGTGCTTCTTTCACTCAGCACATGTATGTCCTTCTTTGCAATCCAGTTGCAAGAATCCAGCATTAATGTCATCACAGAGTGCACTGGGTTAGAAGGGACCCTCAAAAGTCATCTTGTCCAACCTCCCTGCAGTGAGCAGGGACATCTCCAACTAGATCAGGTTGCTGAGGACCCCATCTAGTTTGACCCTGAATGTCTCCAGGGATGGGGTCTCCACCACATCTCTGGGCAACCTCTTCCAGTATTTTACTACCCTCACTCTAAAGAGCTTCCTCCTGATATCCAACCTAAACCCACCCTGCTCCCATTTCAAACCACTCCCCTTCATCCTATCTGTACAAGCCCTTCTTAGCAGTCCCTTCTTAGCAGCTTTCCTGTAGGTCCCTTTCAGATACTGAAATTCAGCTTTAAGGTCTCCCTGGAGCCTTCTCTTCTCCAGGCTGAACAGGACCAACTCTGTCCCCAGAGCCCTTCTCTGTACCCACTCCAGCAGGTCCCTGTCCTTCTTGTGACAGGGGACACTTCAGCAAAGTTTGTTTCAAACCAGCCCATGGGAGATTCTTTTCTTCCCTCCAGGGCTGGGCTCTGGGGTTCACATCTGCACAGCAGACACCCAAAGGCATTGGTGCCTGATAGGGAGGACACTGGGGAATGCAGCACGTGGGCTGCCGTGGAAGTGGGGTGTGATACAGAGCTGCAGCAACAAGGGCATTCAGATCTCTTTCCTCTTCTTCGTTTGCTCCAGGAGACAAAGTGCAACACTGAGAAGAAGGCGCTGCAGCCAGGATGGGGGTGGGAAGGGCAGAGGGCAGGCGGCTGCCAGCTGGGAGCAGGACGGAGGTTAATGCACCCCCAGGGCGTGTCCCTGGAAAGCCCAGCCCTCGCAGGATGGTGCATCTCCAAAGCCAGAGCATGGGGATTCCTTCCCCTCTGCCTTTTCCCCTTTAACGACACTTCCGCATGTAACTTGAGACAAGTTGGGGAAGCAAAAAAGGGAAGAGAAAAAAAAAAAAAAGGAAAAATAGCGCAGCTATTCCCGCCTCCGCCTCTCTCTCCTCCCCGGCGAGGCAGGAGCCACGTCACCGTCACCTAGTGCTGGCTTTGGGGTTGCTCAGCAGGCTTATCCTGAAGCTCTCCAGGGGACAAACCCCAGTTTTCAGCCTGGAGCAGAGACAGGAAGGCCCTGGGGCAGAGAAGAGAGAGAAAATACACCCAGGGGGAAAGGTAGGCAAGGGAGATATCCAGTTTGAGCGCCTGGCAGGGGAAAGGCACTCACAATCAGCGGAGAGAGAAGCCTGAACTTTCCTCTGCCAGAAAAGAGGGCTCCCCACTTGAGGACAAAAGGAAAGTTGAGCCGGAGGAGAGCGTTCGCTCGGTCGAAGCTTGGGAGGAAAAATCTCCTGGCCCTTGCCCTCCCTGCCCACAGAAAGCATCCTGCTCCCTTTGCCCTAAAGGAGCACCCCTGGCACCATGAACATCTTCCGCATCCTGGGGGACCTCTCCCACTTGCTGGCCATCATCATCCTGCTGATGAAGATCCTGAAGTCCAAGTCCTGTGCTGGTGAGTGTTCCCACACACCGGAGAAGGAGGGGAGCCCTTGGAGGGCTCGATGAGGGGTGCAAGCAAAACAGGGTGTCAAAAAGGCTAGCAACAGTCCACACAGTCTGGCAGCACTCCCTGGCAAGCTTTCTCGAGGAAGTCCTCCTCCTCTAGGAAGTGTCCCAGCCAGAAGGAGATGGCTGCATTGGAAGGATGTGATGTGGCAAGGCACAGAACCTTTGGTACATGTTGGTCTTGGGCTAGTATAGCAAAGTAGACAGCAGCAAGGCCAAAGAGAGGTGGGAAATGAGCAGAAGAAGTTGTGGCAGCACCAAACAACCTGTAGGAACAAACTGCTTTAGTTCAGAGGTCCTGTCAGTGGGTAGGTACCAGAGGCAGTCCCATCCCCGGATGAGGAAATCAGGGCAGCAGCTTTCTACAGGAAGATTTTGCTCTGAGTTCGTGGTTTCCATCCCAACAGACTTTGGAGCTGGGCTGCAGCATCGTGGCTGTCACCTCAGGTAGAGAAATGTGTGGGTCTCACTGCGTCTCCCTATCAGTAGTGACTAAGCTCTATCAGCATCCCTGGGCTGGTCCCTGACCCCACAGATTTTCTATCATGCAGCAGATGTCACAACCCCCATTGATGAAGGGGACAAAGAAGGGAAGAGAAAGGTGTTTTGGTGATAGTAAGGCCTGAATTGGCCAAAGCAGTGAACATGCCCACTGAGCACTGGTGCCCACGACCCAAGGCAGGACTCACGGGGTGTCAAAAGGAACCTGCTGACATAGTCCCTTAACTTGGGAGACTTCAGGCAGTCCTGGGATAGATCTAGAGCTACCACAGCATCTACATGCCAAACCTGGTTCACAATGCAACATACAACTGCTTCCAAAGAAAGCATAAAGGGAATCACCATCCTAAAGGTCCCTCCTCTCATCTGCTTTACTTTCCTTTCTTCTCTCTGCCATGCAGGTATCTCTGGGAAGAGTCAGATCCTTTTTGCCCTCGTCTTCACAACTCGCTACCTGGACCTGTTCACAACCTTCATCTCTGTCTATAACACTGTGATGAAGGTAAGGAGAGGGCAGTGCAGAAGCAGAGGTCACCCTCAGCTTGTCATGGTTTCTTGGGGAGGTGAAGGTACACAGTCACTAAGTCAGTTTTTTCAGCCAGGAAGGGTGGATAAAAATGCTTCCTTTGGTCTCACTGGCCCTCCATTGAACAAAAAACCAAAACAAACAAACAAACAAAATCCCTAACCACAGTCACTGAGCAAGCTGAACCCATCACATTTAGTACCACCAGAACAAGACACCATGAAGCAAGCCTAGATGTCCTTGCACAGCAGGAGCACTAACAAACTGCTGTCACCAAGCCAACTTCTTCACACAGAGCTCTCTCTAGAGGGCTCAAACAAGTGCAATCCTCATTGTGAGGCAATCTTTAATTGATCACCAGATTACCACCACCTGAAATCAATCCACAAGACATTGCAGAAAAGACATTCACCACTATCTTGTTCTGGCGTGGCCCCACCAAAGCCAGGTTAAGACATCTTGACTTTGGAAAAGCCACCCTCTCTTTGAGCACAGAAGGTGCAACTGCAAGAAAAGTCTTGCCATCTCCTTTCCCTCTCCCAGGTCATATTTTTGATATGTGCCTATGTCACCGTGTACATGATCTATGTGAGATTCCGGAAGACATTTGACAGCGAGAATGACTCCTTTCGCCTTGAGTTCCTGCTGGTCCCTGTCACAGGCCTCTCATTTCTGGAGAACCACAGCTTCACCCCCTTGGAGGTAAGGAAAACCTGAGACAGGAATAGGGAGGGGAAGCAGCAGCCTGACACCAGGCAGCAGAGTAAGCAGCATGCTGAATAGTTGAGATTTTTAACAGCAAGAGCAAGAAGGCAAGGTTGGCAGGCCTTGAAGGCCACACCATCCATAGGGTAGCTCAACACCGTCTCCTCTCAGCCCCACCACAGCAAGCTCATTTTCCCCAATTCCAGCAGCAGTCCTTATCCTGCTCACACCCTTGGTGCTCTGCCAAATGAAAAGCTTTGGGTCTAAATGTATGTCAACCAGTGCCAAGACTTTCCACTGCCTTCATTTCGCATCTCACAGATACTCTGGACCTTCTCCATCTACCTGGAGTCCGTGGCTATCCTTCCTCAGCTCTTCATGATCAGCAAGACAGGGGAAGCAGAGACCATCACGACCCACTACCTTTTCTTCCTGGGCCTCTACCGCGCTCTCTACATCGCCAACTGGGTCTGGCGCTACCACACCGAGAATTTCTACGACCAGATCGCTGTGGTTTCTGGGGTGGTACAAACCATCTTCTACTGTGATTTCTTCTATCTTTATGTTACCAAAGGTAGGTAGATAGGTTGGTATGAATCTGAAATGTTCATTTGGCATTCTTGTAACGTATGGTAGAGCTGCAGCTTGCCATGCATTCATCCTTCCATGGCTTTATTCTCTGCTGTCTTTGTGATGCATATTGTCTACCTCAAGTCCAGTTTGAAAAACGTAGCTGCTGAACGCACTTCGGCATTTCAGCTCACAAGGTTCTGTATGTGCATCAGAAACAAAGCAGAACCAGGCTCAACCTCACCTTGGGAAGTTAGCAGCTGAGGTATATTCGATTCTACATACGCTTCGGAAGATTATGAATCACACAAACAAAACTTTTGAGTGGGGAAAAAAATAGCTGTAGGCAGACAATGTACCTGAGAAAGCAACAGCAGACATATGGAGGTATTATTAAGCCTACTTTTGATGGAAAAGACATAACATTCTCAAGAACTGATTCTGTAGGAAGATGAGTGCCTGCTTCCCAAAATCAGATGCCCCTTCCTCTTCAGCACCATGGTAAATGGCTATGTGCCAGAGCTAAGGAAGTGCATGGAGGGCATAGAAGGTGGTTTCTGAGGCTGAAGCATGCTTTAAAATACTTTTGTTGAGGAGAAATGCAATTTGAGGAAATCTAGCTGAGCAGATTTCTTCCAACTTTCTTCCTTCTTCACCTTCCCAAACTAGTCTGCCCAAAGCAGTATTGATGGCTTGTGTTTGGTGTTTTGAGGAATGGATTTTGGTAGATTCACGCTGACAGAGAGGTGACAGGAGCACTGAGCAGGTGGCTGGCCCTGGCAGATTAAGACTTCCTTCTGTCATTAAAACATTTTTATAGCCAGGAAAGTACTTTGTAAAATTGCCATCAAGGTGCTCCACATCAATTCCCCCTTTTTTTCTTAAACCATTTCTCATTTTAGCTTCATTCAATTCATGCATCCCATGTCCTTCTGTGTTCTGTGAGAAATCCACACCCTTTGTGGTTGCAGGGGGTGGAACAAAAGGGAGGAAAAAAACAGCTGCTGGCTTTCAGCCTTGCATTGCTAGCATTAGAGCTGCAAAATTTAGATGATACAGGAGGCAGATGAAAAAAAAATTGTCCCTGGGACATAACAGCAGGAAGAGAATTGCCTTTTCTGTTTGTTTTTCTCTTTTTTCTTCTCTTTTACACAAATGTTCTGGATCACAGGAGAGGAAAGGTGCCTGAAGACATGCAAATGCTTTGCAGTCATTTATGAAATCCAGCAACATTAAAGCAGGTCGCATCTCTCACACATTCTTACGAAAAAAAAAAACTTTTCAAAACATTTCTGACTCTGAAGGGCTTGGACAAAAGGGCAGCGATGCTGCAAAGAAAGCAGAGATGTGTTATATAAAGAAATCTATTTAACAGGCTCCAGAGCCAATCCCAAAGCATTGTGAAGGGACTTTTATAAAATATAACTTCTCTTTATCTTGTTTTCATAACTAGATGAGCTCCTTTCTGTTTAACGCAAGGACCTGAAAGATATTCTGAGGAAGCTTTCAGCTCTCCAAAGCTTGCATTTCACAGAGTGACTGAGGCTGTGAGCCATCAAGGGCATCATCTAATTCATCCACCTGCTCACAGTAGGGTCACCTAGAGCACAACTGTTGAAAGTCCTGTCCAGCCAGGTTTTGAGTTTCTCCAGGATGGAGGCACCATAGCCTCTTCTGGCTAACCTGCATCAGTGTCTGACTACCCTCAGTGTAAACATTTTTTTCCTATGTTTAAGTGGAATTTCTCATTGTCCCTTTCCCCTCCACTGAGCACTGCTAAGCAGTCTGGGGCTGTCTGCTTTACTCCTTCCCTCAGACATTTATACACATGGGAAATGTCTTCAGTCTTCTCCAGGCTGAGTACTCAGCCTGCAGTCTACTCCCTTAACCATCCTCATGGTCTTCCTGAACTTGCTCCAGTATGTCCCTGTCTCTTGTACTGAGAGCCCAGAGCTGGACCCTTCACTCCACCTGTGGCCTCACAAAAGCTGAGTAGAAATGACCACCTCCCTCAACCTGCTGATGATGCAGCTCAGGGGGTTGTGTTCTTTGCCACAAAAGCACATTGGTGGCTCATGTTCACCTTTGTGGCTCAGGGCCTTTTCTGCCAAGCTGCTTTCCAGATGGGCTGTCCTCAGCAACTGGTGGTGCACAGGGCTGCTCCACTGCTGCTCAAGACATGGCGTTTCCTTTTATGAGGTCCCCACCAGCCCACGTCTCCAGCCTGCCACAGGCCCTCTGACCCCATCTGGTGTTATCAGCTGCTCCCCTCCATTGTGCATCATCAGCAAATCACCAAGAACGTACTCTGCCCTTCCCTCTGGCACCAAAAGCACTGAGCACTACTGGCACAGCACCCACCCCCACAGTACATGACCAGTACCAGCCTGGATCACCACCCAGTCAGGGCAGCTATATCTCCACTCACCTCACCCAAACCTACGGGCCCCTGGTATTCCCAAAAGGCTTCCCCAGTCAGAGCTTCCAGATCAGATGAGATGAGGCAAAGTCAGAGGGGCCTGGCCTGTCCACAAGCCCTGTTCTCCATTCAAAGCAGGAAGAAAACAGTGGGGATAGAATATGACACCATACTGCATCATCATTTCAAAAATTGTGGTAAGAACATCTATACCTGAGTAACCATGGAAGAGGAAACAAGAACCTTTTCCTTTAGCATAAAGGAAATAGGTTGCAGTTTCCACCCTTAGAAGGAATTTTGTAGTGGCCATCTCCCATCAGCCTCAGGTTCATTAATTTCACCCTTCTCACTTATTTGCCCTGGATGCTCCTTTCTGAGCCCATAAGACTTTCTGGACCTGCTAGCATACAGTCATAGCCGAGGATGAGCATCTGTGCTACTTGAAGCCAGCAAAGCTCTACTTCTACTATCCTAGAGCAGCACATGAAAGGATGCCCAAGGTCCATTCAATAGTCATCACTTCATTGCTATTTGCAAACCTGGCAACCCATAGTCCAGTACTCTGAACAGCAAGAGAAGGGAAAAGAAAAAATGAAATTGCTGAAACAGTTGAATTCCCCAAAGGCCCTTCATTACCTTCTCTTTGTCTTTGCAGTCCTAAAAGGAAAGAAGCTAAGCCTCCCCATGCCTGTGTGAAGACATTTTCACAGACAAGATACTCTGTAAGATGAAGCTCTGAAGATCACAGCTTTCCTCTCCTGGCTCTTTTTGACCAACGGATGGCTCAGCAGTTTTACTCCAGTGCCAGGAAGACAATGATGCCTGGAAAACAGATAGCTTCTCATCCAGATGAGACTTTCCTTCAATTTTTTTTCCCCTTACTTGAATTTGGTGCCAGCAAGTAGTGCTGGCCAACACTGAAGTAGTTCAAATTAACCTCTCCTGGCTCTTCCCAGCATCTACCTCCAAAACATGCCTCCACCTTGACCCTGAGGCAGCACAAGGAGTGTAAGGGAAACAGTCATTACTTTCAGTCCTGTAATGAGTGCCTATGGTAAAGGGAATGTGGCATTATTAAGTCTGGTAATGCAAAGGCCACTGACCCATTTCACAGGTGGTCACCTCTGACACAGCAGATGCTATGAACTGTTACTGTATCTCTTTGAGCTAACATCCTCCTGAAAGTTAACTCTTCTGACCCTCAGTCTGTTTAGGTCCTGTAACATTCAGGACATTCTTCCAATTTCAGTGACAGTTCCTCATCTTCTACAAATGGGGACCATTTCAATCACAGTTCAGAGTGTAGCCAACAAATGTTTCCAACTCCTTGAATTTGACTTTAAGAACTGGGAAGAACAGGGGCAAAGACAGCTTTACGCTCCAAAAATAAAGACAAAGTTCACAATTTATTGACAACAGTGTTTTTATTTATACCTACAAAAGAAAACAAGATGGTATCAAAAGGACAATTTACAAACTAAGAATAGTAACATAGCTCTTAGTATCCTGTGTATGAACACCACAGATCTATGCATCTCTCAATTCAAGTCTTCATTAATACAACAGGAATGTGCTCGGAGACCAGCAGTATGTGAAACAAGATGCTGATCCCACACAAAGCCACTAACCTTTCCATTGTTCAGAGAAATCCAAACCAGTAAATTGCTTCAGGAAGTGGGAGGGGAGGAGACACCCACATCTGACACTCCCACAAAACTTGTACAGATTGAAAACAGCGCAAACAATACAAGGCGCTAATGCTTTATCCACAAGGGTCCTGCAGCTGGTGGGTGGACAGAGCAGCGAGCACCCAGTGGGACAGGGGCAGCACATGCCATGGTGCATTTCTGCGTTCAACAGTCTGGTTACCACTCTGAACCGAGACCCTGGACTTCAGCTGACCTCAACCTCAATGGCAATAAAGCACTGCAAGACTTGGCACAGACGTTTCCATGTACACAAGTCGTGTTGTGTGCCCCCCTAAAAGAAGTGAAAGCTATAGCAGACTGTAAGGCAGCTCGGGTGGTCCAGAGACCCTTTCTAAAGCCAGGCAATGGGACATTCTACTTCTACACCCTTCAAACACATTTCTGTGTTGAACTTGCAAATCTTACCTATGTTTTCAAGAAAAAAGAAAACCAACAAACTTTACATTGGCTTGTGAGAGAGGCCAAAGACAAGTCAGCCAGTGCCTGGATAAACTAAATGTTTCTGGCTTTCACTTAGCACAAGAAAAAGAACTTCCTGCCCAAGCACTGAATTAGAAGATTGGATGAGGGAACCAAGGTTCTAGAAGACCTCTCCCTGTGGCCTCTGTGCCAGCAAACTTTACCTGTGTATGGCATTGGGAAAAAAAAAATTAAAAAACAAAAACAAAAAACCAAAAACCCAACCAACCAACAAAAAAACAAACCACACACACACACACACAAAAAAGCACATTCATCCCCCAAAATTTTACTCTGGGAAGAAATTACATTTTAAAACAAGTAATTCCTGTATAAGCAAGCTCTGTTCCTGGGCTATAAGAAGTTCCACTGCTACAGGAGGAGTGGGCTGCCTTGTTCATCCATATGCAAGAATGCCAACTGGAAAAAAAAACACAACCAACCACCAAAAAACCAACAACCCAAATCCTGTACTCTACTTGTAAAGATTAAATCTCACAAACCAGGTGATGTATCCAGTCCTTTGCCATATTACCAGATCAAGAGCAGCCAACTCCTTTTATCATCTACTGTCTCTGAACCGTCTGGTATTAGAAATGAGTCAACAACATGCATCACTAAAGGGGAACCCCCCACACGCTCCCACCTCAGCCTGTAAAATAAACAAGTTTTTATGTATTTACTAAAATTTCACTCTTCTCTCACATTTTTCTAAAACGCTACCTACCTGCGAGAGCTCTGTTCAAAGGGACCAATGGAGCAGGGAAATGCACTCAAAGAGCCAGGAAAAACAATAGTCAAAGTACAAAAGAAATAAAGGTTCAGAATCAAGATGCACTAACCAGCTCACCTTACCTTATGAAAAGGAGATTCCAGGCAATCTCCGTCTCCTCCCTTACTCCCTGTGCCCTCCCCCCCTGGCCACCCTAACCAAACCCCTTAAATTGAAGTGTGGAAAACTCTGTCACATTTTATTCAGTGTAGCGGCATTTGGAACATTCTCCAACAGCAAAAGGTAGTTTGTTCACGAAGAGCAGATGAATGACACCTGCCATTCATCATCTTAGTTCTGTTTAGCTTCTGGGCCCTCAAATCAGACTCCTCTCAATAAACCCAACAACAGAATTTGAGAGCAGAAACTAATTTAGGGACAACCAGGCTCCACCTGTTTTGAGATGCTGCAATGTAGCAACTGGAAGAGAAGAACTGACTTGGCTGAACATTACAGCAGTGGTACCTACACTGACTATCTGGTTTTCAGGTATGGAGTCCAAGGCAGGTTTGGTCTCTGACACTGGGGTTTTAATCCCAACTTCCCTATTGCAGGCTGCTACAGGTACCTGAGGATGAAGCTGCAAAACGTACTTGGGGCGTTCACTCTGAACACCACCCAGCCCAGACAAATAAGCAGAGTTTTCCTACAGAAAGTCACCTATAGTAGATTACAAGCAGTAAGAGTGAGCTATTAAAAAAACAAAACCAAAACAATTCAGATTTGGAGAAGTGAGCTTTGCTCCCTTGCATTTTTCATTTTAAATTAAGTGCTTTTTGGCTCCTCAAAGCTTCCCACCTCTCTTGATAATTCCTGAAATTAAGTTAACATGTTACAGAACAGAAAGTTCCTCTTCTCAAAAGCAAGCTTTCGCACAAACCTTAGACACCAAGATGATGGAGCTGGGACCTATCTGCCTTATACCCATTTCATTTAGAGAAAATAAAATTTCCAATTTCCTCAACATGCAAGACAAAAAATAGTAATTTTTCCAGTCAACTATATATATCTTAAAAAAAAATGAAAAAGAGGATAGGGTCAGTAAAGCGGTCTAGGGGCCATTTTAATGGGATTGAGGGATTTAAATGGTGAATTCTAAATCTAATCTGCATGAGAGACACCACAATGGGAAAGAAGAGAAAGAAAAGGTTCCTTTAAATGCAAGAGGTCTACACTGGTCACCAGTGGATGTGGTCTCATTTGCGTGTGGGAGGAGGGGGTGGGGGAGGGGGTGGGTACTGGTAGGTGGCAGTCTGTCCCATGTAGCCCATCACGTTAGTGGCAGGGGGCTGCGGAAACTGTTGTGACATGAGCGGCTGTGGCTGCTGGCCTGAGCGCCCCACCATCCCTGCATACTGCTGTTGGGTAGTGCTCTGTGAGGTTCTCCCAGCGGTGGCAGCTGTGGTGCTGGCACCATAGCCACTAGCACTGTATTCTGCAGTGCCATAGCCACTCGTGCCATAGGCAGCTGCTCCATAGCTCCCTTGAGTGTAACCATACTGGCTCTGTGCTGCCCCAAAAGCAGAATTTG
Organism: Indicator indicator; assembly: GCF_027791375.1. Taxonomy (NCBI): domain Eukaryota; kingdom Metazoa; phylum Chordata; class Aves; order Piciformes; family Indicatoridae; genus Indicator; species Indicator indicator. The sequence goes on along the minus strand of NC_072023.1, from coordinate 8,528,138 downwards.
GGCTCCCGTAGGCACTGCCATAGGTCTTGTTGGCTCCGTTGGCATAACTGTCACCACGCTCACGGTCTCTGAAGCCACCTGAGTCTCTCCGGCCCTCTTTCACTCCCCGGAGCCTCCTGTCACACTCTTCCTGGTACATCAGGTTAGGGTTGTTTACTGAACTGCTCGTTCGGTAACGAGAACGGCCTCCTGGCGATGGATATATTGAGATTTAGTACCATGAACAAGTCTTCGACAATGAACTCTGGTACAGTTACACCACCCTTTCTCCCGTTCTACATCCACAATTTTGCCCACAAGGGGCAAGTTCTTTTGACTGACCGCAACTTCCCCGCACAGCTGTGCATACGCCTCATTTTGTTCAAGGTTCAAACGGGATTCTTAATGCATGTGTTTGGATAAAAAGAAACAGAATAAATTCAGGGCTAACTTGAAAATATAATGAAATTACTATTCTTTCAGGGGATATGAGGAAAATAGTGTCAGTCCCTGAAGGTAAAGTTGGTGTATCCCTTTACTGATTTCAATTTTCACCTGTGCTTAAGTAGGAGCTGCAAGGAATTAATTTATTCAAATGGAATTAGTTCTGCGAGGAACTTACCAGGAAAACCAAAACCAATAAATTCTACACCTAGATGGACAGAAACACTACATCTACATAATGTATTAGGACCTGAGGTATAGAACAGCTTTATCACTGGTCTGTTACCTTAGACTTACACTTACTACTTCCCTACCTAATTTTAATCTTCCCTCTGTCAAAACAGGGAACCTATGCCCTGTATAGCCCTTTTCCCACGTGCTTTTACCTCCACCACCACCTCCGCCTCCTCTGTGGTCCACAAGCTGCATCAGCTTTGGATTGATGGCTTGATTGGCTTCTTCCAACACTTTGATAAGCTCCCTGGCTTGTTTCAGGTTTCCCGGTGTGAAGAAGGTGTAGGCAGTACCTTTGTTGGTACTACGCGCAGTACGGCCGATACGGTGCACGTAATCTTCAGAGCTGTTCGGATAGTCGTAGTTTATCACAAATTTAACATCTTCCACGTCTTGTGAAGTGACCAGGCGCCAAGCACAGCGAAGGGATAGGGTTGAGGAAAGGGGAGAAGAGAGGACGTGCCAACGGAAGGTGGGGAGCACGAATGCAGGTGACAGTAATAAGAAAAAAAAAAACCAACGAAGTTAGTAATTGAATGGAATTAAATACAAAACAGACTCATCCCAAAAGAGAAGATGACTTAAATTCATGATCATCAGGAACAAAGATCTGTGTCCTGAAAGTGTTAAAGCAGTTTTGCCCTATGCTCAAATTCATCCTCCCCAGAATGCACTTCTGTCTTCCTGTGTCAAAGACACTGATGTTCATAAATAAGCTAACTGAATTTCATACTAATGTTTTTTTTTAAAGAAAAAACACAATCTGTGAAATGAAAATTTCACTCTTAGAGCAAACTGGGCTGGAGGATGGGCAGAACTGCCACAGTAAAGCCTTTACTCTGTTGGGAGAAGTCTAACAAATAATGTTAATGAGATCACTTACCTTCCACTCCATAACATGAAATAAAAAAGCAATTTAAAAAAATACTCAAACAGTCCTAACAAAATACAGTGAATTACCTTCCCTAGCCTAAAGCTTAACACACTCCAATTACATTAATATTTATTCAGCCAACTCATTTTAAGAGTATCTTAACTCAGCTTTGTAGTTATCACCAGAATGCATTGCACTAACATCTCACCACACTGTTCCGTCCAGTTGCGGCAAGCTTTCCTAATTTGGACAATCCTGAATTCCATTAGCAATTCTCTACTTCCAGTGTCAGACAGAAGCAGGGAATTATCAAAATCAAGTTGTATGCAAAATATTATCGGGGGGTTAGGAGATCAGAACTGACGTTTCACAGGAAGCAGATTTTGTAAACTTGTGAGACGAAACAAGGTAAATGTTAGTGTAACGCTTCAGTGAAAGCCACTCGAGTACCAAACCCACCTATTTACTATGGTATTTTTTTTTTTAAAGAAGCATGGTATTAAAGCCATCTGCCCTAACAGCTCAATGAAAGAAAAAAAAAATTAAAAATCTGTATTTTACAAAGAATATTCTGAAAATATCCAAGATAAAACACAGATTTTTGTGATTTTTTTTTTTTTGTTTTGTTTTAAAGAGAGAAACATTCTCTGTTTGTTACCAGACCGATGCACACTCCCTCCTCCTGTGGGAAACCGCTGCAGCCGATCCCGTCTCTTTGCCTTTTATTTTTGGCGGCCTCCTTTCGAAAACTCCGCCCTCTGACACGGGACCACTGGAGCGCGGGGAGCATGCATCAAGGGTCCGTGGCAGCGAGAAGTCCCCACACACGCTCGCTCTGTGAACTGGCTTAGATGCTTCTCTGTAGCCCCATTTGGTTGTGAAGCGCCGGAGAACCTGGGTTCAGGTAAAAGTTTCAGGTCCTCCAACGCTTTTTGTCCCCTATTCAGGGTTCTTAGGGGCAATTGTCAAAAAAATGAAGATACAAAAATTACATCCAAAGGGTCAGACTGCATCTATTGCCCAGACTGCATCAATTTCAAAGGGGTTGTAGGAAAACTAAAAACGAGGGGTTGTAGTGACAAGAGGGGGGACTTTATGTCTGTTTCTTATTACAGCATAGGGGGGGGCTCCTCAGTCTTTGCTGACTCCAAAGTCCTGAATCACACCAAAAAAAGGGAGTGAGAAGGCAGGTTTCACAGGGGGCTGCGCGAGTCTCCAACTAGGGTCCTTGATGCAACAGGGTTTTTAAAAAGGGAAAGTGAAGTAAAGAGAGGAGTGTGCGTGACAGATCGCATCTTCACAGCCAGGGTGTAACTAGTCTGACAAGCTGCAGACTACATGATCCTCAGTCGGTCCCATTTTTGCACATCCGTCAGTAGTAAAGTGACTTGAATTACCAGAGAAGAAACAAGGACATGCTTTCCTGGCAGAAAGCACAGGGAATTGCGGCTACCAACATAGACAGAATTGACTTGATTGGGAAGAAGCGGGAAGAATGGGAAGGCAGGAAGAGGAAAATGCAAGGGTGTTTTCCAGACTAGGAAATGGTCCTGGTAGAGCACCCAGCTTGCTGAAGGTACGACCAGAGCAAGTACAAGACCCAAGTCTTGCACTGGAGGCTTCTCCAGTCTAGCATGCTCCAAAGTGTCTGCGCGCTCGTGATCTTCCTGCACTTTTAGAAGATAACATAGCAGGATCAAGAATTGAACTGTCAATCATTTTTGACTGCTACCTGGGAAACATTCCCTTTGTCAGACCATCAGGATACCCTACGGCACAGACAGTCTCCAGTTATTGATTGGGACAGATAGAAACTAGCAAACATGCTAGTCTAGAGAGCTGTTTAGACCATTAATGTAGATGTGCCCCCACCCCTGCACTGAGAATGATCTGCAGCTCAAAGCTTCTGTTAAAGAAAACAAAACAAATTCAATGTTTTTAGTTTAATGAACAAAAAAAATTTAAAAATAAAAAAAAAAAAAATCAGTGCAGAGAGAGGACCTCACTCCAGGGAATTATCACAAAGAAGTTATCAGGGGACTCAGAACTTACCTGGAAGCTTTTTTGAAACCAATGTTCCATTAGGAAGAGGGAAAGCCCTGGTGACTCAGCCAAAAGGCGCGCGCCCCTGTTTTATGTTATTTAGGTAGAAGCCTTCACTTTCCAGGATCTTGGAGGAAGTCGTCCAGAAGTTTGCCAGTTAAGTGACTTATTTTAAGAAGCAGCAAACTCAGGGCCCCAAAACAAGCAGAGATGTTGTTCGGTAACAAGAAACAGACTCTGGTACCTTTCCCCCTTCACTCAGGGGAAGTGGAGGATGGGAAGTGGGGAGACTGTTTTTCTGAAGTGTTATCCAATTGAGTAGTTTTGGGAAGGGCTTTTTTTTTTTTTGAGGGGGTTGAGGCTGTTTTAAATGTCTAGGCAAGATGCACAAAGAAGCTACCAGCACATAGCAAGCCTGTTTAAAAAATGCTGCTAGATAAAGCAGCTCTTTCATACAAACTGGTTTCAGGCCTCAGTCCCTTCTCCCAACAGGCCCAAGTTCTAACTGCACAGGTCCAGACATGACCCTAGAGGGCAGAGACTGAAGTCCATACAATCACCTCTCCGAGGAAGTGTTGGACGTTTTTTTTTTTTGGGGGGGGGGGGGGGAATGAAGGGTGAAGGTTGTGTGAACAAAGTCTGCGAAGTCTAGTAATGGTCTGCCTGTACTGCAGTGACCGTATGATGCACAGCACAGCCACCCTTTCAGCATATGAAAAAACAGAGAGATCAGGTAACTGAGATTTTTAACAAACTTGAGATCACTCTGCATTGATTTGCAGTAATTTTGTCTAAGATGTACTATAATGAGACACTGACCCCCAAGTACTTTATCCTCTACCAGACTCAGGGAGAGTAGAGTTTTCAACGTCTGTTACTGAACTGAGAGCACTTCACAGGCCGTGCTCCTCTTCTCGAGTGGGTAGATGTACAAGCACTGTGCTTAGCACACAGTGCTTCTCAATACAAACATGCCTGTTAAGAAAGGGGGCACAACTGATGCATCCAGACAGATCATTTTCGTATCACCAGAATGGGGTTGTGTGATTCTGATTCAATTGCACCTTTGAGTAACACGATGTTAAAGGCCAGATATAATCTCAGTGGTCCTGCCTAGAAGGAACACAGAGGAGGGAAGGTTACATTTCAAGACCAAAGATCTGGAGCAGTGCTTTCTCAGATGTGAACACATCTGTGGGGTAAACATGCATGTACACTGGAGTTAGTATGTTCAAATCTGTGGTGTGTCATATGGGGAGAGTATTAGCAATCTGCTGTTGAAATGCTCTCCCACAACTTCCTACTTGAACTTTATCTGACAGGCTCTTAACTGAGAGCAATCCATCCCTATCATCCAGCAACAAATGCTGGATTTGGGGAAGAAGTGAGTGTGGTGGAAGGGTTGGGTTGCATAATTGGACGTCTCTTCTCCCTCTTGACGATCGATTGGTCATGCCTAGGCCTTGCTGCAGACCAAAGCCTGTTCGTTAGGAGCAGGAAGAGACTTTGAATATGAAAGACAAAAAAAAGATTAATGTTAAAAAACGTATTTCACATGTGGGGGAAAATCACGCTTTTGAAATGTTTTTTTCTTTTTTAAAAAGAAAACATATTTCAGTCCAAAGAGAAAAATACGCAGCAGTAGGCACGAGTGGTCTATGTGTACAAACCTAGCCCACGAGATGCAACGTCAGTAGCAATGAGGATAGGAGCCTTTCCAGAACGAAACTCTGTAAAACAAAGCATGCTATGAAGATTTCTTTAAAAAGCTATGTTAATTTGATTTACACTAAATGCTCACTTTCCATAATCTAGGTAAGATGGGTCAGAAACGCCAGCAAATTAGGATATAACATTTTATCAACATCTAGTTCTCTGGGTTTTTTATCAACATCTAGTTCTCTGGGTTTTTTATCAACATCTAGTTCTCTGGGTTAAGCAATTTTCTCATCGTATTTTTCTTACAGAAAAAACAAAAAACCCACACCACCAAAACAACAATATAAACCCCCCCAAAAAATTCAACAAATGCCAAGAACCAAAATTAACAGTAGCATGGCAAAGGAAGTTATTTTGAAATGTATCTATTTGGTATAGACACAAAAAATAAGAAAACCTGAGAAAAGCGTATCTCAGTAAATTAGGTACAGCAGCCCAAGTTATTCTCCCCTCACTGATGGACTTACCATTAAGCACCCAATCTCTCTCTGGCTGACTCTTGTCTCCATGGATACACATAGCTGGCCAACTGCCAAACAGAGAAGCACATTAGTACAGACAGAAAAGCACATACATTAAAGGCAACAAGCACTTTCATTTGCCTTTTTACTAAATACCAAAAATGAAAAGACTTGAGAAATATTTTGTTCCCTGTCCTCCTCTGACCTTTATCTACCTAGCTTGTATACTGGTTTGCTTCTTTGATGTTGAACTACCTACCTAGACAACCATCTAAGCCAAATTACATTGGCTATATTGATACAGTCCTGATCAGTGTTACTGGTATTGTGATATGCAAAGAGCTGCAGAGCTCACAAATACTCTCTTGTACTAATGCTCTGATGGACTGGAATCTTCTGGGAAACATACTGCATTCAGCTAAGAAAAGAATGGAGTTGTTGCCAGCAACAGCATCATGAACATTTAAACCTTACTGCTTTTGACTCTGATTCCTGTTTCCCACTAGAAACAAGGGGAGGGGGCAGCTAATCACCCATCTCTGCGCATCCTTCGAGTGAGATCATCACATCGCCTCTTTGTCTCCACAAAGATGATGGTCTTGTTTTCCTTCTCTGCCATGATTTCTTCCATCAGTTGTATCAGTCTAAAACAGACATGAGAGACAAGACATAAATCCACATATTAAAAAAAAAAAAAATAGAGAAGCAGTCTCTCAACACTGGCATCATGTAAACCATGCATCCATGTAAATAAGACAGTACCACACACAATTTAGGTCTGTTGTGTAACGGTATGGTTAGAATACACACAATGGATTAGTTCACTACAGAACTCAAAGGTTACAAGCCTCAAAGGTTAAGTAACACAAGTCACTTCACTGTCCAGAAATCTTATATGGCTTACAAAGCAATGCAGAGTTTGAAGTACAGTTTAAAAAAGTGAAATGGTAGAAAACTCGGCTTACTTATGGTCTTTCTCACTTTCCATGCATACATCCACTATCTGTAGGATATTGTGATTGGCACTCAGCTCCAAGTTCCCCACGTTAATCTGAACATAGTCCTGCAGAAAGTCCTCAGCAAGCTGGCGCACTTCTTTTGGCCAGGTGGCACTCCACATCAGTGTCTGTCTGTCAGGCTGAGAAAAAGGAAAAATGCATTTTTTTTAAGGTACTGGACTGTGAATGAGAAATCAAAGGAAACTGTCCTCTTTACAAGGTTCACACACCCTTATCTGGTCAACAATTTTACGAATTTGGGGTTCAAATCCCATGTCCAACATCCTGTCTGCTTCATCCAGAACCAGGTATGTACACCGACGGAGGTTGGTCTTTCCTGCCTCAAGGAAGTCAATCAAGCGACCTGGTGTAGCAATGCAGATCTCCACACCTTCAAAACAGAGTAAGAATAAGTAAGAAGAGTAAGGGCTCTTCATCTGAATGTCAGTTGGTATTTTTAGTCAGAATGAATCACCTTCAGAGCAAAACTGTTTAGCAAAAAAAGAAAAAAAAAAAAAAAAAGAGAAAAAAGCACCACCCTCATTCGTACCCAACTTTGAGTCATTTCAGTAGAAGCCCTAGTTTCTTTTAATACTTCTTCTTCCATTCTGAAATTACTGTTACATTGCCATTAGAATAATAAATGCTGTATAGAAAGTGAAAGCTCACTATCACAAAACACCAGTGAAGTGCTGTCCGAAAATCAGAAGTAAAAAGCTTCTACTCAATCCTGACCAACCTTTGTCCAGGATTATGCAGTCTAGAGAGCTCCCTTCAAAAATAAAAGCAAATTCCAACTAAATTCCCCATGTTAATCAACCATGAAGTGCTTCTTATATAGGTCAAACTACTTCTTCCACGTTGTTTTTAATATATAAAGCCAAAGCATGAACTCTAATACTGAGTAATTGTGCTACAGCTGCAACAGACAACCATCCTGGCTGTATGTTAGCATATAACCAGAATTCAAATGTTCATAAACTAGTACCAGGTATGGCAATTCACACATTCCTTAAATCACTGAAACACACATTAGCAGGGGCTGGAAGGGACCTGTGGAGATTGAGTGCAATCTCCCTGCCAAAGCAGGATCACCTAGGGCAGGTCACACAGGAATATGTCCTAGCGAGTTTTCAAAGTCTCTAGAGAAGGAGACTCCACAGCCTCTCTGGGCAGCCTGCTCCAGTGCTCCATCACCCTCACAGTAAAGAAATTTTTCCTCAAGTTGAGCTAGAGCTTTCTGTCTTTCAGTTTGCATCCACTGCCCCTTGTCCTGTCACAGGTCACCACGGAAAAGAAACTGACCTCTTCTTCTGACACCCACCCTTCAGGTATTTGTAAACATTAATGAGATCTCCTCTCAGTCTTCTCCAGTCTAAACGGACTCAGATCTCCCAGCCTCTCCTCATAAAATAGATGTTCCATAAGACAGATAAATGGAGAGACTGGTTTTCACCAAATCCCAATGCTTATGGATAAGTAAGTGTCACTAACATCCATGGAAGGTTAAGTTTAGGAAATGAAAAGTTTAGGGGAATGAAAAACGGCAAAACCCCAACAGCTTTCTTGATACTGCACTTATAGATGCAAAGTATTTTGTGACAATTCAAAGAGAAAATAGAAAGGAAATCTAATATCCAAAGAAGTTGCTATACACCAAAGAAGTACCTCATGAACTATCACTGTAACTGGAGAAAGGGACACCCAATCATGTACAGCCCCTTTTGAAGAGCTTTTAAGGAAATAATCTTGGTTTTAGAGTGGTTTTTTTTTGTGTTTTTTTTTTTTTTTTTGTTTTTTGTTTGTTTTTTTTGTTTTTTTTTTTTTTTTTTTTTTTTTTGGTTTTTTTGTTTTTTTTTTTTTTTTTTTTTTTGTTTTTTTTTCAATGACATCTCCTCCAGAAACCGCAAACACACATTTCAAAATTACCTCTTTCTAGATCTCTGATTTGGGGACCTTTGGGTGCTCCTCCATAAATGCAGGTACTCTTGAGTCTTGAACACTTGCCATAATCATCAGCCACCTGCTGCACTTGCTGGGCCAACTCTCTAGTTGGTGCCAGGACCAGACACTGTAAAAGGAATCAATTCAGGATAGCCAAGCTGGACACACATCCCTAAGAGAAGAGCTCCACACAGATACCATAAGCCAAGCTGGACCAACTGCTGTTTATTAGCTAAAATGTTTAAATACTTTTAGACTGTATCAGCAATTGCACAAATTTCAACTCAGTGGGATGCTCACATTGCAACAGTAAACATTTCTCATTATTCTGATACACCAATTTATAATAAAGAACACAGTTCATTAACAATGCCATGTCACTCATGTCATAGCACACACAAAAAGGAAGAGAATCAACAAGCACTTACAATGGGTCCATCCCCTCTCTCCAAATATGGCTGGTGGTTGATGTGAACAATTGCAGGCAGCAAGTACTAGAAGACAAGAACTTTAAGTCAAGGCACAGGACTTCAGTATTCAATGCCAATGACCTCCTGCCATGACAACTAGATCACAGCAAGAGCCCATTTAGTCTAACATCCCTTCAAGAAGCCAACACCTGACATGAGAGATTGAATCCTTGGCTATATAGAAACCAGAATTCTTCAAGAACAGATACTTTTATTTATCTGGCAAAGCAGATTTTCAAAGCCACTGACCAACCACATCTGCTCTGACATGAGCGCAAAATAGAGTTGGCTCAGCATCTCCAAAAGAAAGGTTTATCTAAACTTGGAGTCTAAGTCAACAGAATTGAGCAATTTCAGCACTAATCAACGTTTTTCATAGAGGGTAAAACTCCTTAGCCACTGCAGATAAAATTAAGGTGTATCTTATGCTAAAGAGTATATACTGTTTTTTAAACTGCAATATAAGAATACACTAAAAGAGTCACTAAGCATCCAAAAAGAAAGACCAACACAAAATATATGCCTGTGAATAAGACACGCTGAGACTTAAGTTTCACCCATGATTCAAAACAAGCTTTAAACCATGTAATCATTTAGAATCATAGAATCAGTCAGGGTTGGAAGGGACCACAAGGATCATCTAGTTCCAACCCCCCTGCCATGGGCAGGGACACCTCACACTAGATCAGGCTAGCGAGAGCCTCATGCAGCCTGGCCTTAAACATCTCCAGGGATGGGGCCCCAACCACCTCCCTAGACAACCCATTTCAGGCTCTCACCACTCTCACGGTGGTGAGGTTTCACTTTATGCTTGCAATACTGACAAGCCCAAAACCCACTAGAAAGTATCCAAGGGTGACTTCTGTAGTGACAAGGAAACCTAAATAAACAAATAAAAGGGATGAATACATACTGCTAGTGTCTTCCCAGAGCCAGTCTGCGCAATGCCCACCATATCACGACCACTGAGAGCCAGTGGAAAGCCTTGGCACTGAATTGGAGTCGGTTCTGTGAAGTTCTGGTCCATCAAGGCGTCCATCACGTATTCTAAGAATTTAAGAAGGTATGAAATTTCTTAAAGGATAACTGAGACTTCAGAAAATGTTTTACAAAACAGAAAGGCATAAACAGTTGCTGGGTTTTGAATAACCCTCAACGAATAGCAAAATACTTACGTGGAAAACTACACTGGTGGAAAGCAAACACAGGCTTGGGGCAGCCTTCCATTCCTCGAATTGTTATCTCTTTCTTTCTCCGCAATTCTTCAACTTCATACTATTTATGTTGGGGAAAACAGAGCAAAGTAAAATGCCAGATGTCAGCAGAGACTTTATAGTGCATGTTACACCTATTTATTGGAGAACTGAATTGAAACAGATCTAAAAAGGACTCCCATCATAAAGACTTTAGAACTGAGTTATCACATAGCTGCACCAATATTCAGAGTTCTCTATGCAGTCTGGAAGGACTAATGTCCCTCTTCTCTTCCAACCAACCCTTTTTTAGCAAAAAGTGTATCAATATAGTGTTTTTTAAGAACCATACTTTTTCCAGAGAGTGTAAATGGCCAACAGTTTCAGAAGGATTAGAAACTGAGGAGTGGGTGTCAGGAGGATGGGACCACTCCTTTTTCCATGGTTGCTGGTGACAAGAAGTAATGGCCACAAATCTGAACAGAAGAAGGTTCTATCTAAACATGAGGAGGAACTTCTTTCCGTTGAGGGTGGTAGAGCACTGGAACAAGCTACCCAGAGAGATGGTAGTCTCCACCTCTAGAGTCATTCAAAATCCCTTTGGAGGCCGTCCTGTGCAACCTGCTCTAAGTGAACCTGCTCTGGCAGGAGGGTTGGATCTGTAGAGGGCCCTTTCAATCCCTATCATTCTCTGTGATTCTCTCATCAGATATGAAACATGTTTTCTCCAATAGTGCTAAGAACTAAACAAAATAAATAGACCCTGATATGCTGTGGACAAGCAGGAGGCAGAGCAGTTTCCCTCCTTCAATTAACACATTCCAGTGATGGCTAAATACAGAACTCTTGCTGGCCAGCTTGCAACTTGAAAATGTTGTTTGGAATCTCTTTGGAACAAGCACTTCTTTTACGCATGAAAGCAAAGTCTAGGCAATATCATAATGATAACATTAAGACTTTGGGAGTTTTGGGGGGGGTTGTTTTTTTGTTTTTCTAATAATAGAACTTCTTAAAATATTTCTAAAATGTGTACCCACATAAAAATAATCTTAGCTAAAAAAAGTGCTTTGTCTAGGTTATCCTGCAAATCCAACTACCCTTTGTAACACGCTTCCACAATTCATGGCCTTACTCTCTCATTTTAAAAAAGTAAATCAACAGAAAGATACTCATCAAAACCAAGTATGCACTTTATCCAAAACAATGAACTCACTATTTGTGGGAGTGTCTTGGGCTTCAATAAAAGATTAAAAAAAAAACAAAAACCTTTTGGGAAAAATGTGAAAATCCTTTTAGCTAGCTAAGGCAAAGACAGCTACAGCAGTGAACATCAGCTGTGGCTCAGTAGTTCAAGCTGTAGTATCTTGAAGAAGCCAACACCTCCTTTCATAGAATGGCTTAGGTTGGAAAGGACCTCAGAGATCATCTACTCCAATCCCCCTGCCATGGGGCACAGACATCTCTCAACTACACTTGGTTGCCCAAGGCCTCATCCAATCTGGCCTCAAACACCTCCAGGGAGGAGGCATCCACAAGATGTCCTTCAATTCCTCTATGCAACGTAAGTATCGCATGAGTATTTCACAAAGATTTGCGAGACTATGTACTTGGCTAAGAACATTTTGTTTCTTTACTCGTGTTAAGAATTAAACCTTTTAATTTCTAAATATAAAAAGACATTGAAGACAGAAGAAAAAGACTGTAGACTCCTCTTGGGTAGGAAGGAGAGGTTACTCTTACCTATACAGTAAACAATGTAAAACAGTTTTGAGCACCCCGTGTAAGAAGCACATTGTTTTTAACACAGAATGTCCAATTACAGGGGGAAAATTAAAGACTTTCCTGTCTCACCTGGGACAGAAAGGACAATCCAAACTCCACAGGACAAGGCACTAAGCAACCTGCTCTAGTTTTGAGTTATTTCTGCTCTCAGAGGATTAAATGAGAGAGCTCCCATGGCCTCCTTCAGCCTGAATTACTACTACAATAAAATATTACTTTCAAACATTTCTTAATGTATTTCTGCCTCTCATCACTTGAGTCCATTATTTCATGTTCTTTGCCAGTACTGCAACTCCCACGTTCTCCAAGTCTGCACTGATGAATAGCTAAACCAGACAAGCATTATGATGACTTACAAAGAACCAAGTGTTAAGTATCTTGTATAAAAACAGCTATCTTGTATAAAAAAGCATCACCTTTGCTAATGTTGAATAATCAGGGCAACTGAAAAACCAGTACTCCACAGAGAACACACATGCCAAACAAGCTTAATGAAGAGACAGTTCTATTACACACTGTCCAGACTTCCCTGGACAAGTTTTTCCACTTGTGACATTGTCTCTTCTAGGCAAAATGAGACAGAACATGAAAACTTACTGGAGTAAGCCTGGCCACTTCTGGATGTTCCACATAAAAATTCTTCTCAAACTTGGGCAGTTCACTTAAATCCCATTTTTTCTTTCGCAAACGTTCCCCCGGATTACCAAATTTCTTTGGAGGAAGAGGACCTCCACGACTTGCTCCAAACCTGAAAATGTCAATGTCAATTAGAAGAGAGTATTTATTTACTCTGGGATTTGTTCATTAAGCATTTTCCAACCTATCTTCTCTAAGTTGACACAAGTGCACAATATTTTAGCAAAAGTCACCCACCTGCAACCACTATAATGGCATACAACTTCTTGAAATAACCTAAACCTGCTTTAAATCAGTTCTAAAGCCAAAACCATCTCAAAGTTTCCTTCCAGTACAGCCATTTGAAGGTCACTGCCTTAACTCTCCTGTCTCTAGCTTCCGAACTCAAGGCTCCCTTCATCAGGACAAGGCTGTGGGTGCAGCTATAGCACTTACCTCCTCTGACAGAACACTTAAAATACGGGTAGTTGAAAGGGATGAGGAAAATCTGTAACTGCAAATTCCTTTAATTTCTCTCAAGGTCAGTTTCACACCAAAACAGCTATTTAATTGGTTCCTTCTCTGTCTTCTTTCTTATCAAGTAACACACTTCAAATGAAAAACAAGAGTGTAGAATAGAAAGTACAAATCTAGACACACCTGCAAGGCCATCTGTAATTCTGGAACCAAAGCAATTGAAAAAAAAAAAAAAAAACACAACTCTATTTAAACCCAAGTCTGACAGAAAAAAAAAAAAAAGTACCTGGGAAAAATCATATCCTCTCTCAAATGCTTCTGATGAAGATTCAAGAGAGTAATGTTTACTAAAAAATTCCTAGCTAGCAGAACAATTCAAAAGTTGCTCTGTCACACTTTCTTCACCCAGTTAATTTAATACACTTCAGAAGGTTATGAACTAACTTTAATGACTCATTAACACATTGGACAAAACATGAGTTTCTGGCAATAATCTGTAAGAGTAACTGAGTGGCATAGAATGATTATTTACTGTAAATATTATAAATTATGCATCTTAAAATTCCATTAAAAGAAACATTATAGCTCCTTTGTTAGTGTCATACAGATACAACAAAAGGCACTTTCCCACACGTTATCAGGTCAAATTTTGTCCTAATGCAGACTTGGGTTAACAAAGATGCAGCTTTCTGCAAAATATCAAGTCATGAGAAACGCCCATTTTATTTAGACACCAAACCCAAAGTGTCTGCATCTTACCCAATCAGACCACTAGTAAATAACTGTTAATGAAACAAACTGAAAGCAAGAAAAATCCCAAAGTAATCATATTACATTAATAAACTGGGGGAGAGGAGCATATGCTAAAAAATTAGTAAAATCTGAAACAAATGTCTGAAGTACAAGACTATCTGTTCAGACACTAACTACTTTTTTTATGTTACTTCACAATGGAAACTAGAAATTACAGTGATAAGAGAGTCAAAAAAACAGAACTCAATGTATTGACAGGAAGAAGGGGTTACATATTTGGAAAAGCTAGGCATGGTAGATATAATTTAACTTAAAACCTGCTAAGTGAGTTTTCAAATGCTTTATTGAAACTGTTCATTAAGTCTCTTCCTTTTCCTATAAATATCCCTTATTTTCTCACCAGTATGCCTATCAGATACCTTCATAATCAGCAATTTCTGTCATACGAAAAGACTGAAATCCAAATTGAAAAATTCATTTAAGCATTTTTTTTTCTTTTTTACTTTGTCCTGAAAGAAAATGCAAAGTGTAGATTTCCATTTACAGGAACATTCACCTCTGCTGAAGATGTCTGCTGCTGATCACGAAAACTGGTGGTCAAAATGACAACTATTTCAAGATGCCAAAATAACAACTATTGTTTTAGGCTAACAAAACCCAGTCTCACTGAAGTCAACTGGAGAATCAAAGTTGTCAGTGAGTTTCCTTATGAAACATACGTAAGAACTGATTGCTATACTGGACACTGAAACACATGAATACTATTGAATATTTACTCCACAACTATCCAGAGGGAAGAACTGTTAGAAGACACAGTTTCAGTTCTTCATTCTTATACAATATGGCTGTCCACTGACCCGAAAGAAGCGCTGCAGCGGTGTTCCAACACTGTTTTGCTCGTTTATCAGCTAAACTGGCAGTGCCACTGTACATTCTATTTATCAGATAAACTGGCAGTGACACTCTACATTCTGATCAAAAATAAAATGAGATTCCCATTTCAGTTAAAATCATTTAAATCTAAGATTATACCACTGATTTGCCAACAGTATTCTTTTCAAGTGTAAATTTAGACCAACTCAAAACATTCTTCTCAAATATTACCAGTACCATCATTTCTGGGACAGAATCGAGTGAATTTGTTACACCACAGAGCAAAAAAGTACAACTTCCATTCTAAGAAGTCACCTACAAGTCATTCCTGACAGGATGAAAACAGAAAGCCTGTATTTGGTTAGTCTACTAAGAATCAGCACTGAGAAGGGGATATAATTTTCAAATGGTGCTTAATCAGCACACTGAGCAACACAGAATTTGTATTACAGAGACTATTTATGAAGTATGATGGTTGGCAGTGGTTACAAATATTTTTACACCTGAAACAGATGTATAGAACAACCTGAATCCTGATGCATTAAAGCTTCCAGGATAATACGCCAAGAAAACAATTTTCCATGCAAATGCTCAAAAAACTTCACAACGAAGTATGCAAGCACTCCTTTTACTTATGCAAAACCCCTGATCTAAGAAAGGAGCATCCACCTATATTCAAAGTCTTTACATAAAATGAGATTGTATACCAATTTTAAGACACATCAAGTAATGTGAAAAAAAAAAGGAATTATCTTTTACTTTCAGAGCATGAAATGTGGGTGTAAGATAAAGCAAGGCCACAACTATCTCTCTTCACAGGCAAAAAGAAACAAAATGCACTGCAACATAAACCAAAATATTACTGAATCTCCCAGCATGGAGAGAAAACAAGGAAGGGAAGGGAGGAAGGAAAAGAGAAAACTCATTAACTGAGATCTAGTCTGCCATATTAAGAATAACAGAGGACACATGATACGTTTATTGCTAATCCTTGAGAATGGAGGCCTAAGAACTCGCGACCTAAAGGACAGAAAACACCACTCCTAAATTAGTTCTTTCTCTTTAAAAATGCTCAGGAGAAAGATCTTATTACTCTCAACCCTTTAAAAACCTTAAGTCTCAAATTAGTCATATATTGTAATGACAGTATGTTGATCATTGTCATCCTAAGAAAAAATAAAAATCAAACCTACATTTTCCAAGCCAAGCTTTCCTTAAATAGCAGATTCAAGAACATCAAGCACTAGCCCTCTGCACTGCCACACCAAATCCTGTTTGACTACTACATAAGCTTGGTCATCCTCGTTAAGTGTGGTCCAGGGCCATGTTTACAAAGATCACCTCCTGAGTATTCAAGTTGCCTGCATGGCAGCAGTTTTCAATCTCATTTCCTCTCACGATAAGCCTGGGAGCGCAACTGAGAAGTATCTTTCACCAAGTGCCATCTTTCTAGTAAGTCTAGGAGTAGCAATGACAACTCGAAGGGCAGACTGTCCAGCCACCCTTGCCAGAGCCACCACGACTTTCGTTGATTGGGGAGAGGGGGAAAAGAGGGAGGTAGGGTGAAGAAAAAGAGATCAAAAAATGGTAGGAAGTAAAATGGGAGGCCTTAAAATTGCAAGCAAGGCACGCACGGTTATACACGAACGACAGAAAAGCTAAATAAAAACCTCCTCAACCCACCACTCGGCCTTGTTAACAGAACCTTACTAAGAAAATCTCCAGCCCATCCCCCTCAGGTAATTTCGGGGGAAGAAGTTCCCCCAGTACCGCAAGCAGAACGCTGCCCCCTCGTCCCTACGACTCCTCCCCAGCCTTCCTCCCACCGGGTCCCCAACGCGGGGCAGCCAGCTTCCCCCACCGCCCCCATGCCGAGTCGACCTGCGCCGCGCCAACCCCCCACCCTCCCAAACAACCCACCTGGCCCAGCTTATTCCCCCCACATCCTTCCCCACCCCCCTTACCCGCCGCGGTCTCGGTCGCGGCCCCGGTCCCCGAAGCCTCTCATCGCACCCGGAGGGGTGGGAGAGAGGCAGCGGAACGCCGGCCGTGGGGACGGCGAGGGACTGGGGGTACGGGGAGAGGGTCCAGCCAGGGGCGGCTGTGTCTCGGAGGATTCGCTTTGCGCCACCTCGCTTCTTTGGTGGGATACAAAAGGAGAAGAAGTCGTCAGTGGGTCAGAGACCCGCTGAACGTCGGCAGAGGGAACGGCGGGGTTCTCGGTCGACTCCAGGGCCCGTGAAGTGTGGAGACACCAGCGTCTTCTACCTCTGGCTCCCGGCACAAAATGGCTGCCGCCGCTCCGATCTGCTTCAGTTACGTTACGGACGGTCCGACGCTGCGCAAACTGCGGCCCTCGAAAATCGCTAAGTCTATTCCCGGAAGCCAACTACGCCCTAAGGTCTCTTGGCGAAACACTGCTCGGCGCGGCAGGCAGGCTACAGAAAGTACGTAGCGTTCTTCACTTCAGCCAGGTCCGGCGTGAGGAAGGGAGGGAGGAGAGTAATGCTCGTCCTATTCTTCAAAGTCTGCTAAGCAAGGAGTCAATGGTGTAACCTCTTCTGGACAGCAGGCAAAGCCTACGCCGAGGCGTACATTACGCCACTACACGGCGTACAGAAATTGCGTAACTCAGGCTGGCGTAGGGCAGGAAGAGGCCGTGTGCTTTGCGTAAAATTCTTTCGCGGGTTGTGCAGGTAGGGCTGGAGGATTACGTTAATTTTGCAGCGTAGTAGGTTTTCGAGAATACGGCCTCTTGCCTACGCGCTCGTTGGCCCCGTGGTGGCAGCGGGGTTGGAGGGACAATAACAGGAGTAGGGGGCGGGGGCTAGGCCAGGCGGGAGCGGCCCCTCGGGCATGCCTAGTGGGTTGGGAGGTTTTTTTTTTCTTCCATCTCTTTCCCGGGCAGATTACTAGGCGGATGCTGGGGCAGGACTTACAGCAGCCATGACGTGTGCATTCGCCTGACTGCCGGGAGAAAATGGCATTACGGACCCCAACACAGGTGGTGCCGCAACCCCCGGTCACACACACACTCTCGCAGCTGCAGGAGGTTCATGGCACTTCTCCAGAAAATAACCGAATTCACCAGTTTGCCCACTGTGGTGTTACTGTGTTTATAGGCTATTAGCACTGACTCCCCAAATCAACCAGAGATTCCTAGCTAAAAAATCCAATAAGCCATGAGGCAATTATGTGGCACAGGTCATGAGTTCTGTGCTGAGCTTAGACACCGAGCACCTATCCACAAGCAGCCAATCAGTCTGCCCTGGCACAATCAGCTAGGGGTGGTTTGTGTACAACAGTCAAAACAGGTTTTGGCCCAAATCTGTGCTGTCAGATTATCAAAGATAGCTATATTGACAGAAGAGAAAGACCTTTCTATTTTCAGACCCTCAAAACAAATAACAGTCTGGAATGAGACACAGCTTGTTTACTGGTTTAGTTGTACTTGCTGTATGTGCTATGGATGGCACATGTGGGAAAGCAAAAGGCTTAAAATACTGGAAGAAACTTTGTGCCTTTTTAAGTGGGTGGGAGAGGGTCAAGTGATACCGTAAGCTCTCACCAACACTCTGTACTGAGCCATTAAATAGAATGCCTGGTGTGGCATGCCTGGCACGTGCAAAGAATTAAATGTTACATTAAATGACAACAGCTGACGTTCCTGGCTCTCTTAGATCAGCCAGCCTCCTTGCTGGCTTCTCTCCTGTCTTCTGTCCACTGGAAAAAAAAAACACAAAAAACCCACAAAAACACAACAGTACTTTGCCTCAGGAAAAATATCAAAGATCTGTTAAGAAACCACTTATGAAAGGCAAATGCACTAGCTCTATCACAAGTTAAACCCTGGCTACAGTGTCAGGCTTTTCTCAGATGAATTTTTGGTAATTGCTACCTTTTCACTTCATGTTACCTTACAGGTGTTAATCTACATGGAAAAAAAAAATACTGGTGAGGACAAGCTTTCTAAATAGACACCAAAGTCAGGCCCAGCATTTTTGTACAAGAGGGCAAAGTAAGGCCTTCCCTTAAAGCATCTAATATATAAATTGTTATTTTAAAGCAAGCAATTCCATGAGCATTGGAGGTAATGCAGACTGAATGGTATTTTGTCTCTTGACCTCCCATTTCTCTCTTTGCTCCCAACTCTTCCTTTTGCCCCTGGTGCCACACATCCGTATCTGGTTTGGAGCTATGCCTCTGCTGACCTGCAGCAAGCTGAGTCATTAGTGCCTTTTCCCCAGTGCAAGTACTGATGCCAGCCTCTTTGCCCTATCTAGACACTGTTTTTGTCATCTTCTGCTTTATGATAATATTTGGTATGTATTAATAACAATAATGTTTTATATTTCCACTTACATTAGGAGCCTGACAAGGCAACTATATAAAGTTTGGTTTTTTAGATAACTAGATAAAAGGTTTGAAAATGTTTGCACTTGGTTTATTTCTTTCTTGAAAGATCAGTGAGATTATTGAGAGCAAGGTTTGATTTAAAGCACCCACACATAAACAGAGTGCTGTTCTAATTCATAATCATTATTTTTAACTTTAATAAAAACAGTTTTAAAACACTCTCAAAAAATTAGAAAATGCTAAATATACAAAAATTATCTAGTCAAGATAAAAATGCATAAAGATATATGTTTAAAGCAACTTGTTCCTCTGTGGTACATAGGATTCCATCAAATTCTTAGGCTGTTTCTCCTGCCACTGCCTTTTTATGTCAGTTTTGTAACTAAGTTTATTCCAGTTCTGTTCGATTTTGCACTATTAAATTCTGCCATATAACACTCTGAAAGAAACTGAGAAAGATTACATTAATGTTATGTGAAAGGACAGCTTTGATTTTCACAAAATCCAGAAAAAGGATTCTGTGAACAATTGGCTAGTTTATTTCTTCAGTCTTGGCTGAATGTTCAGTTGACAGAAGAAGAACCTAACTGAACTAAATTCTATTAAGATCAACAAAACTGAACAGCACAGCATTCTTCTCAATATTCTCTCAAAATATCTCAAATGGTTCCCAAAAGGCAGAAGTGTGGCCAGGCAGTCAGCAGCTTTGCACAAATCTTCACCCTAACTGCCCACATAGTTTTCAGCTATACACTTACATTGGTTTTCTGTCTATTCTTTGGCATCTCCAATTCCTCCAGCAGTTATTGCAAATGTGGCTTCATTTTCTGGCATCTCAGGGCTGGGGAAAAAAAAACCCACAAACAACAACAAACAAAGCAAAACAACTTGTGTTTTTCCCTATGTTAAATGCAGCTGTGAAACAGTTCCCAAAATATTCTAAGTGTACGCAACCTGGTATACTTCAACATATTTGTGTGCAAAGTGTAGAACATGATCAATAGTACTGAGATCAGAAGATGTGAAATCCACCTCTTGGAAGATGACAAACAGAAGGGAGGGAAATGGAGGAGATGTAGGAGGAGAGATTCTGTCTGTGCAAACTCTAATTTCAGTTTCTTAGTTCCTGACCAGAAACACTTGTCTTTCCACTGTTCTGCCACAGTTTACCAGGTAAAATAATAATACTAATTGTGTCAGCAAAACTTAGCAGTTTAACAGCTCTGGAATTCTCATGCCAAGGGACCAGAAGTCTTAGCAAACTATTTGATGGTCTTCTTTAAGAGATTAGCATCTTGCAGGGTTTATGATGAAAGCTTATGTAATTAAATGCATGCAATATGCAAGACAACTTTTAAGTCTGTTAAGTAGTTTGTCCTTTCAGATTTTCTCTCAACTTACCTCCCAGAAACATGTTTAGTTTTAATCCATAAAACATCTGTTCAAGCTATTACATTTCACCTCATGGTTGCTCATCACACAGCTTCCTTTGTGTGACAGAAAGGTGATTTACCTGTCGTATATCTTTGCGATACGCAGCTCCCCTCTCCCTTTCCTCAAGCTAATCCTGGTAGTTGAAGCATGAGCAAGGATGTGGCCCCCAATTGGCTTTTTTGGGTCTGCCTGAAAGCTACATTAGCAAGAAAATTGAATTGTGATGATTCGCTGTCCAAATTCCACAGGTGACAGTCAAACAAGGCATACTGAACCAAATAATGAATAATAAATGGCTAAATATACCAAAAAATATACCTAAAAAGGATGTTAACACACTTGCCTCAAGATAGGATGTTTGAGTGTTCAATGCTGGCACAATTTTCCTCTCATTAAAGTCAAGAGGCTTTAGAAATACATACCTTATACTTCATATATAAGCTGCTCCCAAAGAAAATGGGGTGGTTTTTTAGTATTTTTATGGCTTGGTTCTCTTTGCTCAAGTCACAGTGAGAGAAGCCATCATGCCAAGCAGCAGATGAACATTAAAGAATTCATTACAAATACTGAGAGGTGTCATCCATGAATGACTCCCTCATCAGACGGACTAATAACCAATCTCAACTTTCATTTTGGTGCCTCTTGCTTTATACAATCTGTTCTCATCTCTGGTAAATATGTAATACAAAAGATAGAGAAAAGGTATCTTACGTCATAGTTGCTCCTGGATCAGCAGTCATCTGGTTGGTCACAAACACAGCCACATTGTATTCTGCAATAGAAGACAATGCAAAGTAGGATTACATTATATCCAATTAGAATTCCAAAATATCCTCCCATCCATGGTAGAAGCAAGGCTGCTGCTGAAGTGTGTTGAATTTCAAATGAAAGAGAAGCAAATATTCTTTATGTCTGGTGGTGGGAGTGATTCAGGAGACAGCCTCAGTTTGCTCCTGTATGATTTTAACTGTGATACTTACACCAAAAATTGTCACTTTTAGAATTCCACTGAACAAGCCTTCCTCAGTTCCCAGCTTCTCTGTTGGCTTCCTGCCCTCAGCCTTCTCTCCCTCCCTTTGTCTGTTTGCCTTTTTTTTTTTTAATAATTTATTGCATGGAAAAACAAAAAAAAACAAACCAAACCAAAAAAAAAAAAAAAAAACCCTAAAACAACCCAAACCAAATAAAAAAAAAACCCCAAAACCCCAAACCCACATTTACTCATTCCTCATCAATATTTTGAGGCATTCCAAAGAGGAGGAAGCCTGCTCATTTTGTCATCCTCCCTCAGAGCATTGCAAAGCACTGGGAACATGGCAATGGGCACAGCTTTTTTATTTCTCTGTGCCTTCAGCCTTTTTTCTGTTTTTCGGCTCCATGAAGAAGGACCCTGAAGTCCTGGTGGACAATATGTTACCCATGGGACAGCAATGTGCCGTTATGGCCAAGAAGGCTAATGGGGTGCATTAAGAAGAGTGTGGCCAGTGGCCAGCAGGTCAATGGAAGTTCTCCTCCCCCTCTGTCCTGGTGAGACCACATCCAGAGTATTGTGTCCAGTTTGGGGCTTCCCAGTTCAAGAGGGACAAGGATATACTAGAGTGTCCAACACAGGCTACAAGAATGATTAAGGGACTGGAGCATCTGTCTGATGAGGAAGGGTTGAGAGACGTGCGGCTCTTTAGCCTGAAAAAGACAAGACTGAGAGGAGTCTTATTAATGTTTATAAATATTGGAAGGGTGGGTGTTAAGAAGATGCTGCTCTTCTCTTTTCAGTTGTGTCCTGTGATGGGACAAGGGGTAATGGATATGGGCTGGAACACAGGAAGTTTCACTTCAACGTGAGGAAAAACTTCTTTACAGTGAGGGTGACAGAACACTGGAACAGGCTGCCCAGAGAGGCTGTGGAGTCTCCTTCTCTGGATACTTTCAAAACCTGTCTGGATGCATTTCTCTGTGACCTGCCCTAGGTGATCCTCCTTTGGCAGGGGGGTTGGACTTCATGATCTCTGAAGGTCCCTTCCAACCCCTACCTTTCCATGATTCTATGATTCTCATGTATTTAGACTGTCAAAACTTGGATAAGACAAGTTCTACAATCTATATTCTCTTATTTAGGACTTCTTCTGTTAGTATGTGTAGGAAAATGCTAAATATTCAGTAGTTCTGACGACTCATTAGTCTGTCATCTTAATACATTAACAATTTGATTTTTTTGGTAACTGACAAAGTGAGAAAATATTCCTGGCCAACGCGTGATTGATAATACACTTGGACTGTGAGGTGGTTGTGCTACCAAGAGCAACTGTTTCAGTAACTCCATTCCGTGTTTTCCAAATTTTGCAGTATTTCCTTTACCTTCTGATATTTTTTGGAGCCGTGACAGCATCTGAGCCAGCTTCTGTTGTCGTTCAGCCAGTTCTCCACGACCACTGAAATCCACACGGAAAAGTGCCATTACGGAGTCAATGATCTGCATTGTAATTGTGCTAGATAAGTAAATATAGTGAAAGAAAATAGGAAAATGTATTCTGAAAGCAATAAGCATACATCATCAACAACAAAAAAGGTTTGTACCAATAGCTTGAAGATACCAGCTTCCTCATGGAACTTGGCTGCTACATAATCAAGCAATTCCATCTGATGTTCACCTGGTGGGAAGTACAGTTGCCATATGAAATTAGGACCAGAAGGAGCTCTGAAGCAATGAAAGCTTGAATTTTAAAATTACATTTTAAATGTCTGCACTGTTTATATTTTCACTGCCAGCAGCTTTAAATCTAGTAACGAGCTACCTCTACAGTATCCAGCAGTGCCTGTGCTTCTGCAGGTTCTAGTTTCTACTTGCTCAGATGTTGCATTAAGGTTTTAACACACCAGCTAACAAAACTTCTTTGTGGAAAGCTTCACAACAAAACTATGCATGAGGAAAACTTTTTTTTATTAAGAACTGGAAAGCAATATAAACATTTCATTTCAGTGTTGAATTAAATGGTGCACAGAAATTGTATTAATCATATTATTCATGTTCATATTGTACTCTCAAAGTCCTATTTAAAACTTTCTTGAAGTTTTAATAGCTTGTGTTGTGACAGTATTTGAGCTGTCCCCATAAAGTCCCATTCACAAGATGATAGAGAATGTCACAACATCTTGTATAGAATTAGCTTGCATTCAGGTGAGCATAGTTACACTAATTGTTGCTTCTTTTACTACAATGCTATGTTAACATTCATCATATACATGGCACAGTTCACTTAATGTTGTGGCAAACTGCAAAACTTTGTAGCACAGCTGAGTTGGAAAATACAGTAAACAGACCTGCTCAGTGCACAGCACCAGAAAATGAAAGCAAGCTTACAGACTCTTTTGTTAAGAGCAAAGCTTTCTGTATGATCCCCAGTTGGCCATCTCAGTTAATGAACTGAGAATTATTAAAACAGGAGGCTTAAAGAAAAAACAGATATCATGCCAGTTGCAGTGATGGCCTTACTAGTATATGCACGTGCATAGAGCACATTGTCAAGTACCGCGTCGTGGTCAACATTGAAGCGATCAGCAATGTCACGAAGACGGTCTGGTCGGCTGACATGAGGCACAGTTAAGGATTTCTTTGTACAAAACTTGATCTGAAAATATTAAAATTTCATTCCAAAACAGAACTATGGAAAAACAAAGACAAATATTTGATTCTAGAGAAGACAAACTTCTCTTCACACTGTCCCACATGCCTAAAGATAGCTTAGGGCTCACCATGATAATTGGTTTGTGTTTAGGGTTTGAGGCAGGGGTGGGGGGGCAGGGAGGTTAACATATGGATATCTGTGCTCTAGCAATTTAGCTGTGAACAAAACCTATTTATTCACAGACTTCCACAGATATGGAGTGTTAAAAATAGTGTTCAGTACTTAGTTGAATTTCTCTTGAAATAAATAGAAAATCTGCTATCACCTGTATCATTATGAAGAAGGCACATAAGATCTGATTTTCCAGGCTGGATTACATCAAATGACAGAGAAAATAGTCACTGTGCTCGCCAGACTGGGTCAGTCATAATGTCCTATGAACCTATCTGGAGCCTCCTACTTGCTTATAACAAAATGAACTGTCTTCCCAGTTCATTGTGCCTATAGCTTTTAACAGTCCAAAAGATACAAAGTGTTTTCAGTATCAATGAAGATAATCTTTCCACCTGTGTAGCCATTTTGTCCTGGAAGCTGAGCTGTCACTAGAGTGAATCATAGATTAAAATATAAAAGTGAGACAAATATTTTCTTCCTCCCTCTAAAATAAAATATGACTGGTTATCTGTAGCACAAAGAACCACCAGTTGTAATCCATGTGGAAATCAGGAGTAACTCAGGACTTACTGCTGGCTTAAGAAAAAACCCAGGCCAAGTTTCTCAGTTGGAATTGAGGTGAGATTTAATTAATGGTGTCAAACCTGTGTTTTACTCAGTAGCATTGCTCAATCTGTATATTTTATACTGAAAATAGGTAAAGATATTGCTAATAATTTCTTGTATGCAAAGCATCCTCTTAACCCTCTGCCCAAATTAATGGTTGTGGGTTTTTTTCCTGTTGTAACTCATATGATCAAAAATTCTTTGGATATGAATTTTTCCTGATACGTAGCTAGTTACTGATTATTGATTTAGTCTCCTTGGAGTGAAAAAACTAAAATATTCAATTCAGTTGTAATCATTCATGTAAAAGGGTATAAGTGCTGACCATTAGACTGTACTAAACAAAAGAGGCCTTATTTTTCCAGAAGGTGCCAGAATTTCCTGTATCATATAGAGTTAATTTAAGGGAATGTTTGCCTACCCAGTGTCTGGTAACTATATTACAGCAGCATTAATATTTATGTTAGTTATTGCATACTGCTATTTACATATTGAGAGATCATGCTGGGAAATCAGAGCCCTGCTGTATTTGGCACTGCCTGAATATAGTGACTGCCAAAATGTTTGTTTATGCAGTTACTGGATAATCAGCCAGTAGTACCCTTTCAGGGCCATTTCAGAATGCCATATTCAGTAAAACCTCTTGAAGCCAGGAAATCAAAAGAAATAATCTCACCTTTTCCCTTTTCTGAGCAATGCCCCTCACCACCTGTAACCCACATTTCTGCTTTGTTTTTCCAGATGGTGTCTTTACTGGTTTCTCTAAGACAAGTCTGTTATCTTCCCACTCCTTATTGCAAAACTTCCATTGATATGAGCAGTATTAAAATGTAATCATTTATATGAGTTCCGTACTCAAACACAACTAATGGAGGTAAGAGTCACCAAGGTCTGTTTCACTGTATTGGTAGGGATAAAAGATTCTGACTTGTCTCTAAGTGTTTAATTCTGATATATTTGTAAACAATGGATTCACTGAGAAGAAACAGATCCTTTTTTTAAGGTCTTGCACCTACCACAAAGGGTGTGAGATAGCTGGGTTTTGCCTGTCCGGAACTCTTAAATTTAAAAAAAAAGGAGAAAAAAAAGAGAAAAAAATAATAATCAGGATTTCTTTTTTCCAAGTTTGCCAAATTCAGGAGCTACTGCAGTTACAAACACTCTTGCTTACCGAATTCACCTCTATCTCTACCTTTTAAAATCATTTAACCCCGATTTATAAATCATGCTCTATGCAGTAAAAGTATGTTACATTAAAAGCAAAATTTGAAATGCTTTAATTTCATCAATCTTGACTGCTAAGGTCATGTCTTCTTTTCTGTGTAGAAGTTAAAACCACATGGCACCCATGGAAAAGTGTTAAGTGAGGAAGAGGGTGAAAGAAATGGTTGATTCTACAGACCTGGCCCAGTTTAATTTTCAGTGAAATCACAAGGAGAAGCTTATGAGTTTATGAATCTCATTATATCAAGTCATGTTACTCTCCAGTTTATCTTTTCTAAAGGGAAGACTACTGTGTTTCATGTTGAAATGTTAACCACTAACTGATCAAATTTACTATAATTGCAACTTAATTGTAATTTTAAACCTTATATGAAACCAGTGTATCCAAAGTGTGCATAAATAAAATCTCTTTTGTGGCAGTTTTGTTACTGGAAAGGAAAACAGATCGCATCAGGGAAATCTTTTGTTTGTAATAGTATTAATAATGCTATTTTGTACTCATCTTTATGACTACCAGGTGGTAAGTTTGATAGAAGTAATCCAGCTTGATTTAAAATCGAAACTAACTTTCAGTTCTTTATCCAGTAATACTCTTTTTTTTCTCACCTCCAAAGGCTTCAGTGATTGCCATGCTCTCAATCCCACCACCCAGAAGTTTACTGGAAAAGGGAAAGGATTATGACATAGTTAAACCAACAATATCATACGCAGAATGTAAAAAGAGACATTTTTGCTACTTTTAGAAATGTTTTCTTTTCTGCCTTACAGCCCCTCACTTCATGTGTTAAGTTCAGGGGCACTAAATGATGACTGATTCACAAATAATTAACCTTCCTTTCTCTATGCAAGAGAATGATCTATTGAAATCATTACTGGAGAGAAAGAAGAGCAAAAATAACATTTGAAAAGAGAACATTCCATTAAAATATTCAAGGGAGGTCTCGAAGACATACAAATTTTACCTGAGATGTAGAGATTGTTTTGACTAGATGAAAAAATGATATGTTGAGGATTTCTGGATGAAAATTCTGCTTATTTACAATGACTGTACAAAGTCCAGTTTTGCCTCAGAAAAGAATTGGTTTTGTTGGTTACTGATGCAGGCAGCTTGAGCCAGCACTAGCTCCCAATGCAAGGTAACTTATGTGTCCTAGTTGAATACTTATTCCATTATATTTTTGTGTCTCATTAAATACAATAAATATGATTATTGGAACAATTTGGCATAAGGAAGGATTTAAGTAGATAGAAGCTTACTCAAATTCCTGGCTGCCAGTAGTGATATGAAATACCATCTTGCGTTTTTCACTGTACTCAAAGGCAGTCAGGAAGCCTGGTTCCTAATGAAGACCAAAGAGAACACAAGAGGTTTATTTTAAATTTAACCTGAAGCTAAAGTGCAATATCCCATCTAAATATCTTCACTCTAGTCTCATTTACGCGGGTTGTGTATGAAAAGCACCACAGCATTTGTCTGCTTGTTGTAGAGTATGAAGTATTATCCATTTAGAGTAACGGGCAGAGTAATTTTCAAAATTACCTTGATGTGGTGAAAAAGTCTGTCAAGATAAATATTGCACAACATTTTCCAGAGCCCAGCATTAGTTTAAACTATCAGGAAAGTGGTGGTCTTACAATAAGCTTGTTTGCAGCTTCTTTAATCTTGTCCACCTTAGCCTCTGAAAGCCCTTTTACATTGCATAGTGCCCGTCTTGTGGTCATCTGGATTCCTTTGATTGTGCAGATCCCAACTGACTTCAATTTTTTAATGTCTGCCACATTCTGTGAAGAAAGTTCCCTTCTGTGAGTACTTAGGACAGTTAAAAACTAGAAGGCAAAGTAAACCTTTGAAATGTATTTTATTATATATTAATATGCCTGTGCATTTTCACCAAGAAACACATTTCCAGTAAACTCTTCATTGTGTAGTTTGTGACACAAACACCAGAAAATTCTGAATAATATCATGGTGCAGAGACCAGATCCTAGTGCTTTTGAGAGAAAAGTATCTTGGGTCCAGTTCTATTTACTTGGCCCTGTTCAGTGTCAGTCTTTCTAGATCCAAGCTGTTAGTAAAGCGACAGCACAGATTATTGCAGGTAGTGTGGAGCCCAGCCTTGTAAACCCTATATCATTCTGACCCCTAGCACAGATAATCTGTAGACCAGATAATCTGATTGTGGATAACTGGGAGCTAACTTGCAAGGATCGTTGGAAGCTGAATCTTAACTACTGTGCTGTTTCTGCATGTTTGCACTGTGTCCAGCTTGAAATACATGTATCCTCCAGAACTGACGGTTTGGGCTGGAGGGAACTACCAGAGTTCTTAATAAACTGGGTACAGTATTACTTCAGTTGAGCCCTATTGACACATTTTGTCTCCCCTCACCTTATTTTATGATTCCTACATCATTGGAAACTTAAAGGTAAGTAACTATGTGAAAGGTGTGGGATAATGCTCCTATTTACCATTTGCAGCCATGTTTTTTCTTTGAAAAAAATATGAACTGGATGTACCATCTATTTATCTTGAGTGTGTGGGTGCATGGGACATAAGAAGGGAGGGAGGTTATGCAAGAAATTAGTCATCTTCATTTGGAAGCTTATTTCTCATCCTGTGATATGTTTTTTTTATTGTTACATTAATAGGGATGGGTGAGGTAAAATCAATCATGAAAAAAAAAGACTTTTCCACCCAAACAAATATAACAAGAGGACCACAAAGATGATTAAAGGGCTGGAACACCTCTCCTGTGAGAACAGGCTGAGAAAGCTGGGGTTGTTCAGCCTAGAGAAGAGAAGGGTCCAGGGACACCATATAGTGGCCTTCCAGTAGTTAAAGGAGACCTATGGGGAAAATATGGAAGGGCTCTTCACAGGGACTGTAGTGATAGGATGAGGGGTGACAGTTTCAAACTGAAAAAGGAGTAGGTTTAGATTAAAGGAAGAAACTCTTCACTGTGGAGAGTAGTGAAACACTGGAACAGGCTGCCCAAAGAAGTTGTGGATGCCCCATCCTTAAAAGTGTCCAAGGCCAGGTTGGACAGGGATTGGAGCAATCTGGTCTAGTGGAACGCGTCCTTGCCTATGACAGGGAGGTTGGGACAAGATGATCTTTAAGGTCCCCTCCAATCTAAACCATTCTATCTTTCCATTATTCTGTGATTGAGTTGGTTTATTGTTTTTCTATTAAGACAACAGACCACTGCAGCAAAGATAAATTTTCTAGACCAAAACTGCAAATGCATTACCCTACTTCTGGATTTCTTGAGTGGCTCTGTCTTTGTGACTGCATCAAACTTAAAGCTGTTCTGCATTACAAGTCTCTTTGTTGTAGTCCTGGTTATATAAGTTCTTGTTCTGTCCTTGCACAGGTATACAATTCACCAACAGCTTCTGAACCAACAAGTGTATCCTAGGATATACACCTTCTTAGGCTAGAGTTAATACCATGAAGTGTGCCACAGTACTCCTGGTTTAACGCACTGACATGCCTGCCCCCTTACACCAACCAGCTGCTGATCCTGATCCTCTACCTCATGTTGCAATCCTCTCCCAGTTATGTGCCTCTGGAGTGGAAAAGGGAGCAAACTGAGAATTTACAAATAAAAACTCTTAAACTATACTTTTTGTTGTGATAATGTTTGGATTAATTGATTCACAAATCCAGTTCACAGGATGGCTACAAAAGTAGATGTGCCAGAAGAAGGGTTCTAGGGGCAGGAATACTCAGCAAAGGCTGCAGCACCTTAATTCCTACCAAAGACTTTTTTGGGGGAAAAAAAAAAAAAACCAACACACAGAAAAAAAAGTCAAACCACAGCCTTGGTTTTGCTGATCTGACTTTCTTTGTGGCCAGACTGTCAGATCTAGTAAATATTTCTCTCTTTATTGCTAGGAAAAAAAATTAAACTCATGCAACTCTAAGCAAATTAATTTAACAGATATGGGTCATCATATGCGCACACAAAGATTTTAACTGGCACAGCTGAGAACAAAAACTTCCTCTGGGTTGTGGGAATAACCACTTGGAAGGAAGAAAAGGAGCAGAAAACCCTTATTAATCTAGAAGAACTAAACCCTTATTAATCTAGAAGAACAAACCCTTATTAATCTAGAAGAATAGCCTACGTCATTATTCTTTATTTTCAAGATCTTTCATACTTTATCATTCTCTGCATACCATGTCTCATTTAATTTTGACAGGCTAATATATCTGCATTCCAGCTCATGAGGTCAGTCTTTGGTCAACTTGTTAAATGTTTAACACAGAAATTTGTGTCTTTTTCCTATGTTCCCATAGTTAGAGCTTCCAACCTCATAATCCTTCTTCAGAACTCTCTTTAAAAACGTCAGTTAATTGCGAATAAAAGCCATTGACAATCACATGCTGAGCCCAGTGACTACAATGCTGATTAATGCTGTCTTACGGTGTCTGTGTCCTCCCTGTCTGTACTTGTCTGTAGTCATTCATACTAGAGTTAAATCTTACATTTCTTTGGGCAAACCCAACTTTTATCCTGCTTCTACTAACATGAGCCAATCTCCTGGATAAACATATAATAATAGCAATTCAAATAAATAGGTGATGTTTATATGATAATAATTAAGATGATGATGGTGATGACAATTATAGGAGTTCATATTTGATGAAGAAAACTAACCACTGATTTCTCTAGCTACTAATATTTTCCTAACTCTCACTCTACCCCCTTCACAGGCATGCTGAAAATAGTACAGTAACAATTGTCATGGTGTAATTTCACAGGCACCAAAAATGCAGGAGTAATTACAAAGATTGGCAGGAACAGGAAGTAATCTATCACAGTTTTGAAATAAATTAGCAAGTAGTTGTTTTTCCAAGAGTGCTGGGTGCTAAATACTTTGAATATCTTGCCACTTTATTTAGAAGTCTGATGGGAATGAGGTTTTCTGAAAAACCTCTCTTACCACCAAAGGCAAAACTTGCATTCACATGACTGATTTAGAACTTATTTCAAGGTGGAATTTCAGTTATTTATATCAATGTGTATATGCTTTTGGAAATAACCTTACAGTAGCTTTAAATGGACTATTCTGTGCAGTGTAGTCACTGATAGTACTTACAATTCCATGTTTCTGTAGCAGGTCAATATCCTGAAAAAAGGATTCCTAAAAAGATAGCAGAAAAAAATTGTAAACATTTGTAAATATTTTAGTTATTTTCCTTAACAAAACATTAATACTTATTGAGCTGCCCAAAGAAGCAAAGCCATAGTGAGCCAAGAAGGCCTATACATTTCAAGTTTTTCATGAAATGTATCTTCACAGGCAAGGAATCCTCTGCTGTACTAATAAAACTTGTGTTATGATCATCATCTTGTTCTTTTCCAACACAGTTTCTCAATCTTTTCAGGCTGATGAACATCCCTTGGAATCATAAGATTAATTGATAGTACCCTTGCATTTAATATAGAAGTGTAAAATATAAAGAAATTATGGTAATCCTGTTAAAAATTGTATTTAACTTTTGAAAGGTTAATGAGGAGTACTTGAAGAACAAGGCTGTACTGGGACTAAGAAATTAGATTTTCTTCATATTAGACTTGAACAAAATTTTAAATGCACTGAACCCCCTGATGGTCTTTGGAGACCTCCTGTCTTTCTGTGAATCTCATAACATTATCAAAATACTGTCAAATAACAGTTGCCACACATATTTTTTCAATTAACCATAAATTTACCTCATCATCCTGATACCCTGGTTCTTCTTGGACTACTTGATCCTCCATGGCCTTCATCATGAAAGAGCAGGCAATAAAGTATTGATCACTACTGGGAAATGGAAACAAAGATAGTATTGGGGTAGCAATAAATAAGTAAATGACTATAAGAGGACTTCTAAGAAGTCCTTGAACTACAGAACCTTTTCAGTATGCCATCACATATGGATTCAAACTTGGATTCTGCTTCCAACACTTCATTACCAGATCAAAAGGAGATCTAAACAGTTATTGTCTGCCTATTTTGTTTACAAAAGTCTTGTCTATAGAGAGGATGGCAGAAGTGAGAAAGGAAATACTATAATTTTATAATTTTTTTTTTGGGGGGGAGGGTTGGAGTGAAAATACAGTGAAGTCACCTTTGTTATATTTAATAGATCAAATATTCCTATAAAATCAGCTTTTTCTGGTAGTGTCAGGTTATTGTTAATTTCTGTCTCAGAACCCTAGCAATTATGGAACAAGAAATCATGCCTTCACATCATGTGTTGTATCAACCAGAAAAATAATTACAGTAAAATATTAATGTAAAAATACTTGAGGAGATATTAATAACCCTCTTAGCTCCAAATACTGAAGAAAGAAAAACAAGTAATGCAAAAGGCAATACAATTATATTATAATTCCTTTTTCCACTAAAAATGTCCTTTTGAAATGTGCATAATCCTGCACTCCAAGCACAGCTGAATAGGTTACGGTGCTGCTCTCCTACTCCCCCATCCTTAAGCAACTGGCATCTCACAGCAGAAGGAGGAGGCAGACCCAGGTCTGTGCCTTCCTGCAAGGCTAGGAGGGAAAATACAGAAATTATGCCACACCCTACTGAAAGCTTTAGGGATGAACACAATCTTCCAGCTTAGTGGAGAGGCCTCCCACTGCTGGTGCTTTGGCTCACTGAAGACCCAGAGGATTTCAGCAACTGCTGCCTGTAGTGAACCAGATAAAAGGGTGAAAGTCTGAGACAACACAGCAAATTCATGAATAAACAAGGATCTTTGTGAGGCAACACAAACACTTTTGTGCCACCTCAGGTGCCCTGACCCTCCTCTTACTGTCCTGGTAGCTAATTCCTTAAGGTATGTGAGCAAGACCTGTGTGCGTCCTTTCAAGAGACGCAGACTGTTGGCGTGACAGGGACCTGACCTCAGAACACAACATTGGGTTTAATGAGTGGGTTTTGAACTGACAGGAGCATGACAGCTGACATGACTGCAGCCGAGTTTGGGTCCTGCCACAGGGGCAGGAGGCGATCTGGCCTGCTCCAAGGGGCACTGTGGTGGAATTTCACATCTCTTGACTCAGAGGAAAATAAATGATTAATCGTCTATCAACACATGGATTTTTTTGTTTTGTTTTGTTTTCCTTTGCCAACTGTCTTCTCAGGGAATGCAAATTTCTGTTCCCAAAGGGTGAAGCACTGTGGAATTGCGCTCCCTCAGCGAGCACCAGATTCCTTGTTAAAATTGCAACAATAACTAAAGCACAGCTCATCCCCGGGCACCTCCAGCAGCAGGGGGCTGCGAGTGCTTACAGTTTACAGAGGCTGTGAACTCCCCAAGCCCTCCCGGGCTGCCGTGCCTGCCCGTCTGCCTCGTCTTGAGGGAACGGCCCGGGCGCTTTTCCCGCCGGAGGGGGTGCAGGGCCTGGGGACGAAGGGCTCTCCCGCCAAAACGCGGCGGCCGTTACCCACAGGCCCGGTCCCGTCGGGCCGCCATAAGGGAGGCTTCTGACGGGAGCGGTGACTGCCTGCCTCTTTCCTAACCCCCGCACTGAAATGCAGTTGTATTAATGACTTCAATCACTTTATCTGCTACCATATATCAGCTGCTCTATTTGCCATTTCTAAGGAATATTATGTTACTCTTTGTTTTACACCCGACGAAGACAGGCTTAATTAAAAACATTGCGTGGGGTTGGTGTGGAGGGAGATCAGTTCAACAGCCTTATCTTTTCGGGGTGCTACATACACAGCTTCCTAAACAAGGCATTTTTGGATTGGATGGCTAAAACCCGTCAGAAAGCTGGAAGGGAACTCACTTGCCTGAAGTCACAGGACAAGAAAATGACGCTGAGTCATACGCATGACTTAACCTGCTATTTTAGAAGGAGGGAAAAGGCACTTCTTACGATACAGACACTTCCACAAGACCTCTGCAGTCTTCTTGCAGACAGTATTTGGATAGCAGTCACCTGTTTTAGCTCACATCCAGCAGCACAGTTAATACAGGACTGCACATCAAGGAGATGTCCGTGTGAGCAGGAGTTGTTCCTGGGTGCCCCTGGCCATTGCTGTCCTCCTGGGTAAGGGGATTTAAATAGCAGAAGGGATGGGGACAGCATCTCAGCCTGTTTCAAGGTGCTTGTGAAAACTTATCCACCCTCTGCCTGTGGGAAGTTAAGAGCATGGGTGCCATCAGTGTCTCAATCCTATCAAGTGCTAGCCATGTTGGGAAACCAACCAACAAAATCTGCAGCCCTTAACCACCATCAGCACTCCACAGGTCTTCATTCGAGACATCAAGAGATTTATCTAAGTACCTAAGGTCTAATCCTGGGTGCCCAAGGCTTTGTCTGTATAAAGGAACTGGCTGGCACTGCTTTTCAAAACAACATTATTCTGCAAGAGCTATTCCAGAAGAGCACTTAGGCACACAGCCCTTTAAAGAATTCCTTTGCAAAGTATGTTTTTATTCCAGAACAGAATGCACAGGCACAGAGCAATCCTTCTGTTGCTGCTAACAGCTCTGGAAAAGCTAATGCCTCTGTAAACAACTTTCCATCCATTATCCTTCTACTTCTCAGAGGGGTCAATGAATGCACAGGATCTGAAGATCATTTCCCACCTCAAAGTACTACTTGGGGCAATAGTTTACATTGTACATCTTGAAAATGTGTGGTCATTGACTGCTTATTCATCTGCCAGCTGGTGCAATAACCTCACATATCCCATCATATTACACACCAACCAAGTGCATCGAGGCATCCCAGAGCCTGCTCCTTCCCTCTTACAGGTTCTGCTACTGACTAGTGCACCTCCAGCTGTGGGTGAGGCATTGGCAATCTGCTTTTATTTTATTTTATTAAGATCACCTACTGGTTTGGACAAGACAAGACCCAAGTCAATCCATTACCGTAAAAATACTAAGCATCCAGCTGATTTTCTCATTCTTGCAAACCATTTTAATCCATGGTGGCAGTAGGGAAATCATGTGGGGGTTTTGTTTGGTTGGTTGGTTGGGGTTTTTTTTGTTTTGTTTTGGGGTTTTTGTTTGGGGGTTTGGTTGGGTTTTTTTGGTTGGTTTTGATTCAGATTTATGTGGATCAAATGGATTAGAGTCAAATATACAAGCTAATGCCTTCTCTGAACTTTCAAGTTGGCACTTTGCCTGTTCTTAACCAAGACAGAGTAATCTGACATTTGGTCTTGCAGAACGTAACCCTTGAAGGGTTAGCCTGGTATACAAGCATACATTTATGTCTGAATTGTTTTGGGAAAAAAAAAAAAGTGCCTTCTGGTTTCCATAGGAATGCTTTTCACTTATAGTTGGTCCCAGACTAAAACTGTGATGCACCTGAAATCTTCCCAGAACTGCAGAATGCTTCTTGGTAGGGATGCAGCAATTTCTTTGCATTCTTTAGCTCTCCTTTCTCTAGCATCAATTGCTGGGTGGGTTTTTTTCCTCTGTAAAGTTGGAAATACATGCTGGGGAGGAATGGGGGAGAGAAAGAAAAATAATATTAAATATTGGAAAGGCATTCCAGGTATTAACAAGGCAGAAACTTCTGTTTCTCCTGCAGCAAAGGAATATACAGAACTAGGAGGAACTACAAAAACTACATGTATACAGTAGGTCTCAGGATAGAACTGATGAAATATCAGACCAGCTTCATTGGTCAGACTGAAGTAACAAGAGGGCTCCATTGCTAAAATGGAATTACTGAAAGGAATTGCTGAGGAGGCCTTTCAATATTTAAAGTGGGCCTGTAAGAAATACACAGACAACCTTTTGAGGAGGGCCTGTTGCAACAGGACAAGGCATAATGTTTTAAACAAAAAAAGAGTAGATTCAAACTAGATTTAAGGAAGAAATTTTTTGCAATGAGGATGGTGAAACACTGGCACAGGTTGCTCAGAGAGGTGATAGATGCCCGCTCCCTGGAAACATTCAAGGTCAGGTTGGATGAGGCTCTGAGCAGCCCAGTGTAGTTAAAGATATCCCTGATTGCTGCAAGGGGTTGGACTAGGAGACCTTTAAAGATCCCTTCCAACCCAAAGCATTCTGTGATTCTGTGGTTCTATGAATAGAGATGGTACTGAGAGACTTCTCTGTGCCAGCCTTGAGAACCAAGGCAAAGTCTTGAGAAAATACTCAAACACTACACTTTTGGGAGTGATCTTGCTACTTCTAATTCACCTTTAATTAATCAAAAGGACATGTTACAGGATTAGAGATCTCCCTTCTGTGTATCAAGATGTCCTGTCCAGACCACGGTTCAGCATTGCAGCTCGGGAGGATATGATCTAGAGGACCATATCCATTGATATTAAAAAGATGCCAGGTCAAATCAGGACCAAAACAGGTTGGATGTGACTGAAGAAGGTGCCAAAGATAACTTATTAATTAATATCAAAATACCAAGAATTCAAGCATGGGTATTTTTCTAAATGAAAAAGAAATTATCTGTATGTCAACAGTACCAATGCATAGCTGTCCAAGCACCATGAGTTTCATTTTCTTTGTGATCATTTTGATAGGTGATTGTGAAGCAAGTAATTCTTCGTATATAATGAAAAATGACATGATAAAAAAAAAAAAAACCAGACTGGAATAAGCAAAGCTACTTTAAAGCTTTGCAAAATCTAAACCTAGTTAGAGGCAAAGTCTGTCAGAAAGATAAAGGAGATAACAAAAGGAGTTTTCTTTTGAGAATGCACAAGGAATTTTTTGATTTAAAATAAAAAAAGCAAACTAGTAACAGAACAATCGGACTGAAAGGGACATCAAGAGATTATCCAGCTCAAAGCAGAATCAGCTAAAACTTGGCAGATGATTGTTTGCCTGGGGGGGCTGGAGATTTTCTTTTATCAGAGTTTTCTGAGATAGAATCAGACCATTATAGTGCTTGGCTATCCTTGCTATTGCCCTTATTTTCCACCATTCACTATGTAACGCAATTTTGTCTATAAAAATATGCAGTATACCTTCAGCTAACTTCTCGTTTTAAAGGTCAGATAACTATGACTCTTATTAATTTTTGCATTCTCATGTTTTCGACCCCAAATGAGAAAAAATGCCAGCATATCCAGTTCCAAAACACTGCTCAAACCTTGTGGGCTCTCTGGTATTGTGTATAGTTGGCTCTTACCTGCTCGTGGATTTGGGGGCTAAAATACTGTCACTATATAGCTCTGTAATGCAGTATTTTCATTCTCATTAATTTGTATCAAATCCACAAGGCCTGAGGGCTGAGGCTTGTCAGGCTTGGTTTGTTTGAACTTCATTCGACCCTTCTGTACTTTTTACTTGGTTAGCTGTGACAGCAGTTTCCATAATTTACCAGGTCTACAGCTGATTTGTTTTACTTCTGTTTATCTGTGTGGTACAGACAGTGTTTTATATAAATAGCAGCAACAGTTATTCTAGGTAGAAAGAGAGATTTACAACTAGCATAAGGATGCAGTGCAGAGAAATACAGGCCTGGTGCAATATCAGAGGCCTTGAGAAGTGGGAACACAAGATGTGCAGAGGAGTACAGGCACACAAAGATAACAAGCAAAGCACAGTCTTGACACTGGAGACCTGATGGCTATAAAAAACTCACCGATGATCAGTCAAAGAAATGCTGACCTGGAGCTGGATGAAACTGGTTTTAGGGGTAACAAAGAGAAGAAAAAATAGTAACTGACATATGTAACAGGCACCACATATCCTGAAATCAATATAGCATGGTTCTGCATACCAGTGAAGAAAGGTGTCAATGCATGCTAGCAAATATTTTAAAATTATGCCAAGTGGATCCTAGAGCAAGGAAAGAGAAACCTACCATGTGAAGATCATATGCTCCCAGCAAAATACTCCAGATGCCAACAACTTTCCCTATCATGCTCCCAACATGCACACCAGAATGAAACCATCAACCTTAGAACCTACAGAATCTGTGGAAGGGTGAGTGAAATACAAGGAAAAGGAATAGAAGTCAAGATACATATATGTTAACATTTTATAGAAGTACTTTCACTGCAGTATTACTCTGTCTCATCTGTAAACTTACATCTGCATCAATATTCATCACAATCTCAAGATTTTATCTACAAACAATAGATTCTTGGCCTTAATTATCCACAAAGTGCATTTTCTTTTTATCCATAGACAGGTTTTCAGTGCAGCAGCATGTCACTAGTGGCTGACATACCCACTTCTTAATTTCAGTGGCAGCTGCTAAATTAGAGGAAATGCAAGGATTGCCTGACCTAACAAGCAGACCAGTAGCAAAATGAACAGACATGGGTTAAGTTGTTTGCAATTAAAATTCAGTCCTTTAAAAATCTATCACTGAGCATATTTCTAACCTATGATAATATATATATATATCTATATGTATAAAATTAATCTATTTTAAGGCAGCTTTTAAATCTTTTAACAAAATATATTTTCCTGCTTGGGAGGCTGGTGCTGTGACCTCCAGCAATTTATCCATCTCTGCATTATTGCAAGAAATGGAATGCAGTTGGGAAAGTATATTCCTCTGAATCATGAAATGTATACTTTGGGAAATACAGGTCTTTTTACAACTGGGAGAGCTTTCTAAATAGCTTTTGCAAATGCCAAAAGAACTGCTCTTGACATACATAGATTTTTGTTCTGGAATAAGTGCACCTTGTTCTATTTTAGCTCAATCAGCTTCATGATAAACAGGAATAACTACAATAATGAAATAAGACTGCCCACATATGTAGCTAAGTGGGAGCAGGAATTGCTGCTACATACATCTTTGTTTATTTGAAATGACCTTAAAGATCAGATAAAAGCAGGATGAAGAAAGCAATAGTAACATTCACTTCCTATGAAAATGTTATCAGTCTTCAAAGTCAGTGAAAATGCCACTGACAAGCTTGCATTTGAATTAAAGCTCAGTCACAGGCCTGGTTAAAGTCCATGAGTAAGTGATTGACTAAACATTCCTCCACCGGCAGATGAAATTGGAAGCCATCACTCAGTGGAATGAAGTACAGCTAACAGCCAGTCAGGCACTAGGGTTAGGCCTGAGCAGACCTAACCCTAACAGAGCATGGCCAGGCTCCTATGCTCCCTTCAACTAAAGTCTTCCATTTCAGTTCTCAGAGCCTGAGTTTTGGGTTGACCCAACAGGGCACTGTGCTCTCCCTCATCTAAATGGCTTTGCATTTCTCTTCTTTGTATTCACTCTCTAGCTCATCTGAACAGTAAACAGGAAAAGATGGGACCAGGCAGCTAGGGGAGGGGAAGAGAGGCAGGGAAAACTGCCTTAGCAAGGTGTTGGACCAGTTTTACCATTTGGCAGACTCTCACCATTCCTGTAGACTTCTCTGGGACTGAATGCTAATTCAGGAGGTAGACTTTGCCTGGTGCCAGCTGTACACATTGGTGTATGAGACAGAAAAAAGAGAGGAGCAACAGGGGTTATGATTTTAGGAGGAAGCTGAGCCAGAAAACTATTTAATTGCAATAACTCATCAGAAAGGGAGTTAAAGCAAGAAAATTGTTCAGAGATCCATCTCCCATGCTGTGGAACACAGGACTGTGTGTATTATTCACAACAAAGAAATTCTGACTCCTAATAAAAGCAAACTGGAAGTACTGCAAATATTGTCCTAACTCTTATGGCCAGAAGACTTAATGCTTCTCTAACTTACACACTAGCATTGAAAATTAATCTGAAAAAGACACAAAGCAAGGCAGCTTTATCCACAGAACATAGGACAGAAGATTTTTCAGTGTTACAGCTAAAACCCCTATAACTCATGGAATGTTTCCTTCTGCCCTTCACCCTCCTGTCCCCTCCCCTATATTCCAGCTCATAGAAGCAGAGTGCTTCCCTTGTCAAGTAGGCTGAATAATGACTTTGAGTACACTACTCCATTTTGTACTCAGGACAGCATTTTCAATGGTGTGCTTCAGAAAGAAAAATGTATTTAATGTGCAGCTAACAGAAAATTTTTAATTCCCAGGTCAGAGCAGAACTCCCTGGTCACATCCAAGAGTGGCATTTTAGAAGAAAAACATGTTTAAATTCACACCTGGAAGAGGTTCAGCACTGGTATTCAAGACATTTCTTCATTAAAAAAACAAACAACAACAACAAACCCAAACAAAAAAACCCCAAACAAAACGAAAAAGCAAACAACAACCAAACTTTGAAGAGCTTCTACTTGAAAAACTCATCATTTTGACAGTGTATCTTCATACCTTATGAAAAAGTTAAGGCTTTCTACCTCAGCCTCTTGGTTGGTAGCAGCTTTTATTCTAATCAGCCATGCTGCAGAACTGAGCATGCTCTTCATTTGGCCAGCTATCTACTTCTGGCTTTGCCTGCTGCTTCTGCTAGTGAATTTGTATGTAAACCATAGAAAAAAATCCAATCTTGCTCCATTCGTAGTCCGTATGTTTGCCTGACTAGTGGCCAGAAGAGATCATAAGCAGTTTTTTTTTTTTAATCCCAGAACTTGGATAGGCATTGACTGCATCATCACAGAGTTATTTTTAGAGTAATATTTAGAGCCATTGGGAGCTGTAATGAACTTTAAAACACCGTATTTCCTTGATTTTGCTGCACGTAGAGCCTTAATTTTTAGTAATGATCCAATCTTGCACCTTTAAACTTCAGAGATACATAAGACTGATTATTCTTGGTTTATTCCTTGTTCCCCATTCCTTGGATTACCATGGTTTCTTTACCAGCCTTACTGGAAATATTTCTTATACATTTTCTCTGTCCATACCTGAAGAAAGCTTTTAATCTCTTCTCATGTTTTTGCTGAATTGGTGATTTTAAATGACATGTAGGTGTCTTTGAAACTCAGTGCAGGTGTACAAATCCCACTTGGTTAACTACACCCCAGTCCTTCCTACTGCAGTCTTTTTTCCTGTTTTGTCTGTCCCCACTGCTGTTTTCCCATTGGATTATTAAGGCAGCACTTCCTGCTTTAATGACCAGGCAATCCAAGACAGAGGAATAGGTCAGAGTTTCTCTCACACATAACTTCTGTTCTTAGGGCAATGACTATGAGACAAGTAGGAAATCACATGGCAGCCAAATATTTGACTTCAAAATAGTATTTTAGTATTGAACTGCAGCCATGAGATGTTCCTCACGTCCTCAGCTCGTGCAAATTGTAGATAACAAGCTGAGGAGAATAACAACCCTCTTTCTTCCCTGGCATTTGTTTCAGCTCTCTTGAAGGATCTGCTTCCAGAGAAGAGGGTAATGTCCTTTCACCCCTACTTCTTGGGAAGGCTAAAGGTTACAACAGGGACAGGGAAGGGACTTACTGGCTTAGGGAAAGAACCTGTGCAGAAAAACTGACAAAGAAGCAGCACTAAGACATGCAAAGCAATCCTGCTTCTACACTCCCTTTACACAAGCAACTGCCATATGTAGATGTCAAGCAGATCAGCTATGTCAGAAGGAGGGAGAAAAATTCCCCCAATCTATCACGTCATCTCCCATCCGTCTCCAAACACTGCACCACCTCTCTAGATGAGGTGCTATTTATAGTCTAGCTTTGAGCATATATGTTGAAACAGCTCCCAAACACTTTCCTTCTCATCCATTTCAAGCTTTGCATCTTGGTCTGGAGATCTGAAATATTAAATATTAGCAGTTGCCTGGCACATGTCAGTGAACCCAATACCTAAGGAAGTATTTGCACTGGTTAAATACTCACAAGAGGATACAGATACAAACAGCTTGGACGGGTTGCAACTGTCTAGGTTTGACAAACTTACACACTCTCTACTTGTCATATGGGGAACACATATTACAGCATAGCAAAGGCCTTCAGAACAACAAGCTTGCAAAGTCTTAGTAAAATAAAGAGTATTTTTCCTTTCCTTCCAAACTCTATACCTGGAAAAGTCACTGTTTTGTATTTTATCTGCTTGGAATTGGAGGACGTTGTTTGTTGAAGTTGGTACTTGCTAGAAGCTCATTGATGTCTCAGTTTGTTCAAGAAAAATGAAAGGCAGAAAATTTTTTAGTAGTTAATTTTGAGTAGTTTACCATGTTGGTAGGATTAATGCCTTAATTCTCATTTGTTCTCTAGCTCATCCACAAGTGACTCATAGCTGTTTCTAGGTCAAAGTACAGCAGCCACTAGTGCTAACGGCACCACATTGCAGTCATGGGAAAGGGAATGAAAACACTCCTGCTGAAATGGCAGGAGAAAATGCAGGGCCAGAGAAGGCAGTTATAGGCTCGCAAAATAACTCTGACACCAGAGTAATGTCCTTATCTAGTAAAAAGTAACCAATGGAACTATTCCATAAAACACCCAGACAAGTTGGCTGTCTCCAACAGATTTATGGACTCCATTAATTGCTTTAACACAATTAATAACGCACAACACACTCATGTGTTTCCATGTGTACATCTGGGTGAAACACGGCACTAATGTCATATGGTCACTCTATTTCTCTAAGCCAATTTTATAAGCAAACTGATCTCTCTCAAATATCTACTTCCTGCATAGTCACTCAGTGAAATAGGTTTCTCCCTTGCCACTGCTACAGTAACAAAGCAACACTGAGAAGAGAGCTTTTTCTAACACTCAGTAATGACAAGACCATGGCTGTGGTGAGAAAAATCAACATGCTGGCAGTATGGCAGTATCACTTAAATATAATCAAATACAGGGATTCCAAAGAATAAAAGTGATCCGGAGCCTGGCAGGATTGCTCTAATAATGTATATGAAAAGGAAAAATACACCAAACTCAATTTAGCTATACATTGACCACAACCATTCCTTGCACCATTCATACATCCTTCTCTTGCTTTTTTCCTTCTGCCTTATCTTCTTTGCTCTCTGTGCTTAGCACTTTCCCCTTCTTTGTGTGACAAATAACCATTTTCCCCTTTTTCCTTAATCACTAAGAAAAAAACTAATTCATTTCTATTAGAGATTTCAAAGTAATTTGCTATTCTGCATCCAAGAACAGTGGTAATGCTCTTGCATCAGTCCATCATCCAGGTCATTCAGGTCCCAAGATTTCAAAACAGGAATGAAATCAGAAGCTCATAATTAAACAGTGCAAGGCACCTGCAGTTCCCACTGACCATAAAAGAAATGGTTATTATGGAGCATTTTGGAAAGTGTCATTACTTGTCTAGGTGACTAAATATCAACTAAGACATTGTTTTAGAAACTGCAATTCTTGTTTTTTTTACTGACTGGATTATCCTTATATGCAGCCTGTTAGATGCTGTTTCACCTGTCTCAGTTTCAATTACAAGCTTTCCCTTGTTCTATGCAAGGCTTGACATACTGCCACAATCCCTGACAACAAGTTATCACTACCAGTTTTTTAATCTTGCAACTGAAGCAGCCCATTACTTCAGCAGTAAATGAATGAATGAATTGTGAGAACTGCTTGCCTACTGACCCATGAAAACAATTTAGCTTTCTTTTGGACTGACAAGATTTGTGTATCTTCAGAGACTCGGATTTTAATCTGCTTTTATTTCCAAAATGAATTCAATTACATAGATGTGT
Organism: Indicator indicator; assembly: GCF_027791375.1. NCBI lineage: Eukaryota > Metazoa > Chordata > Aves > Piciformes > Indicatoridae > Indicator > Indicator indicator. Next base: position 8,484,349 of record NC_072023.1, on the reverse strand, counting down.
GAACTGGGAACTAGTTTCTAAATATGACAGGCTTTCCCTCACAGTAACATTGAAAATATGTGATTCTTCACAATAATCAAGCACTTGGTGCATAAGTCAAAGTATCATTTTCTCTGTGCTGCATTCTTGCTTCTTTCCTAAAGGAAATGTCTGCTGCCTGGAGAGCAGAGTACAGCCAGTGAGTGCTGCCTGTGGAGTGCTGCCCTGCAATGAGCAAAAATTCCTGAACAGCACTTTTCTCCCATCTTCACAGTGGGCTATACATGCTAAGCTTCACAGTATCTCATAATGCAGTTCACTTGTTTGTATGGACAAAGCACACCTGATGTTCATGTAAGACATGAGATAAAATAATCTCAGAAAGTGATTCAGAATGCACGTCCTGTTTGCTCTCCCTTTTAAACAACGTGGCAGCTCTGCTCAAGAGCCCAACTTTCATTTCATTTCCAGCTGTGGAGGGTTACAACAGAACACAAGAAACTTGAGACATCATCTCCCTGGATCTTCCCTGCATCCATTATTCGGATTCAACACACTGGAGGTTTAATATATCCTTATTTCCTGGAAAGGACATCTTAAGTGACCCAGAGAAACAGGGCTGTAAAAGTAAGAGAAGAATGAATGGAAAGACAGACATGAAGCAAGCAAGGAGAAGCCAGCAGGATGAAACAGAGCTTGACACAAGTTTTGACTGCTGTGTGAACTCCACATGTCCTCTGAATCTTATGTCTCCTGGTCACCAAAGCCAGCCTTGTGCAAAAGCTGCCAGGAAGTGATGGATTCCATCCAGAGCACGTGAGCAGATGAACTGCCTGCATATTTGCTTAAACTCTTCAATGTGAACACTGTGGCCAAAATGGTGAATAATAATTGGAAAACCTCTTCAGAGGCCTGGGAGCTTTGCATATATACCGTATGCAGCGTGGCCAGCATATCAAGAGAGGTTATTCTGCCACTCTACTTGGCTCTGGCGAGACCTCATCTGGAGTACTGTGTCCAGTTCTGGGGCCCCCAACACAAGAAGTACATGGACCTGATGGAGAGCATCCAGAAGAAAGTCACAAAGATGATTAGAGGGCTGGAGCACCTCTCCTATGAGGACTGGCTGAAGCAGCTGGGTCTGTTCAGCCTGGAGAAGGTTCTGGGGAGACACTACAGAGGTCTTCCAGCACCTGAAGGGAGCCTACAAGAAAGCTGGTGAGGGACTATTTACAAGGACATGTAGCAATAAAACAAAGGGTTTTAAACTAGAGAAGGGCAGATTTAGATTGGGCATTAGGAAGTTCTTTACTATGAGGGTGGTGGAATGCTGGAACAGGTTCCCAGGGAGGTAGTGGAGGCCCTGTCCCTAGAGACATTCAACACCAGGCTTGATGGGGCTCTGAGCAACCTGGTATACTTGGGGATGTCCTTGCTTACTGCAAGGGGGTTGAACTAGATGTCCCTTCCAACCCGATACATTCTATGATTCTATGACACACACTTTTTCTGCTTCTTAGAGGATCCACATTTTACATATTAGTATTGTGAGAAAGGCCCAGCTAAAGAAACGTAAACATGAAGAACATGTATGTGTGAATTCAGGGAAGGAGGGCATAAGCTGAGTTTGAAAGACAAGGGCTAACTCAGTTTGCAACATACAGCTTGCACCAGCTGCTTTTCTGACAGAAGTGAAACTACTCTCACCTATCATCCACTCTGAAATTGTACTGCAAAGCTCTGTCTTGGACTCCCTAGTACTGAAACATGATCTTGGGAAACCAGAAGAGAAGCAAATATACAAGGCCTGATTCAGCAGTAAAGAGAAAAGAAAAATGGGTATAAGGAAAGGAAAAATCACAACTCTGTATGCGTTTTAGTTAAGAGGCCATGGACGCACCGTTCCTTTGAATAACAAAGGCTACATTTCAGGCAAAGCAGTGACTGCAGCTCTGGAGAGCCAGTAATTAAGGAAAGAAGTGCATGATTTGGGCTTAAAAAAAAAAAAGGAAAAAAAAAGGATGGAAACATTTCCATCTGCTTTAAAGCAGGTCATGTTAGCAAAAAAGAACAATCAGGCAGGTTATTAGTACAGATATTTATAACTTTTTGGAGACAATAAAAGCCGGCTGTGAAAAGTGAAAGAAAATTAAGAACCCAGGAATAAGTAAATAATTACAAGACAGAGGTGAACTAGATGAAGGCAGAGATTGTCTGAAAGACAGAGGGCAGACATAAGTAACCAGAAATCAAAACCTAGCTTTACCCCATTTTATTTCTTCTGTTATTAAGAGCTCTAGTATCCATAAGAAAAAGGCATGGACTTTCCTTATAATTACTTGGTGATTCCATGCAGGGATATCACCCGTGCCACCCCAGTACCCTCAAAAGTTACAATACAAGTGATGGTTGGATACTAGGATCCCTGCCATAATTAGTTAATAGGTGCCTGCACGCACTCCCCAAATCTCTGTTTACAGCATAAGTATTAGTTTCAGATTGCTCCTGTAGGAACGAGTATCTCCAGCTCGTTTCGCTGTCTATATGCTTTCTTTGCCTAGCTGTAACCACTTCAATGAGGGCCTCCTGGTGGTGGAACCTGCGACAGTCAAGCAGGATGAAAGCATAACGCTTTGTAAAGCAGTGAAACAGCTGTTGTCTCTTGACTTGGCTACAAAGAAAAAACAAAGAGAGAAAAAGAGGTGAGATATTTAATAACTGCAATACTAAAAGAAGGGACATCATTAACTGCAGAGCACTGAGGCAACAGGAATTTTCTCACTGCTGAAGAAATTGGGCATGCCAAAAAAATGTCATCAGTTTAAAATGCAGTCTCATTTAGCTCACCAGATAATGTAGCAAGTTTTAAGGAGCAATAATTACAATAAATATTCTCTTTAACATCAGAGTAAGTCTAGAGTACATCTCCTGAATTCAACAGTCAGTGGAACTTCCCCATAATTATGGATATAGCAAAGAACAATAAGAACCCTGCAGTGTGTATGAAACAAAAAGGAAAGAGAAACACTAGAGAGTTAAAAGTGGCTCTGAGACCATCTAAGCTGTAGATTCTGTATCACTTCTGAACCAAAAAAGCCAAAGAAGATGCTCCAAATTAGGAGACCAAGAACAGCTTGGATCTATTCCAAAATTTACACTTTGTCATGTGCTACAGCCCCATCTTCATCATGTCATTCTCTCAGCCTTCCACCAGTGTGCCCAAAGACATCTTCATAAAGAGCTATGCAGTTTCCTTACACAACGATGGTAATATGCAGGCTCCTCACTAGTTAATGAGCTTTTGCAGATCCTAAGTGATAGCTGTAGCTGTTGTACTGGGAGAGAAAATGTGTGCTAGGTGTTCACTTCCCCACAAAGTGAAAGGCACAGAAGATGCTACACCATAATGCTTTTAGCATCACTTTAACATCTTGTGGCAGGAGAACAATGCAATGTATTGAGAGGCAATGTCAGAAACACTGATGGTCAGCTCTTGTCTCAGTATCCACCTGACATAAGCTACTGCCAGAATAGCCTAGGACCCTGCTGCAGCAAGGAAATTAATTCCGTGGCGTTTTTCAATGAAATGGAGCCTGGCAAGAAATTTAATTTAGGAAAACCATGCCAAAGAAGAAATATTCCTGAAGCAAATCACCCCAAAAATCAGACAGTGAACCTCTTTCTCTTACTTTCAGACTTCAGGAGAAGCTTTCTGAACTCTCATTCACAAGCCCTACCAACTGTGAAACTATTCACCCACGTATTGGCATCCATGCACACAGCAATCAGGCACAATGAGCATGCGTTCAGCTCACACTCCGAGGCAGGCTGCCTGGATGGGCCGTCTGGCTTTTTTCAGAGTCTCTGCCTCCAGGAAAAAAAGCTGTCAGAGATTCCCTCCGTCAAAGAATCGCTGTGAAACCCTGGATAAATGAGACAGTTTAGTTTTACAATAGTTATGATGTATTACTACAATATTCATATTGCTTAGTACAAAGAGAACTCAAGCACCCAATGATGCTAAAACATTCAGGTTTCCTCTAAGAAAGTGAACATTACTACCCCTGTGTTACTGGCAAGCCACATCCTGATCAGAGCTTCTTAACATTTGTTGTTTCCACTCCTCAATAACAAACCTTTGAGAAGAGAAGGTTTAGGGGAGACCTTATTACTATGTACCAGTACATAAAGGTGGCTACCAGAAGGATGGAGACTCCCTTTTCACAAGGAGTCACATGGAAAAGACAAGGGGATAATGGGTACAAGTTACCCCTGGGGAGATTCCGATTGGACTCCAGAAGAAAATTTTTCAACATGAGAGCAGTTAGACGTTGAGATAGTCTCCCAAGGGAAGTAGTGGATTCCCCTGCATCAGACAGTCTTAGGACTCAGCTTGACAGGGTGCTGGGCCACTCATTTGAACCACACTATCACCTAGAAAGGCTGGACCAGGCGATCCTTGGGATCCCTTCCAACCTGGCATTCTGTAAGTCTAGGATTCTGTGAAACCCCTGAAGTATTAACGAAGGGAACTTACGTGCCTTTGTCTTTGAGCATCCCAGAGAGATGCTGTTCTCATCTGGAGCTCTTCAAGTCTGTAAATGTCTTTGGAAAATCAAAATTTTCCAGTGCATTTAACAACAACAACAACAAAAGTGAGCGTTAAGAGCTCAGTTCCTCACATCATGTATTGTCTTTGACAACCTAAGCACCTAGGTTAGCTACAGTCTTCTTTTTTGTTTTTTTTTTTTCAGTTAAAAAATGTAATTCTACATTCTCTCAGCTTTCCTCCCAAGGTTCTTGCACTCGTTTCACTTCTGGCTTTTTTTTTATCTTTCCGATCCAATATATGCACACACACACATTTGGCCACTAAATGCTGATAGAAAAAACAACTAATTCACATAACCTTTGTTTAGAACTCTGTTTTACTTCTAAGGGTGTTGGTCCCTTTTAAAAAAAAAAAAAAAATCACTAATTTCCAGCACATAGACTGCAGTACATGGGGTCAGAAAGCAGGATGCATCCTGCAAGAATCAAGATATTGCTTAACCAGAATACCAGAAGATACTGCAGCACCAAAGATTTTTCTTGTCTGTAGCCACCGGGTCGGCACTGTGGTGTCTTTCACATTCTTGTTCCAAGCAAGCAATTTTCTGGTTTGCTTCAGGCAAGGTGCCAATTAAGCACTCTGATAAAGACTGTTAAAGAACTTTTTACTGAAGTACATGTACAAACTAAAGTCAAAGGTTGGTGATTCTCCCATGTTCTCCTCTCTTTCCTGGCATTTCTGTTTATCTGCTCCTCTCCCCCCACCACTTTTTCCTACTTTTTAATTCTTCCCTTTTAACTAAAGCCAGCATTCTAGTATCTCATGAATTTTCAGGAAAGCCTCCCAAATTCCTTGACAGAAGCTTTTCTAACACAGAAGCAAGTAATTTCAGATCACTAAATTCTAACAGTAGGTGGAGAATAAATTTAAAATTTAGAAAACGGAGTAGTATTTTTCCCTTTACAGTATAAGACAATATTGGTGATATGTGCTACATGCCCCTGCCGTTCATTCACGGGATTATCCAAACTACTAAAGCCACCTCCCAAAGAGTACAAGCCAGCAAGTAACACCATCAGACTACATTTATTTCATCATGTGCTGAGAAGGGAGGATTTGCAACACGTGTGGAAAATCAGGACACTGGAACTGCTTCAGAAGACATCTTATTAAGGAAGCAGGCAAACAGTTCTGCCCTTCTCCAATTTCTAACCCATCTTTCCCTGAACTCCCGCATTCCAGGACCCCAGGCCTCCACTTCTCTCGTGTTTGCAAGCAAGGGAGGATTCTCGGCCAAACGGCGCTTTGGGGCTTTTTTTCTGCAAAAATATTTTAAACGTCTTTCAAATAATTCCAGCATTTCAGGGAAAGCATAAAGAAGCATCAGACGGAGCATCTCAAGTGGGATGCAGCCCGACCACGAGAAGAGCCCCATCTCCAGCACAGCCAGTGGGTCCGAGAGGAGGCTGGGGGCCCGAAGCAGGGCGCCGGGCCGGGGACGCAAGCGGCCGCCGAGGTTCCCCGGAGGCCAGTAAGCCAGATCCTCCGCCGCGGCCTCTGCCTCCTCGCGGAGCATTCCCCCTCCTCCTCACGGCAGCCACCGGCCCCTTGCGCCCAGGCCCGAGGGCTGCCCACCGCAACGGCTGCAACGGCACTGGGGAGGAGCGGCTGAGCCTCGCCGTCGCCACGGCAACGCAACGGCCGCAAACCGCTCCCGGGGCACGCAGCGGCGGACGAGGAGCAGGCACAGGTCGCTGGAGAAGTACTCTCCTCGGTAATTAACGCGAACCCCGGTGGAACAGCCCGGCCTGGCCGCCCCCGCACCGCAAGGCTGACTCTACCAGTCCGGGGCGGGGGGAGTGTGGGGGGTTGGGGTGTTCCTCATCTGCTCTGCCCGCTGCTCTGCCGGGGGTTGGAACACGGATCGAGGGGCTAGCTCGTGCGGGGAATAGCACTCGCCGCTTCTCCCCTCCTTTCTTCTCAGCGCTGCCGTTGGGTGGTACGGCCCGAGCTCCCACCCCCAAGCGCCATTTAACTCTTTCTGAAGAGCGGGGGCAAGGAGAACTTGACTAGGGTCTGGTTTTAGGTGGAAAACAGTCGGTGGAAGTGCCGGGAAAAGGGCTGCTGGAGGAAGCCTCGTCCCCACCAACGTGGCTGTGTTGTCATGTTGCTGCTTCTGGCCTGAGGCCTCATACCGGCCGCGTCCCGTCTCTTCTGCGAGCAGCATTGAGGGAGGTCGAGGGGAGCATCTCGTCCGGACGGCCAGCAACGCGTGATGCCCCTCTTCGGGAACACGTTCCGCCCCAAGAAAACCCCTCCGAGGAAATGCGCCTCTCTCTCCAGCCTGTACTTTGTGAGTCCTTTGCTTGAGGGAATGCTTGCTCCGTGACCGGGGGTGGGTGGCTCCTGCTTTAAGTGCTGTAACTTGTAAAAGAGCTCCCAACCATGCCTCTTTCCTCCTGCACTGCACTACCATTTCTAATCACTGGTGACTGTATATGAAGTTAGACACTAGCTCAGGATAGGCTCATCATCACCCCACCCACAGTCCAGAACTTTCACCTAAAACTGCTCACCAGTGGTCTTTATGTCAGGGAGATGAGTGCATGCTGGGGCAGGAGAAGGTGTAGGCATGGTAGTGAAAGGAGACAGTCTTCTACTGCAGTGGTACATGACCAAAGTAGGGTTTCAGGCTTCAAGGCCAGTCGGACCAGCAACTTCTGCTGGAATGCCAGTCACTAAGAAATGGAAGAGCAGGGGGAAAGACTGGCTTTGGATTTCACAGAATCACAGAGTGCATTGGGTTGGAAGGGACCCTCAAAGGTCATCTTGTCCAACTCCCATGCAGTGAGCAGGGATATCTCCACTAGATGAGGCTTCTCAGGGCCCCATCAAGCTTGACCTTTCAATGTCTCCAGGGATGGGGTCTCAACCACACCTCTGAGCAACCTGTGTCAGTATTTCACCACTCTCATTGTAAAGAACTTCCTCATTATGTCTAACCTAAACCTACCCTGCTCTGGTTTAAATCCATCAGCCATCATCCTATTGCTACATGCCCTTGTAAGCAGTCCTTCCCCAGCCTTCATGTGCTTCAGTAAAATGTTGCCATCTCCATGCAGACGGACAGATCGAACCGTGAGACTGAGCTGGGCCTGGAGTACGGCACCCCCACTGTGAACCTCTCTGGCCACAGCCTCAAGTTTGAAAATGGCCAGTGGGTGGCAGGTAGAGTACAGCTCAGCTTACTTTGGTCCACAGAAGCCATGGTTGGCTGACAATCCATATTTTGACCTATTTTGTTCCTTCCAGAATCAGGAAGCTTCGCTGGGGATAACAGGGAAATGCAGCGCTTACACAAACGAAACCAGCAGCTACAGGAAGAAAACAACCTCCTTCGGCTGAAGGTGGAAATTCTGCTGGACATGGTGAGTCTGCCCAACAGCCACCTGCCAACAGTAGTGGAAGTGCCCACGCAAAGAGTGCTGAGACTACCAAAGAGGCTGTTCTGGCTGCACCCCACTCTTGCTGCTTTGCCCTGCTACACAAGGCAACTGTAACAGAAAAGTGTCTGTGGGAGTAAAGTCTGACCTCTTGAAAGAAGAGGGGAAGGTTTCCCCCACAGGATCTTAACTATAATTCACCTGTGGAGGGATTAAAGAGGAGCCACTGCAAGCACCATGTCTCCTCTTTCCGTTTCTGCATGGAGTATGGCTTTATATTTTTACCCTCTGGCCTCTGCTCTGACTGTGAAACCAAGTTACAGCCACCTTTTCTGGTCACAGAAGATTAAAGCTTTCATCTGCTGTGACAAGTGCTGTGACATATGCCTATGGATGAAGGAATTCCCAGTCCCTAAATAAACCAAAATTTTACTTTACCCAGAGATCACAGCTTTCATGCTTCAAATCTGGAGATATTTTCAGTGAAATAGAATACATGTATTCTCAGTCTGGTAAGTGATTTAGCGTTCATGTCAGTTTCAGGAAACACTCAACCCTTCATCATTTTCTACCTTATGCCCTCCCCATGTTTTAAAACTGGCAAGCAGCTTTGGTGGCTGGAGCACTTAGCAGAAGTCCCAGCTGCTCTCTAGGTTTTTCAGGCAACCTCAGTGAAGTGTGGAATCTCAACTTCCCTCTCACTCAAAGAGGAACAAACTCCCTCACCCAGGTGCTGGCCTATGGCTGTAAATCCTGGTGACATGTCTGGAAAGGTTGTGTTGTGAAATCAGAAAACCTTCCAAGGTGCATACGTCTCACTGCATGTGCTGCTGCATCATGAAGTGCTTCTTCAGAAAGAAAGCAATCTCTGATCCATCTAAGGGGCTTTCATGTTGTCCTGGTTTTAACTGGGATAGAGTTCATTTGCTTCCTAGTAGCTGGTACAGTGCTATGTTTTGGATTTGGTGTGAAGATAATGTTGATAACACGCTGATGGTTTAGTTGTTGCTAAGTAGCACTTATCCTAAGTGAAGGATTTCTCAGTCTCCCATGCTGTGCCAGTGAGCAGGAACACAAGAAGCTGGGAGGGAGCATGGCCAGGACAGCTGACCCAAACTAACCAAAGGGACATAGGTACCATAGGACATCCTGCTCAGTGTATTACTGTGAGGAGCTGATCCCGAGGGGCAGATTGCTGCTCAGGTATTGGTCAGTGGGCAGTGAGCAATTGCATGGTGCATCACTTGTCATTTCTGGGCTTTTGTTTCTCTCTGGTTTTGTTACGTTTGTTGTTATTATTAAATCATAACAATAATGAAATACAATAATAGGCAGGGCCCCTCTAGTACTGGTCATTGGATTTTCCACTCACTTCTTGTAAAAATAGATTAGAATTCCTTTCCATAGGATTAGGAGTAAAATTGTCCCTTATACCTCCTCTGGGAAACTACCCACTGGAGACTGGAGCATGAATTCTCCCAAAAGAATCCTCTTTTATGAGGATTTCCTTGCAACTCATGTACTCATTCCTTTAGGATTGAGGTAGGTCTTCCATCCCACTCCTGCATGTCCTTTCCATAAGCCTACAGGTAAAACCATAGGTTACCCCATGGTATTCTCTCTTGAGCAGAGGAACAAGCATCTCCTAGTAGCCAAGATACTGATCTGTACAGACTGGGGACAGAGCTTACCCTCAAATGACTGAAACTCTCTGGACAGTTTCTCAGCTGGCATGTCTGTCAATTTCTCTGCAGCAGCAACATAAGAACAGTCTGATAATTAAAATAATAGTAGTATAATTAAATAACTAAAGTAGATAAAAAAACAGTAGTAATGAAAAGAAAAATAACAAAAAAGATAGAGAAATAGAGCCTCTGATGCACAATGCAATTGGTCACCAGCTGCTGACTGATGCTCGAGCAGAAACCCACCCCTCCCAGACAGCTCCTCCCAGTTTATATGTTGGGCATGATGCCATATGATAGGGATTGTCCCTTTGGTTTGTTCAGGTCAGCTGTCCTGGCCATGCTTCCTCTCAGATTCTTGTGCATCTTCTTGGTGAGAAACTGAGAGAATCCTTAACTTAGGATATCTCTACTTAGTGACAACTAAAACGTCAGTGTGTTATCAACATTATACTCACACTAAATCCAGACACAGCATTGTACCAGCTGCTAAGAAAATTAACTCCATCCCACCCAAAGCCAGGACATGTGTCCCACCACACATGTCCAAGGAGCACATCAGGCAGCAAGGTCACAGATCCTGGTGTTTGCCCCACAGCCATAGGACAGGGTGGAGGTTGGGAGGAGTGGCTCAGTGTTGGTCCTTTGCTGTGTTGCAGCTCTCCGAGACCACAGCTGAGTCCCACCTGATGGAGAAGGAGCTGGAGGAATTGAAGAACCACAGCTGTAGAAAAAAATGAAAAAGAGTTGGCTGGAGGAAAGGAGAGCAAGGAGGCTGGCTACCCCCACTGTTGTTCTCAAGAGTTTTGCATATAAAAATTTACATTTCAAGCCGGGTTCTGTGAGCGTTTATTATGTAAAAGGTCGTGCTGCGAGCTGAGTGGCGATGGGGAACCGGGACGAGGAGCGTGGCCGGCCCGGGTGAGCCCAGCGGTGGGAGGCGGTCGTGCTCCTGTCCGCTGCGTGGCGTTCTCTCCCGTTCCCGAGCTGAGGGAACACCACACCGCTTCCGGCGGCGCTCTGGCCGCCGTTCCGCTTCCGCTGGCTCTCCGCCCCCTCTGTCCCTGGCTGGTGGTGATGGCTGCCGCTGCGTCCCTGTCCCCGGAGGAACTGCTGCCCAAGGGCACCTCGGGCAAGGCCGAGGAGCTGGAGGATGAACTGGAAGAAGAGGACGACGACGAGGAGGTAGCGGGGCGGGCGGCAGCGGGCCGAGCCGGGCGGGGCGGGCGGGCCTGGCGGGGTGACCCCGGCGGGCGCGCAGGGCCGGGGTGGGCCTGACGCGGTGTGTGCCGCCCGCAGCTGGACGAGACGCTGGCGGAGCGGCTGTGGGGGCTGACAGAGATGTTCCCCGAGAGCGTCCGCTCGGCAGCTGGAGCCACCTTCGACCTGTCGCTGATGGTAGCGCAGAAGATGTACAGGTGAAGGAGCGGCGCGCCGGGCTGGGTGGGAGGCCTTTGGGAGCGGGCTGCCGGGTGGGTGCGGGGCGGCTCTGCCGTCTCCCACTGCGGCTTTGGCCGCTGGCAGCGCAGTGCGGAGCGGGCGGGGAGCGGCAGGGCTGCAGCTTTTGCTTCTCGGCAGCATGGGCAAAGCCGGGTGGAGAGGATAGAGAGAAAGGGCAACCCCGACGCTTGGAGGTGGAACCAGGGGAGGGATTTTGTCTGAGGCGTGGAAAGGAAACACAGAAGATGCCTAATGCCTCTAAGAGGCAGATAATGATCCGGTTCTTATTCCTACTGTGCTTTCTCATCCCTAGATTCTCCAGGGCAGCTCTGTGGATTGGGACCACCTCTTTCATGATTCTGGTTCTTCCTGTAGTCTTTGAAACTGAAAAACTGCAGATGGAGCAACAGCAGCAGCTGCAGCAGCGACAGGTGAGGCAGGAATATCCCAGTCCTCTCTCAAGGCCCTTCAGAGTTGGGTCAGAGTGCCTGCACCACCTTCCAGTTACCAGCTGTTGCAGAAGCTTAGGAAACAATTGCAGTTTGTTATATATTGTGGCTTTGTTCATCCCACCAGATGCTCTGGCTGGATGTGACAGTCTTGCCAAGTCCCAGCTGGCAGCAAACTCAGGCAAACACAAGACACCTTTCATTGGGCCAAAACAAGGAGTAGGGACAACTTATAGGCCTAATGCAGTGATGCTCAAACCTGCCCTGTTTGCATGTGCTGTGGTCAAATGTGGCTGTCATAGCAGAGTAGGAATGGAAGTACCTTCAGTGGCCCACTGAGTATCTGTGGGAGGGGAAGGTGCTGCACGGCAGCTCTCCTGTGTTCTTGCAGCCCCTCAACTGACCATTTTTCTTCCAGATCCTCCTTGGACCCAATACAGGGCTCTCAGGCGGAATGCCTGGGGCCCTGCCTCCACTGTCTGGAAAAATATAATTTGTGAAAGCTGTGTTGGATTCTTATCGTGTGGAAAGACCTTGAAATTACTATACATTGAACTGTTGATTTATTGGGTCAGGGCATTTTTTTCTGTTAGTTTTTATTTTTTGTTCTCCTTTGGGACATTGACCTGTTCATAAGAAGGTGGGGGGAAATCCCCCCTTCTTGACCTGATGATGGCTCCTGTCTGCATCCTCCTGCCATAGAAGTCGTGAGTCTTTCCTTTTATTCAATCACTATGCCATAACCAGTTACAGACTTGAACTGGGAGAGTTCCTCTCCAGCCTCCTTGCCCCCACAAAACCACCTTGGGGCACAGGTCAGGCCTTGAAAGGTGGCAAACAAAACCTATCCTTTCCTGGCTGACTTTGAGCCGAAGAACACCGGTGACAGGAGGAGGAGTGACTTCCCCAGCAAAGGAAGGAGGGGGTGCAGGTAGCTGTGCCTCGTGGAAAACGCTCTTTGGGAAGAAGCATCTGCAAAAATACTGTCACTGCAATGCTGTGTGTGCGTGTGTGCGCCAGAGCCGAGGGAGCAGCAGGCCAGGTTCGAGACGATCACACCCGCACTGATCCTCTGCCTCATAAAGTAGAACTTCAGATATCAGCTGCGTATTTTTTGTATTGAATATTAAATAAATCCAACCTGAGCAGTGTGGTTTTTAATAGACATCCTTTAGGGAGGCTCAGTTCTTTCTGGGTAGAAACCCTTCACTTTCATGCATGGCACAGCAGCGAGGCAAGGCACAGACACCACTTTGTCACTTTCAGGTTGCTAAGAAAGCTTTGTGTTGGCTTAACAGAGCCTTCAGAGAGGTGACTCTACCTCAACACCAGTGCATGACTTTCAGAGTTCTTAACTCACAGAAGAGTTGCAGTTTTATAACCAAACAAAAAAAAAAATTTATTTTTCCTTTATATACTTCGTTACAGAACAACTCAGTTGAACATACAGAAGTGATAGGACATTTATATGGAAATGTTTTATCCATTTTTAATATTTGGTTAAACAAAATACATCTCTGTAAACAAACCCAAAACAAGGATCTAACAAAAAAAAAACAAACAAAAATTAAGCAAGAAAAACCACGGGCTTCTCCACTCCCAACTGGTGGGACTGGACTGGCTCACCCACCCTTTTGGGCTACACTATCCTCATCTCCCATGGGGGTGTGATTGTACACCTTCCCTTTACCTGAGCAGTTGGATCACACTGTGTCCCCACCACGGGAAAGGAGCTGACATCAAAGGAGAAGGAAAAGTAGCCCCAAAATACTTTAAAACATCTTTGCATATTGTGCACTGATCTGTTGGCTTGCAGTTTCCATGCAAACAGGGTTTCCAAAGTGCAACTTCAGTCAGCATAGAAAATGTTGCTGTTATTTTACTACACCCCCCCATACTCCTTGAAGAAATGGCTTCAAGTCACGAGCAGAACAACTGCAGGCTGCGCATCTGCCTGTGAAGTGTTTTAAAAACTGCCAGCTGGTATTGGTCACTGGAATGTGTTACGAAATAGGACTTTTTATAGAAACATTGGGTCTTTAAAACTTAAGAGCCATCGATTTGCCCTTGACTGTGGGAGGCTGTGCTCAAAAGATTGCAAAATGGTGCTTTCCAGGTGTCCAGGGGTCTGTGAACAGCATCGTCCTGTTGTCATGTGGTCTTTGTTCTCTGGTAGGAACGTGTGATTATGGTGGTCTTTCAGCTTCAAGCACCTGCTCATGTGTTTGCAGAGCTCTTGAGAGAAAAATAACTGAGAAAAGGTAGTTAACAACCCCTCCTTCCGTGAGCTCAAACACCAGCAATGAGATTTCCCTGCACAATGGAGCAGGATCCTTCAAGCTCCATCACATCCCAGAGACTGCTGTTTAAGTGACCTCCTACATGTAAAGGGAGGGAAGCAAACAGCAGCTTGACCAGGAAGCGCTAAATGCAACAAAGTCTGGTCCAAATTGAGTGTTTCCTCCTCCTGCTGTGGAAGGTATGACCAAACAACAACTCACGCAGGTGACCAGGAAACAGCCAGTGAAGATTCCTCTTAGTGTCTCCACATCTAGTCGTTCTTCCCCACAGAAGGGAGAGGAAAAAAGCCATTCATCCACTAGTGGAATGTTTGTTGGGCCAATGCTAAAGGAGAGGTTGGTTCAACTACCAACCCAGGATCTCTCCAATGCCTGAAGGTTCTGGTGGACCCTCTGCATCTTTCATGTTATCAGCTAGTAAATACAAAGGGCAAGATCTGACTTTAAAAGGCTTCCCTCCTCAGCTGATTTTTCCTTTGTAACTTTACCCCTTTCTGGGACATTCTGCATGACATTAGTGATTGGCTTAGAATTCTGGAAAGAGGAAAATGAAAGAGAACAAATTCCTCTAAAAACCCCTTCAAGTTACATTCCCCTCTCCAAGCAGCCCCGAAACTACTTGGTTGACCATGCAGAAGACCAACACAGATGTTCAAGAAGGAAAAAAGCCAACAATGTAGCACAAGGAAACCCAAGTAAACTAAGGCCCCTTCCCAGTTCAGAAACTAGATACTCCTCAATTAGCCTGTGCTTGCTGTTTCCACATTGCCTTCGCCAGCCACCTGCTGCCAAACCACTCACTACATATGAAAATCCCTGGAGACACTGGGGAAGAATCCTGTAGCTACCCGAGGAACTTCTTGAAAGATGACACCGGTTTTATTATTGTTTGCTAAGTCCTGGCACAAACCATCCATAAGAAGCAGAGGGTTGTGCTGAGCACCGTACCATTCCTAGTGTTTGAAAATGTCCTGAGAGACCCTTAGGAATTGCAAATGTCTTCATGACAACTTGTTTTGGAGGGAGAGACTTCTGAAGAGGCAGCAATGTGCTCAGCCCCTGCTCTCCCCCAGCAAGGCCTGGAGGGAGCAGTGTCCTACCACACATAGCCTTGGGCCATGCGGGGAAAGGCAGGCCAGAGGCTTCCAGATACTCCAGCCCCAAAGCCGGCTTTTCAAGACTGCAATGCCTTCTGGCTAGCTGAAGGGCAAGCAGCTCACCTGCCTTTGCAATTAAAATGATTGGCTTCCAGTTTCCTCCACTCTGCCCTCAATTCTTCCCCCCAACCCCTACCCCACCAGTGTCCTACGCAGTTGCCCTATTGCACCAAGGAAGGAAGAGAAGAGCCTAACAAAGGAAATTCCAGATGAGAAGAGTCTGGGGCACCCATTATTCAGGTTTTAGGATGTCAGGAGTTCGGTAAAGGGGAAGAGCTGTAGTGGGAGGACAGAATTGGTCCAGGTCACATGTCAGCTCTCCAGCTCTGATGTGCTTCTACCTCCTCTGGCACCACCAGCAGGAGTTCACAGTTCTTTCCTCTCAGCTGATGTTTCAAAAATTTCCTATCATAAAGAGAAACAGAAATAAGTGCTACTGAATGCAGAACTTCACCATCTTCTGCAACAACTAAATTGCAACTGACTATACAAATATGACAGGAAATGGGAGGAAACCCACACACATTTAGTTTTTACCTGACAAAAAAACCCCAAAACAAACCAAAACCCAAACAAATATTAAACTTGTCCCACTCGATTCAACACACCTCTCACCAGAAAACTGCCACAGAATCAGACAGACATGATCATAACCTCAGCAGAGAGAACTCTACACAGATGTTTATTCCCAGTTTTCCCAGGTGGCAAAAGTAGAATTAAAACCAATTCAGTTTCTTTAGATCTCCAAGATCAAAAAGATCCCACTTTGTTTTACAATAACTCCCACAAATCTGCAATACTTGTGGGTTTTTCTTGTGGGGAAAAACCTTAAATGACCTATCATTTTGATGTTTTTACCACAGGTCATAGCAGGAGCATACCAGCTGGTCATTTGACACGGTTCTGCAGCTTCTGTCTGCTTTTAAGCTTTTTCTAATACCAAACTTCTTTTTTCCTAATAACTATGAAAGTAAAATCAATGTTTTCTCTCCTAGCTTTTCTAGATTCCTTATATAGGAAGCCCTTGTTTACTGCTGAAGAACAGCACACTCAGAATAAAATTCACCCAGAAGCTCTGCACAGTAGTTCCAGAATCATGCTACTTTCACAAGGGGCTGATAGTCACTTCAAGATTTCAGTGGCAAGGTAGGCTCTGCAAATAATTCTCATGTGCAATCCCTATCTCAGCACAAGCCCAGTCAAGACAGCAAAGCTGCTAGTAGGCTTTCAGACAGGATGGGATGGAAACTAACCAACAACTAAGAGCAGATAGTCGAACTGACTACACCAACCATCCTGGGCGAGTTAAGGCAGCATGATTCCTAACAAGCAGCCTTCTCTGGTGTCAGAAATAAGGCTGCACTTTTGGTCTTGAAAGCTTTTTGTTGGGAACACACAGAGAGATCACTACTAAAGAGGTAAAGGAACACCAATACTCTCTCTCTGAGCAAGGCACAGCATATCTTGCAGATGTCACTCACTAAAACCACATATGACATCTACCTTCATTACTAGTGACAGAGCCAGCCCTTAAGAGGCAAAGTCAGGTTTCTCCTGAGCTTGCAGAGATTGCCACTGCCAAAAGCCATTTTCCTAGCTTCACTAAGCGGAGCCACAAGAACCTCATTAATCTCATGTCTTTGCTATTGAAGGTCAACTATAAATGCTTCAGTCACCAACTGGTTAAGGATATATTCCCCCACCTCCAATAGGGAGGGATTCAAGGAGGAACAGGATGAAAGCATAAAATAAAATTCTACCTGAGCTCACTTTCACCTCCAATCCACTCAGGCATCTTGAGTTTGGAGTCAAGGTTGTAGTAGGTGCCTCCCACTTCCCGGACACAGATCCAGTGCTGTCGCTTGAGGGGGAGCTTCAGAGGGCCCCAGCAAAGGCTGGAGGGCAGATTCATGATGAAGCCCATCACGTTAGACAGGGCAATGACATTAACATCCCTGAAAGAGTGCAGAAAACATGACAGCAATAAGATTATATTCTGGTACTTCTTCACCTCTTTCTTGTTTTTACAAACAGCTGCCACCTCTGGAATTCCACAACTCCTCAATACCTGCGCTTGTCCCACCAAACCGCCTCATAGCCTTTGGTCTGCAGTGCTGCCATGATCACGTTCACATCATAGTTTCCATTTCCCAGCATGCTCTTCTTGTGGGGTGTCACCATGGTGTTGGGAGACAGCCTGCAAACAGAACAGGAGACTGCTCTAGCAGGTGTTTGTGGAACCTATATTCCACAGTTGGAAGGGGCTATTTTCTATATAACTGGAGTCTGTTTTCAGAAGGGTTGTGTTTAACACAAACAGTTCCATTCCCCTTTATCACTCAAAGGGGCTGAGAGTGCTAAATAATGTACTTTGATATACAAAGCCTCCAAAAATCCTAGCTTTGATGTGAAAAAAACCCTGCAAAGCAGGAAGCTCTTTCTCCCCTCCCTGAACTGGTATTTCTGAAAGATGCTTCTGAAAGTTATTTCTTCCTCAATTCAGAGGTGGAGTAAAAGCCAGTTTGCCATTCAGAACAACGATCACAATTTCAAGAGTCCAGCAGTCAACACCAGTCTTGAAGACTGGATGAGGTAACAAGAGGCAGAGTGGTTTAGCTGCAGTAAATTTACCCCAGTAAATTTAAAGAAGAATTCAGAAACATAGCTAAGAAGATATTTAGGGTTGGGAGCTTTGTGAAGCATTGCTGTTGTTGTAGGAAAAAAAAAAAAAAAAACCAAAAAAAACACCTTGAAATTTTAAAAAAATTATCTGTTGCTGTGGGCAACTAAAAAGGTAACCTTGCTGCAAACAAATCTCAGCACTAGCATTACTACAGCATCCAGAAACAGCATCCAGAAATTCATGTTACACAAAAATATAAGACAGTCTTCCCAGAAATGCAGGTAATGGGTTCAAGACATAAAACATGGAGACACATGGTGGGGGCAGGGGGTAAGGTTGGTTTGTCACTTTTATTGGTTTATGTTTTTTTCCCCCAAGAAAGTTTTTAAAGGAGGGGAAACAATAAGGGGGTGAATTATTATGGAGGTGACAGATGGGCTTCAACAGCTGTAAGAGCAAGCTCATGAGATAGCTGTGAACAGAGAACAGCAAGACCATGCAATCCAAACCAAGGAAAGTCAAGCCCAGTGTCAGTTCTGTTGTGATGAGTTTCTGTTTATATTGGCAACAGCTCCATTAGTTCTGCTGGCACAAGGTTCAGATGTTCCATATAATCCAGATATCCACATTTCACCTGCCTCTCCCTCAAGTCAACTCTCTGCCCCAAAACTCCTGATACTCCTGCATGTTTTTTGCTCAGCCTTTAGCACAGTGCAAGGCAGGCATACTTCATCCACTGAAAATCCCTCAGCCCTTCTGCGTTCTTCTCCTGACAACATCAGACATTTGACAAGAAAGCAGTGGATTGAGTAGGGAGTTTCAGCCTTTCTACCTGTGGCTGGTCTACAGCCAGGTAGCTTTCTGTATCAGCTGAGTTTTCTTGCAGTGGAGCAGACCACAGCAGAACAGCCCAGAAGCAAGAAGAGTGCAACACAGCCTGGCAATAGGAAAAGCTATTAAATCCCCACCACCTTTCACAGAATCATGGTTTCCAGATTCCAAAACTCTGCTATGTTTTACTAATCAGAGATGTGACTGCAGCTTGTCATGGCTCTTCCAGCATCTCCATAAAGCATGATCACTTGGCTACCACTAATTCCTCAAGATCACTGCTTCAGCCTATTGACTCTCATTCATGAGTGCAAGTGAGCTAGGAAAGCCCTTTGGGCTGCACAAGCACCCCTTGTGGCACCAGGTTTCCAGAGACAAGTTTATTTGTGTCCCTTCCTGTAACTTTAAGAGCCCCAGAAATGAGATGAAGAGACCAGAGGTGGCAAAGAACTGGTACCTGTGAGCAACCTTCCACAAGGAATTGCCTCAAGGTCTCTACTCATACACCCCTAAAAAGGGTCCACAATCATCAGCTGAAGAAGTTTGATTAGAAGAGGAATTAAGTTGACTCCCTAAAGTTGTTGGTTTTTTTTTTGCTTTGTTTTTAATATCTAGACACTAAGCTGAGGAAGGCTGATGAAGTCAGACAGAAATCCAAATAACAATCATTCTGAGCTTTCCAAGCCAGAAACTTTTATCAACATGTTGTCTCAGCACAATGGGCTCCAAGATTCCTGAATGCAGTTGTCTTTCCTAATCAGGTCTCAATACACAAACTCCAGTGAAGCAAAGAGATTTTGTTTCTATCTCCATACAACATCTGGAACATACAATCTTACTTCCTGCAACAAAAGCCAGAGGAACATCAAAATACGTATTTTTATATTAGAGGAATGAACAGAGGAAGGACTACAAAATCAGATGGGAGCTCTGACCAAGTTTTGGCATATGCTTGAGACGATAATCAACAGACTTTACTGGCCTTATGCAATGGCACGCAGCAAAAGGGAAACTAATGATTAAGCAATGTGGTTCAATCATTCCTCAAGGGATGTGGTAGAAGCTACAGAAAGCTTTATTTGTGATTTTGTTACCTTGTCAACACCAGGTTTAAAAAAAAACATAATTAAAAATCCACATTTCACCACATTTCTCTATCTTATTAAAAGTATTCAGTTCTTCAACAACATTGACACAGAACATGACACAGGGAAGACATATGGAAAAATTATGTACGAAGGGCAACTAAATACACACTTCGTGAAGGCAAGGCAGAGAGCTAGATACAAGTAGTAACCCAGTACAGATACCAGGGCAGGTGCAATTCTTTTGCATAACTTATAGCTCATCCATTTCTGAGAAGAATTTCCACAAATATTTCAATACTACCATGGGGCTGAATCAATCTGTATCTTGATTTGAATACCAGGATTGCACAATACCAGGTTAGAATCAAAGACAAATTCTCTCTTGTATGGCAAGGGGTCCAAGAAGATTAACATCTCAGATCTTCCTGAGAGGTTTCAAGCGGAACAGTAATTCTCTCTCAACAAGCCAAATGAAAGCCAACTAATTAGAACATCACACTCCTACCACATGAACTGCTTTTGTTTGCTTCAGGCCAATAGAAATCCATCTATGATTATGATTCTGACAATTGCTGCTCTGGAACAAAACCATAGCACCTTTACACTGGTCCAGCTCCACTTCAGCAGGAATTTTATTTGCAGTGCTACCAGACATAGCATTTTAATCTGGCATTTGCTGTTGTCCATTGCCACACTTCTTTTGCTAAAGACAGGTGTATGTTCAACGAGTCAAGCAGCAGTTTCATAAACCTGCTGATTTTTGGGACAGCAGCAACAGGCACGTAGCTCCCTTCTCATCAGCACAAGGTACTGTGGCTGTCTTGTCCAACAGTACCTGTGTAACCACTGTCATCAAGAGTGACTTCCTGTCATAAACAGGATGCTGTCAACTGCTGGTAACAGGTATTCAAGTCAAACTTATGCAATGAGCACAACATCCATATATTATCAGAGTAGACCCTGTTTCCTATTTGATTATTTTCTTCATCACAGTTTTCAATGGGCATGCTCAGAATTCGCACAAAGCACTGAAAGAGCATGAAATAAACAATGAACAAAATGTGAGCTATGCTACAGGCCACATGAATAATTTACATTTATCCCAGTAAAACTTAAAAATGCTTCTATTATTTGAGGCTGCCTGGGAAACATTTAACAAAGCCTCAGAATATGAAAACTTAGCTACTGAAATTAAATCCAGCTTGACAGAGTACACAAGGTCTGCTGCATGGAAAAAGAAATTTGAAGAACTTCAGTGAACTGCTTGAATAAGGAGTCACTCATTTCGCAAAGCTCTCGATTTCCAAAAAACGTAAAAGTTTTGTGGTACTAAATCAAGGAATTTTTATTGTGAACCATTTGTCATTATTGCTGCCTTCACTCTCCGAAAGCAATCCATTATCAGTTATTAACATCAAGATAACATCCACACGAGGGAGGGGCAAAAATACAAATGGGTAGAAGATGCTTTAAGGTTGAGGGGGGAGAAGATAGAAGTCCAACCACATGACAGTATCTGCAACGAAGCCCTTGGACCCAAAATTGGCAGCCAGAACAGTTTAAGCAATAAGAATTTCTGCATGGAGAAAGGGAGGAAAAAAAAAAAAAAAGGCAGAGGGGCATATATAAATAAGCTACATTCAGTTCAAAGCAAGCAGTGGCATACTTTGATCCCCTTTTGCTCTTTTTCCCCCAAATAAAATCTGAAAATTCCTCCAAGCAACAGAGGACGTGGGGAAGCTAACATCAGTGCAGAGTATCCTACCTCTGAAAAATCTCTTGCAGGGTTTCCCTGGTGAAGGCGTTGCTGTCCTGGAAGACATTGTTGAGGGCATGGAGGGCACACAGCTCCCTACGCTGTTTCTCGTGGTAAATATGCAGTGGTGGTTGCTGGGGTGGCTCCAGTGATTCCGATTTGGTCTTGTCACCTTTCCATGGCACACAACTCATTTTCGCGTAGGGTGGATGGAGAGTAGGCGGTGAGAAATGCAGAAGGCTGAAGTTTCTTCCTCCACAGTCACAACAGAAGCCCACTGCCCCTTTATTTTTGCAGGCTAGCGTTGCTTCCAGCTCACAAACCCCACTCTTGTCCTTCAGTTTATTCAGTAATTGCCTCTGACAGCTGGTTTTAAAAACCACATAAAGATCTGCAACATATTTTTCCACCCTCCTCCCATAGCCCATAAAATATAATATTTCCCTCCCCCACCAAGCCCCCAAAGAAAAAAAAAAAATCAAAATATATGAATTCCCTTAGTCTCAAGGTACTATCTGGAATTTATCACATCGCTCCTTTTCTTCCATCTCCCTTGGTTTATACTGCCACTAAAAAGGTACCCAGAGGTGGTTACACAGGCCCACCCCCAAAGTGCCAGAGTGGAGAAGATGAAGCCAGCTTCTGATGCTGCCTATGGAACCACAGGGTGGTTAAGGACTTATCAACTGCATTCCTCCATTCCTTTGGGAACGACTGAATCCATCCAATAAGATGCCAACCGCTCAGGAAACCGCTTCTTGCTAGGCCACAAAAAAACCCAGGTCCAGACTCCGAGGAAGTCAATTCCTCACAAGCCACCCCGCACTCCGACAAAGGGAAGTCTCCGTTAGCAATGAGAGCATGCAGCACAAAGCCCGTGGGGGCGAGGGAAGGGCAGGCAGCAGGCGGGACCGGCCCCAAGGCCTGCCTCGAACCTTCCCACTCCGGCCCTCCCCACCCCGCACTCGCACAAACAACCACCGCTAGTAACGACAACCCGCGCGGCAGCCGCTTCCCACAACCAAGATCCAGCCCCACACCCCTACCCCCCCGCCCCAACAGTTCCCCGTCCACCCCACACTGAGAGGAAGCCCCCGCCTGGCAGCCTCCCACCCCTCGGGGCTCGTTGCCAGGCCGAGGCGCCTGCTGAGGAGGGACGCGAGGGGAGCCGCTGAGGCGCCTCTGGGCCCCGCAACCGCCTCACCCGCTCCTCGGCCCCGACCGCCCCACAACGACAGCCCCCACGCATGCGCGCCAGCCCCGCTGGCGCCGCTCTTACTCCCCACCCCGCCCCTTCC
Organism: Indicator indicator; assembly: GCF_027791375.1. Classification (NCBI taxonomy): domain Eukaryota; kingdom Metazoa; phylum Chordata; class Aves; order Piciformes; family Indicatoridae; genus Indicator; species Indicator indicator. The sequence continues at coordinate 8,461,748 of NC_072023.1, read as the reverse complement.
CTCCGCCCCGTGACCTCCTCCTCCCCCGGCGGCGCGCGTGGCCCGCGGCCCGCCCCGCACGCGCCGACGTCGAGGGCTCTCGTTCGCCCCCGCCCCCTAACGTCAGCTGCCGGCGCGGAGCGGCGTGGAGGGAGAGGTGCCCGCGTCGCCTCGGCGGTGCTGCGGGCTGGATTCCATCGCGTCCCGGGAGACCAGCGGAGTCAGTGCTCGCCTCAAAGCCGCAGCCAGCTTTCCGGATCGCCCTGGAAACGTTCCGAGAGCTAGAAGCCCGACGCGGACGTGGGCGGCAGCGTGGCTTGCGGACTTCGTGCCCAGAGAGGGGCCGGGGGCCGTCTGGGTTTGCTGCCGGGGCGCAGGCAGGGCTTGGCGTAGGGAATGCCCCGGTGTGCAGCTTAAGGCAGGCGAGGCTCATTCCTGGCCCTGGGGCTGGTTTGCTGCATAACTGTAGGCGAGTTAATTTCCCTGAACTTCAATTTCCTTTCTCTTCTCGCCTGCTTAATTAATAAGAGCGTCGATTCTCACGCTGCGATAAAAAAGCCGGGACAAATGAAGTGGTTTACCGCCTGTTGAATAGACATAAATATTCTCCGACTTCTCTCTGGGCCAAACCGGCAGTTGAGCAGATGGGTTGCCCGGTGGAGGAGCTGGACGGACAACTTCCCTGCCGCCTGTCCGCCGCTTCTGGCTCACCTGCCAGCCCGCAAAACCCCCCAGTGGGCGGGATTTTCTCTTTGTTTTGGCGCTGGTGTCCCGCCCCTCACGGTCCGAACACCGCGGCCTCGCCCGGCAGGCAGCCGGGCCAAGCAGAGGGGATTTCTGTCAGGAGCCCAGGGCATGAGGGGCTGGGCGCGGCTGTTCCCGTTTGTGCAGTGACTGGCTGGTCCCCTTGCCGACCGCTGACCCATCCCGGCAGCTGGCGGCCTCCTGAGCAAGGCGTAAGAGCTGCCGGGAACCGCCACCTCAGCGGAGCGCCTGGGTGGAAGAGCCGGGCCCGTATCTTGAATAGACAGGGAGAGCTTTCTCCCCTTTTTATTGGCTTAAAAAACTGTCTATGAAAACATCTCTCCTTCTCATTGGCTAGCTTGAAAGAGTACCCACCCACGAGGGAGGATCCCGCTCATCTTGACAGTTGTTTAGTCCCTCCCAATCACTCAAATCTTCTTATCCGGTTGGTCTTTAGGCTGTTTGTCAGAAGGGTCAGCTCTTCTATTGGGTGGGAGGCACGGGACACGTCGAGCGGACTCTGTTGTGTGTATATTTATAGAAAACAAGCCGAGCTGGCAGCGGTTTTCCCATTGGCTTCGCGCGCTCCGTGGGGGTGTGTCCCTCCCTCCTAAATAACAACGGCCCGGCCCTCCGTCGTCATGGCCACAGGATAATAGCCCCGTTCCTACCCGGTGATTGGTTGGCTCTGCCTTGGCGGACCGGGGACAGGGCCGCCACGCCTCCCGGGGCGGAGGGGCGGGCACGGGGAGGGGAGGGCCGGGACAGGAGGAGGAGGAGGGCCGGGACAGGGAAAATGGCGGCGGCGGAACGGAGTCGATCCCCGATGGGGGGCTCACCGGTGCCGGCTTGTATGTTCGCTCCGGAACCCGGCTCCCCGGGCGGGGGGCCTCGCATAGCGGCGGCCGCCTGTCCCCTCCGTGCTGCTTTCGACACCGAGGACGGCGAAGCGCTTAACGGCGAGCCCGAGATCGACCTCACCAGTAAGGTAGGCCCGGCAGGGGGGCGGGCGGTGGCGAGCGCCATCATCCCGCCGGGCCCCGAGTTGCCCTTTCCCTGGCTCCTGCCTTGCCGGTGAAGATGTCACCCCCAGCCCTTCCGGAGCGGGGTGGCCCGTCGGCCGGGGCCGACCCGACAGCTAGGGCCAGCTCGACAGCCACAGCCAGCCGCTTTCCTCATCTCAGAAGATCGAGGGGCTGGGGCGGGGGCACTTGCCTCTGACAGGGTAGGGGGACGTCATGCCGGAGCTCCTTCGTGGGCTGGAGCTGGGTCTCAGGAGCTCGGCCCCTCCAGCCCCAACATCACCCGTCCGGGCGCGGAGGGCCGGGTGGCAGAACCCGCCGTGTCGTCGGGAGGCGGCCGGGAGAAGCGCGGTAAAGTTGAGCTACGAAACGCTGAGAGAATGCTGTGACCTGGCTGGGAAAGGAGGGTGCTGACAGGCTTGTCCATCCTGCTCTTTCCCCTCCTCGGGGAAGCGCCTGCAGCGGGTGTTGCATCCGCTCAGCAAGCGCAGGGTTTGAAGCTGACAGCTGCTTTAACGTCTCACGTTTTTCCTCAACGCTGGTTCTCTGTAGTTATCTCTGCTGCCAGTTGTACTGGTTCTGGGGCTTCCTTCACAATCTTGAAAGCAAGTCAGAGCTCGTAACTTTTGAGCACAAGGGCTCAGCAACAAGGGTGCTTTGCTCTTGCAACCTGGAGTTAGGTCAACACAAAAAGGTTTGTTGACCTCGTGCAGTTCCTTTCTAGAGTCCAAGTGACAGCTGTGTGATGGTCTTACTTCTGTCAGGATCCGTTCACAGTTCCGCCTTTCAGGGAGGTTCATTGTGATACGTGTACACCATGGCCCACCACAGACTCCATCAGCTGCCTTTCTGCACCGTCTCCCGTTTTTTCCTTGATGGACTGATCTCTTTTGCTGCCAAGAATTTGATGAATTGTGATGCCATCTCCCCCTCTGAAGTCTCCTGACAATGTGATTTCATCCACTTGACATTATGTGATCCATCAGTCAGTGTAGCTGGTGTTTCCTCCTTTTTGTCTTTCTGCCGTCCTTCCTTTTCATGCTTCCAGCTTTAATTGTTCCAAAGTCATGGATTTTCTTGCCCTTTGTGAAGAAATGGAGAGAGAGGAATTGTGTTGTGTGGATGCAGAAGCATTTATTGTTGAGGGAATGACCAGTATTTTTCAATGTGGTAACTGTATTCAAACAAATGTTACAAAGATGTCTTATAGTAAAAAGCAGAAGTCAAAGCCACAGTATTTATTGAGCCACCCGTTCATGCCTTAATGAGCTGGACCAGATTTTGATACAGGATGCCAATATCGATCTGTGCTTTGTCTTGGATGTGGCTGATGTGGAAGAGGGCCCAGGAGGACACTGAAGGCTGTGTCACTGGTTCTTCACATCCAAGAATCTAGCCAAAACTCTTGACAAAGTGGAATGCTTTTCTCCTACAACATCCATTTGCGATGCCAGCCTGTCTTCCATTCCTAGAAATCTGCAGGCACTGAGGAGGCAATAGGTAAGCTTTTTTTTTTTTACCTTTATTACAAGTTACTTTTCCATACAGCAGTGTACACCAGCTATCTTTTTCCTAGACCTTTCATTCATCCCCATCTTGCATGAGAGCTCTGCCCCATCTCTCCAAGTTAGTCTGCTACTATATGTCAGAATGCAGAGTTGCCCCACCCAAACCCCCCATTTTTGATGTCTTCCCAGTTGAATTACTGCCCTCCAATTCCTGCTTAAAATGGTGATTCCTACTGCAGTTAATTCGTTTGCTAGTTGTTGCTTCTGTCCTGCTCTGACCTACCCCTTTGCTGTGTTACATATTTTTCTCCCAGTCCTCCTCCAGGGTGTTCGTTGTAAGGTGTGCCCTTTTTAGGAAGGAACACTTTGGGATTGAGTTATCAAGTGCACCTTGTCTGCTGGTCAGGCAAACAGTTCCATTCATCAGCACAAGTTCAGTATCATGTCAGTCTTGATGGGTGTTTGTTTTGTCTTTGATACTAAGACACTGCAACAGTAATCACCTTTCAGGTCAAAACCGTATCACACAAGGTTATTAGTGAAGCTGATACATTGGATCTACGTTGACAACAGAATATTAGTAGCACTTAAGCTATGTGTGTCCACAGAAAATAGCAAAATATGACATTACAGAAGGTGCCTTTCCCCCAGTGGCTTTCCAACCATGCCAGTTGTGAGGCTGTGTTATTTCAAGAAAGCAGCACTACCTACCACATGATATTTGGTTTGCCCTTAATCTTTATGGTTTGTGCACCTCATGAACGTGGGATGCTTCTTTTTTAAGGACTGCCTGTGGTAGTGCAGATGTAACCTGAGCTCAACCTCACTGGTTTCTTGCAATTGCTGTTAATTAATGTTATGGCCTCTTTCTGGCTGCTCGGTAGTGCAGAATGGTACAGTCCAACATATTCCCCTGGAGTAAACTCAGACAGCTGTAGCCATTACCCACCTCTGGTGTGTGTTAATCCTAAAACTGATCAGGGGAGAAAGGTGGGAAAAGCTGTTTCTGCCCTGAGATTGGGAAGCAATTTTAGAGATGGCATCTGAAACTTATGAGATATGTTTCCTTCTGCTGTCATGAGAGTAAGCCAATAACTGGTTGTTACTTTTTCTTGCTCTGTAGGAATTCTGAGGTTTCGAGACCCATGTGACTCCTACTGTTAACTGCTCAATGCCTGGCAAAGTGGAAGGAAGAAAAGTGAAATGTTTTATTTCATGAAAACCTCTGAAAAACACAAATACATAGTGCAAGTGTGGAGGGGATTGCTCAAAGGTGAAAAGCAATAAAAGCAGAGAGGCCAGGGTGGAGGGCCTCTCTCCCACCCAGGAGATGGCAAAGAACAGGCTCCCTCTGTCCAGGAGGCTGGCTGAAGAGATCTTCAAAACAGCAAGTAAAGTGTTACAGTGACCTAGGAAACTGCAGAACTGGATGGGGGCTACAGAAGCAGCCATTAGCAATGCTGAACAGCATTGGAAGATGTGATCCATGAAGGCTTCTATTTGTTCTGTATGTCCTTCTCTTGACATCCCACTATGTCAGCTGTAAACTTCACTGGCCCCAGGGTAGGCTTTGGAGGCAGTTTGGAACACCCTTCAGCAGACCTTTGCATGGCCATGAAAGCAGCAGGGTGGGGAAACAGTACTTTGAGCTGATGTGTGTGGATAACAAGCTGTTTGAGCTCCCAGCACTCCTACCTGACACCATGAAGAAAGGCTAGAGTGAGCTGTGCAACTGAAATGTACTTCAGACAACACCATGCCCACTCACACTGCTGAAGCATTTGAACTTACAGGAAATGAAGCTGGTGATGAGGCTTGCAGAAACTGAAGTTAGTGTGCCTCTACAATGGTGGCCCACATTGTTTTATTGATGTGTGTGTGTGTATGAGAGCCTGCTTAATAGATCTCCCTGCACTGATCTGCACTGGTGCCCTCACCTGAACAGTGAGCCTGTCTGCTGTGCTTCCAGGAATTTTGCTGGGCAAAACAAGCCCCACACATCTGCACACAGCCTTCCATTCCTGTCCAGATGAAGTGTCAGAACAGCTGCTGATTTCCCTCTAAGTGCATTTAGATCCAGTGGTTTCCTTTAAGAAGAAAACAAATCCAAAAGAACGGTGAATAAAGACAAGACTCAGTCCTTTGTAGTATGCAGTAGAAAGATTATGTGGCCTTCCAGCTCAGAGTGCTTTGCTACCCATGCCACATAGCTTAGGTAGGGCATGTGCCTGAAAGAGGCACATGAAGGTGATTGTCTCTCTTGTAGCTGTCTGGCTCTTGCAGATGGGCTCTTTGTGACCCTTAACAATTGAAGAAATCATTGCTTTGGCTGCTTTAAGCCTTCTAACCAACGCTTGCTGTATGTGCTTCAGTTTTCCAAATGCATGTGTTGCTATAGGTTTGAAAGCTGCTTAAACATAGTTTATGGGATTTGGGGTTCCCTTACACTCTAGATTTCTAATAAAGGTCTTCATTAGCTACATAGTAGTAGGTAGTAAAGGTAGTTCCCTTCCTGAATGCACATTGTGCTGGTGGGTCAGGCTGTGTTGATAGAGAATGTTTGCTGTGCTTGAACTGCTGTAAACTGTAAGTTTTAAGCGAATCTAGCACAGATCTCAGACTGTCCTTTTTGCATAGTGAAGGGCAGTATGTCTTTCTGAGCATGATTTTGGAACGCCTATGTAAGGATAGCTAGTGGAAGCATGGATTTCATGGAGTGTTGTATTATGGCACAGGCGTGCCTGCCCATGGGGCTGTTCGTAGGTGATAGCATTTATGACTTTTACCAAAAGTGCCTTTTTAACAGAAATGTTTATCCCAGTCACAACAGGCAGTGATTGAAGTGTTGTATCAGGGTGCTTGGCCCCCAATGGATTTGTAACCATGGAGACAGCTAGAGAGCAGATAGCCAGTTGGTCATGAATGGGTGATGAAGGTGGTGTTGGTCTACCATGCCAGCAGTATGGCCATTCTGTGTGAACCTCATCGGCTAATCTGCGTGAGATGCAAGTGTTTGCCAATAATGGTGCTATATCACTGTCTTCTGAGAAAACTCCTTCCTGAAGCATTATCTGCTTATCCTCATTTTCCCTTCTACGTCTGTCCACTTTTTCCTTTTCTTGACACCTCTGCAGGAAAGGCAAAAGAAGTTGTGGTTGTTGCAATAAATGTAGTCAAAGCTTGTTGGTAATGGAGCTATATAATGGAGCTATTGGCTTGCAGAAGTGCAGCTCTTCAGTGGTGAAATGTCCAAATATGCTCATACGAACTGTTTTGTATGTCTGCCTCTCAGTACCGTAGCATAAAATACCTAAAGTTCTGCTAGGAGTTTGAAAATAATGCGTATTCTTTTTCTCTCTTCCTCTTCCCCCTCAAAAAACAAAAGGGGAGCTAAACATGTGAAAGATTGATGAGATGTTCTAGGTTTTGATGCACTTTGCAGTGAGCTCTGGATGGCTTCCTCTGGCTGTCCTGTGTCATGTTTTGGGTGAGCAGCACCATTCTGTGCAGCAGGGACTGTGGAGTACCCAGTGAATGAATTTCTTTGGAGAAAATATTTCCTCCCATTTCTGTTTTCTTTGCACAGAAACATATTACACAGAAGCAGCACTGGGATGTTCACTTACATGTGGCTTTTAAACACGGGTTACTTCAAAATAACATGCTTGCTATTCTTACTTGCTTTGAAGTATCTCTTCCAACATAAATGAACGCTGAGATCAGACAAATAACTTTGTGCAGTGTCACAAGCTGCCAGTGAAGCTGGTTTGAAAGAAAACAACAACAAAAGTCAAAACAAAAAAGCACAACAAAAATGAGCCACCAGAAAGTGTCCTTGAAAAAGAGGCCTTCTCTTTCAATAGAACACACAGATTGAGTGTCCTTACAACCGAAGCTAGTTTTGAAGTTGTTTGCTTGACCCCTGCCAATGAACATTTAATCTTTTTTTTTTTTTCCAGCTGGTTATGGTGAGCCCAACTTCAGAGCAGTATGACAGTTTGCTCCAGCAGATGTCAGAGAGAATTGATGAGGGATGTGGGGAAACCATTTATGTCATTGGTCAAGGATCAGGTGAGTACTGCTTCCTCAGAAAAAAACCGACCAAACAAACGAAAAAGCCCCACTTTACAATTGTAAGAAGCACCTAGTTCATGTAACTGAACTGCTGCTGAAGGTAGTACTTACTCTCCAGAATAACTTGGAAACCTCCATGAAGTATAGCAGGTCATGTGGGACAGTTTCTTTTATTTCATTCCTACCAGCAATTGTCTTATGTAGTGGAGCTAAACACATCTTTTGTGTAAGGTCATACATTTTTTTTTTTTTTTAATAAGGCATAAGTTGTCTAGGAAGTCCAGAAAAAGAAGAAGGACTTGAAGTTACAGCCACAGTTTTAATACAGACACCCTCAATGTCTGATGGAGGTCTTGTTCTGTCTGATTTCGTTCACTTCTCCAGTGTAAATAACAGTACTTTTACCCCACAGGAATGTATTGGAGATACTTCAGATAGCCAAAATATATGCTGCTGACTTCCTTTGTTAGTGCATGTTTGTATTATGAAGAGAAAGGTTTCCCTTTTCTCAGCATGAGGGCTTTATTGCCACATTAACTGGGGGTGGGTGACTGCAGTCACTTACCTTTGCAGATTTTAGCACGTAGCATAGATGACCTTTTTTGTTCGTTTTTCACAGTTTTGATATTTGCAGCTGATGCTGGTAGAATAATGTTTAACATGGCCTTGCTCTGAAATTGAAATGTATTTTCTAAATGCAAAAAAAAAAAAATTGTCTATGGCTATTGTAAGGCTAAAGGCGTGTTTCAAATATATTAAGTATCTGCTGGATATCAAATAGTTATCAGTGCCAGCCTTGGTTGAGATAATGGAGGGAGAGAGTTGCATTACTTGAGCTGTGTACTTTCTGCATTTTCTTGGTGTTGGTAAGCAACCAACATAGAAGAGAAGAGGAGCTAGGATTAGATGACCAGTGGTTATGCAGCCAGTGTCATAGGATCCAAGTGAGCTTCCCACATATAGTCTGAATCCTTGATGTTTGGGATAACTGTATCTGCAGTGGAGATCTAGCTAGTCAGGCTTAGGAACTGCTTTCTCTTGTAGGATATCCTTTGCAAGTGTTAACTAGTGGCTCTTGCAATGAGGTACTTAGAAACAGGCATTTATTTCTTAAAATATGAGCTAAAATTCAGACTTTTGTTTGGATTGCTGCATAGTCAAGGAAGATGAGGATCTTTTCTGTAAATTGGAAGTAATAGCCAACAGAAAAAAAAATCTTTGATATCTCTGTTTCTATTGGTCCTTCTCATTTATTCTGAGTGTCTGTGATTTTGGTCATGGATACCTGACTTGGATGACTGAGAAACAAGTGAAACCTGCCAGAAAACTCACTGCTTCACCAGTAGCGACCCTTCCCTTTCTCCCTTGGCTCTTACCTTCTGTCCCCTACTTCTCATTCTCCTTCTATTACACAAGATGCCAGATGGGGTGGGTTTTGTTTTCCCGACTGTCTCAACAGCTCCTCAACAAGTTTATGAGGTGGATTGGAAGTCACCCTGCAACTTTACTTGTTGTAAAGCTGTGCAGTAGTTAAAATGCTGATTAGTTCATGCAAACAGCAGTTACTGCTTACCAGCTGATGAGTCAGCTATGCAGGTGAATAGGTACACAGCAATAGCTTTGGTTATCCAGGTGCTCTGTGGCTCTCCACCTTTGTTTTGGTTTTGTTTTTTTTTTTTTTTACCTACAGAGTAGATTCTGGCCTGCAATCTGTGTAGCTTCTCAGCACCTGGGTTAGGAGAGAAGCTGAAAGCTGTGGAGGCCTTTAAACTTGTCTAGATAGTTGCCACTGGCTTGCTCTGACCGTCAGGTCTTTGTCTGGTGGACCTGAGTTCAGAGGCAGCATTGCTACCTTGGTTTTTTCCTGACCTCATGTGCTGTCAGCGTTTCCTTCAGCTGCCAGACTGAAGGTAGTGAGACATGCCAAAAACATTGTTTTAAGTGGAGTATGTGGGGACTAAAGAACTTGCTGTGTAGGCCAGACTTGCAGAAAATGTGCTTGAGATGTGGTATTATAAAATAACCTGGTTATTTAAATTGGTCCCACATTCACTGGTTAATTGTGGTAATATTTCAGTCAAAGCATTCCTTTTGTTAATGCTTCTCCCTTTATTTCACTGAGAGGGGAGGTGTTCTGGCTGACTGAAGGAAACGGCACACAGAGTACCTCCTGCGTGTGAAATGAAGGAATTAGATGGAAATGTGCCTTTCTTGTCAATCCCTAAGCATTTGCTTGCAGAAATTGTGAATAAAACTCCTCTAGGTGAAAGGTGGTGCTTTAAAGGCTTAGAGTGAAGAGCATCCTGTTTTATTTTGAGCAAAAGGTGCTTGTTCTGTTGACATGGCTGGCATCTCCACCCCACGTATAAACCCAGATCGGAATGACAGCCTCTGGCTGTGGCAAGGTGGTGTTCACTGACTGTCCTTTGTCTCCTCAACATCATACTAGATGGGACTGAATATGGTCTGAGTGAGGCAGACATGGAAGCGTCTTATGCCACCTTGAAGAGCATGGCAGAGCAGATTGAGGCAGACGTGATTCTCCTGCGGGAGCACCAGGAGGCAGGGGGCAAGGTGCGCGACTACCTTGTTCGGAAACGTGTGGGTGACAACGACTTCCTGGAGGTCAGGTGAGGAGCCGGGTGGAGACAGGGTTAGTCAGCAGCCCAGCTGCATTTTTACCATGTGAGCAGTCTGTGATGCTGAGCCAGCAACGCTGGTTTGAGTCTGGGTGTTGTAGCTACCCAACAAAGGGAACTGAGCTTGACCACTCCTTGCTAATGAAATCACCTTTTTCTTGTTGCTGCTGTCTCTTTTGTGAACAAACTATTTGTGGAGATTTGCCTGTGTTTAGCTGAGGGCTGTTGCTGTCTGGGTGACAGTTTGGCAGGTTGGGGAGCTTTTGTGGGCTGGAATCCCAGTCATATGTGTGTGTCTGTCTGCATATATGCATGCTGCTGGAACTGAGTATTTTGACTAAGAGTTCAATTCTATTCCAAGACTGTGGTGATTCAAGTCACCTTTTAATGGGCACATAATAGTTTGTATAACATGACTTGAGTGTCTGCCCAGACCTGGATATAATGGATTTCCAAGATTTGCCAACAGCCATAACAGCCACAAGGAAGGAGACGACTGTAAGAGAGGATTTCCCTGTAAAATGTTACATTGTTGTTTGAGCTTTTCCTTTTATGAGAACAACAATTTAGGTTTCTGTGCTCTCCCTAGCACCTGTGCTATTGCCCCATAAGGGATATGAAAAAGGCAGCGGTATTGTAGACCAAGTTGGGATTTAATGTTGTTTTGTTTTGTTTTTTTTTAATTGCCGTAGTGTTTGTGTTGGATTGTAGAAAGCTACTCTCTATGCCAACAAGTAATGTCAGCTTCAGCTGATTGTGTTCTGGACTCCAGTGACATTTCCACAGGCTTCCATAGAGTCTGGGATTTCTACTATTAACTACTAATGGTGAAAGAGTCTCTGCTCTGATTGTAAAGGTGTAACATTTTTTAATCTCTCTTTGAAGGTGATGGAGAAAAAACTAATTATTTACTGGAACTGGGGGCTAGATTGCTTGTTTGTTTCTACAGGTATCAGATTTTACCAGGTTCCTTTCTCCTTTCCCCTCTAGGGTAGCAGTGGTTGGCAATGTGGATGCAGGAAAGAGCACTTTGCTAGGTGTTTTGACACATGGTGAACTGGACAATGGTCGAGGCTTTGCTCGGCAAAAGCTGTTCCGCCATAAGCACGAGATTGAGTCAGGCCGCACCAGCAGTGTGGGCAACGACATTCTGGGCTTCGACAGTGAGGGCAACGTGGTCAACAAGCCTGACAGCCACGGTGGCAGCTTGGAATGGACAAAGATCTGTGAGAAATCCACCAAGGTCATTACTTTCATTGACCTGGCTGGTCATGAAAAGTATCTGAAAACCACCGTCTTTGGCATGACCGGCCACTTACCTGACTTCTGCATGCTTATGGTAGGTAGCAAGAAAGATGTACAGCACCAGCAGGAGCAGGGCTGTTCACAGCTTTAACAGCCTCCATTTCTTTCCTGTTGGAAATGTCCCTGTGGGGTTGTAGAGGGAGGCAGAGGGTGGAGAGCAGCAGCCACTGTGGATATCTAGCCAGGGCTCTGAGGCAAGCACCCTAGGACTGTCAGTTTCAGACAGGCCCAAGCTTCTTGAATGCAAGATTCTTGAATGCAAGCTTCTTGTACAGTCCCAATGACGTGTCTACAACCTAATCACAGCCTACTGAACGTCTGACACAAGATCTTCTCTGTAACTCAGCTCACTGCAGGAGGCATGTTTACATCACTGTGTCTTGTTTCCCCGCTGTAGGTTGGCAGTAATGCTGGGATTGTTGGAATGACCAAGGAGCACTTAGGCCTGGCGCTTGCACTTAATGTTCCTGTCTTTGTTGTGGTGACCAAGATAGACATGTGCCCTGCTAACATCCTGCAAGGTGAGTCCTGCAAGCTGACTCCAGGGCTGTTTCTTGCCTCTCTATGTGCTGTTGTCCTCTGCATTGAGGAATTACTGCTGGAAGAAAGCTGCTTTATCTGGTTTTGAGTACATCTTACCTTTGAGAAATCTATCCTTTTCCCTTGCCCATTTTGCAGGCAGTTCACTCATTTTAAAATTACCTCACTTGGGAGACTCAGGTAGGCAAACCAAAAGTGGACTCTTAAGGAGAGAAGTATACAGCTGCCTGGAGTTGTGGCTTTGCTTTTTCTCTGGTTACTTAAATGTGGAAGAACATTCTGGAAGTTCTATTGAAAGTTATTTTCCTCCTTGCCCACAGCTGTGATCAAACCTGTTCTCCAGCAGCCATTAGGTGAAGAGGCAGCTGCTTTTTACATTCTGCTCACCTGAGTACTTCTCAGATATGCTGGCATCACTACAGCAGCTGCTTCCTCTGTCTGAACAACTAAGTAACACTTAATAACTCATGGTTCAAAGCAGCTCTGTGTGTGGCCTATGGTAGCATAACTGGACTAGACACAAGCAGGAATGGCTGTGAAGATCACAGTGATCAGTGGGGGATAGTGACTTTTTTGCTCAGCAGCAGTTGAAGCAGTACCTCTAACCCTTTAACCTATGTCCCTTTAACCTATGCTTGACATTTTTTAGGTTGTGCCTAACTCATGCTTAAAATCCTCTTGATGCCTTTCTCACACCTTCAGGAATGTGCCATGGTTATCTGGAGCAATGTGTTTTTTTGATAATCAGTCCTAAGAATCAGGAAGCTGAATGCTCCTGGTACTGCCTGTGGTTGGTTCATGACTGTAAAAATCCTAAATATATTTTAGGTAAACAGATAGATGTGATCAGAAGATAATGTAAATATCTCTATAATAGATGTTTGGCAAATAAACATAAGGCCAGACCATAGGATAATAACTGGGAAAGAAGAAGGAGGTTTGGCTCGGGGTGAGGAGAGGAGAGCTACCCTTGGGAGAAGGCCGCTCTTGTGTCATGTTCTGTTCAATTAAATAGACACAAGATTTGGCTCAAGTGTAGGTATGAAGAGCAGCAGATGGAATGATTAGATGTTTTGTGTTTCTGTATCCAAAACATTACTTTCCTGTAGGCAATCATTTGTTCACAAAAAGTGTCTAATTGGATGACAATTGCAGAATACAAATGGTTTTTCTCTTTCAAGCCCATACTAACCTGCTCTTTTTTCCTCATTTATTGTAAGGCATTTTTTAGGAGGCTGATGTTAGTGCATCAGGTAATGCCCCTGCTGGCTGGTAGATATGAGGCTTAGGAAAGAAATTAAAAAGAGGCAAAAGATCAAAGTTGAGAGCCATTACTTTTGTCCCAAATTTCTTATTCCTGGATCTGGTCCACCTGCACTGTCCTAGCCTGTGCTGGTGATCTTTACCTCTTCTCTAATCTGGAGAAAGGAGGGTGAAGGGAGACCTCATTGCTCTCTACAACTACCTGAATGGTGGTTGTAATTAGGTGGGAGTTGGTCTCTTCTCCCTAGCATCAAGTGATAGAAAGAGAGGAAATGGCCCCAAATTGCTCCAGGAGAGCTTTATATTGGATATTAGGAAAAATTTCTTTACTGAAAGGATTGTCAGGCATTGGAATAGGTGGCCCAGGGAGGTGGTGGAGTCACCATCCCTGAAGGTGTTCAAAAATACATGTAGATATGGCACTTCAGGACATGGTTTAGTGGCCATGGTGGTGTTAGGTCAATGGTTAGACTCGATCTTGGAAGTCTTTTCCAACTGAAACAATTCTATGATGCTAACCTTTCAGTGTCGGTTGCTAGGGAAAATGTGTTGAGGTTCGTTTGATCAGAATTGATTCCAAAGTCACATATTCTCAAATACTTCAATTCCTGAGTGCTGCTGGTTTTCACTGGATTCAATGTGAAAAATTCTTTCTAGGAAGAGGAAATACCTTGTAACTGCTTAAAGCTGCTTAATGACAGCTATAAAATGTCTGCTTCACAGCATCGCACTTGCAGGTGCAAGTATGTGTCCATGTACAGTGTTGCTTGGCAGCAGGCTAGCTGGCACAAAATGAAAGGGCTGGAGCAAACTCTCACTCGTGCACCTTTAGCCCTCTTCTCCTGTCTATTAGTGGCAAGAGCACAGTCTCCCTTTGGGGAGAGACCTCGCAAAAGTGATCTATAAAGACAGGAGATGCTGCCCTAACAATATTCATTTCACCCTTTAAGAAACCCTGAAGCTGTTACAGCGACTGCTGAAGTCCCCAGGGTGCAGGAAGATTCCCGTGCTGGTTCAGAGCAAGGATGATGTCATTGTAACAGCCTCCAACTTCAGCTCAGAGAGGTAATGGGACTAGAGGAGAGTTGCTTCTCTTTCAATCCTATTTGGAGTCTGGGTGAGAAGATTCAGAAAGAGAGTCCCATTCTCTAGGTGTGTGAAGGTTGCATCTCCCATGTGATGTGCTGATTCCATGAGAATGTGTTGATTCTGAGATTGGCCTGCTTGTGTTGACAGAAATGAGAGGCTGCTTCTGGGCAGTCTGCAGAAGATGGCAGGGTGTTCAGCTTCCTTCAGTCCTGGAACCTTACACCTAGTCCTGATTGTCATTAGAAGGCAGAGGCAATGTTGCAGGTTTTCAAACGTGGAGTGTTGTGTGTCTGACTGCCAGGCTCTCCCTAGTACTGTGTATTGAATTCAGTCTCAGGATTTTGGATGTCTCCCTGCACCTCTCTGGAACTCCAGGCAGGGAGGTGAACTAACTCTATTTTTCTGAATTTTCTGTTACAGGATGTGCCCAATATTCCAGATTTCAAACGTGTCTGGGGAGAACCTAGATTTGCTGAAGATGTTTCTTAATCTGTTGTCTCCACGAACCAGCTACAGGGAAGAAGAGCCAGCAGAATTCCAGATAGATGATACCTACTCTGTCCCAGTAAGGGCCCTGCTTCCTGTTTCAGATTGAAGAAGACATCTTCCCTAGAGAGGGAAGCTCTAGAACTCTTCTGATAGCATGGTTGAGTAACCTCAATTACCGTGTTTTTTTTTTTTCTTTTTTGGTGTAGGGTGTAGGAACAGTTGTGTCTGGGACAACACTGAGAGGCCTAATCAAGCTAAATGACACCCTGCTGCTGGGGCCAGACCCTCTTGGCAACTTCCTGCCTATCGCTGTCAAGTCCATCCACCGCAAGAGAATGCCTGTCAAAGAAGTGCGGGGAGGCCAGACTGCCTCCTTTGCTTTGAAGAAGGTGAGATGATCTGCTCTAGATTCCCAGAACAGGATCCACCCTAGACTGGATCTCTGCAATCAGATTGCTTCTGCAGACCTTAGCTGCCTCATGGTGCATCAAAATCCCATGGAACCTCTGTGGGTTCCAGGTTGTTCCACCTGACAGCAGTCAGGTCAAAGCAGTGGGACCCAAGGTAATGAGGAACAGTGTTGGAGTTGTGTAACAAAACAGAGACATTGCAAGAAAAGTCTCTTCTTGTGCTGCAGCTGCATTAGTGACCTATGCAGGGTATTTACCATCTTCATTTCAACTTGTAGGACCAACTGCTTGATTAGAGGCTTGAAAATTAGCCAAATTTGATGCCATTCCTCTGGTGCAAGGACTTTGTCACTAGAAGCTGCACTGATTTTAAGAGGATATAGTTTAAGCTATGCCAAACTTGATGTGTTTGGTCTTAGAATTTTGTGTGAATGCTTTTGGAGAGATCTTCCTCCCCCTCTACTCTGCCTTGGTGAGACCTCACCTGGAATATTGTGTCCAGTTTTGAGCTCCCCAGTTCAAGAGGGACAGGGATCTATCTACTTGAGAGAGTCCAATGGAGGGCTATGATGATTAGGGGACTGGAGCACTGCCCTATGAGGAGAGGCTGAGAGACCTGGGGCTGTTTAGTCTGGAGAAGACTGAGAGGGGATTTAATAAAGGTTTATAAATATCTGAGGGCTGGGTGTCAAGAGGGAGGGGACAGGCTCTGCTCATTTGCACCCTGTGATAGGACAAGGGGTAGTGGATATAAACTACAGCACAGGAGGTTCCACCTCAACGTGAGGAGAAAATTCTTCACCGTGAGGGTCACAGAGCGCTGGGACAGGCTGCCCAGAGAGGTTGTGGAGTCTCCTTCTCTGGAGACTTTCGAGACCCATCTGTATGCGTTCCTGTGCAACTTGTGCTAGATTCTATGGTCCTGCTCTGGCAGGGGGTTGGACTCAATCATCTTCAGAGGTCCCTTCCAACCCCTAACATCCTGTGATCCTGTGATCTCCTTGGGTAATGTGCACCCAGTCTGTGTTTTGCTTTCAAAGGATCAGTAAGTAAAAACTTCTTTTTCAGTATCCAACATTCCCAGCACTACAGCTTAAAGCTTCCTTGGAAACTTCAGCTGAACTTGATTTTTGCAACCTTTGCATAAAGTTATTACATACTGTTGAACAGCTCTGGCTTTGCCTTTTGGTGAGCACCAGCTAATATCTGTGCAATCCCTTAGGATCCTCCTTGGATGCAATCAGCCAGAGAAGCAACTTTCTTCCCTGGAGAATCACACTAAGGTTTTTCATTGCTGCTTTTCAGATCAAGCGTTCTTCCATCAGGAAAGGCATGGTAATGGTGTCACCCCGCCTGAATCCACAAGCATCATGGGAGTTCGAAGCTGAAATTCTGGTGCTCCATCACCCCACCACCATCAGCCCACGGTATCAGGCCATGGGTATGTGTCTGAGTGTTGTCTCATCTTTGTTTCCTGGTGGTATCAGCTCCAGACAGACCGTTTTTCTCCTGATGGCTCCACCAGCCTGAATGTAAGCCATAGTTCCTGGTTTGACCTTTCCCTGCAATGCATTAGAGAGAGGGGAGGGAGCTGACAGAGGAGAGTAGTGAAGTCAGTGTGCACTTGCAGCCCAGAAAGCAAATCATATCCTAGGCTGCAGCAAGAGAAGTTGAGGAAGGCGATTCTTCCCCTCTACTCCACTCTGGTGAGACCCCACCTGGAGTGTACGGCATCCAGTTCTGGAGCCCCTATTACAGGAAAGATAAGTATGTGCTGGAATGTGTCCAGAGAAGGGCCACAAGGAGGATCATAGGCTGGAACACCTCTTCTGTGGAGACAGACTGAGAAAGTTGGGGAGAAGAGAAGGCTCCGAGGAGACCTTATTGTGGCCTTCCAGTATCTTAAGGGGCCTACAAGAAAGTTGGTGAGGGACTACTTAGGATGTCAGGTGGTGATAGGACTAGGGAGAATGGAGCAAAACTAGAAGTGGATAGATTCAGATTGGATATTAGGAAGAAGTTCTTCACCATGAGGGTGGTAAGACACTGGAACAGGTTGCCCAGGGAGGTGGTAGAAGCCCCATCCCTGGAAGTTTTGAAGGCCAGGCTGGATGTGGCTCTGGACAACCTGATCTAGTGTGAGGTGTCCCTGCCCTTGGCAGGGTGGTTGGAACTGGATGACCCCTGAGGTCCCTTCCAACCCTGACAACTCTGTGATTCTGTGAAGAATGTAGGTAATAAAGGGGATTTGTGACTCCAGGTGGAGCCAGATTTTTGTGGTGCAAAGGTTCCAGCTTCAGATGCTGACTGAAAGACTCATTTTTAGGTTCACCCTCAAACCTGGCTGGTTGGTGTGTAGGATTCTGGTGAGAGTGCCTCAGGAAAGTCTCTGTTCAAAGGCAGCCTCAGTGGCTTGTGTGTGGTTTGTTTCTGAGGACTGCAGAAGGACAGCTGTCTGCCTCGTACTGTCTGTGGCACACAGCAGACCTTTAACATTCCAAACTCAACGCTGTCAGCTGCAGGGTAGCAAGGGCTGCTGAGATGTCTGTCTGGAGCTTATTCCACCCCCTGCACAGGTGGGTGAAGGCCTTTGTACGTTACCATTCACAGTGCATTGTGGCAGCATCCGCCAGACCGCCACGATTCTCAGCATGGACAAGGACTGCCTGCGGACAGGGGACAAAGCCACGGTGCACTTCCGCTTCATCAAGACCCCAGAGTACCTGCACATAGACCAGCGCCTGGTCTTCCGGGAGGGCCGCACCAAGGCCGTGGGTACCATCACCAAGGTAAAGGCTGAAGAGTTCCACTGGATTTTCCCCATTGGCTACTGTTGGCACTGAGAAGCCGGCAGGAAAATCCATGTGGCTCTGGAAAATTTGAGGGAAGAGGCCATCCTTCAGTCACAAGTGTCAGCCCTGACATGGCTTGTGGACCATGTGTTTTGTTGTGTGGTGGGGTCTTTAGCTGGTATGGATGAGGGAATGCCAAGGTGAGAGGTGAGCCAGAGGCCTCTGGCTCTTATGGCTTGGTCTCTTTTTCACAGCTTATAGCTGGTCCCTTTGAGTCATTATTGAGGAAGGCTATGCGTCACCTCAGCTGAATGGCCTTTTCCACCCTATGAGGGGGAACAGTTCAGGGGCTTAGATTCTTGTCTGGAGAAGAGGAGGCTGAGGGGAGACCTCATTGCTCTCTACAACTACCTGAAGTTGGAGCAAGGAGGGGGCCAGCGTCTTCTTCTTGGTGTCAGGTGACAGGACCAGAGGAAATGGTTTCAAGCTGCTCCAGGGGAGGTTCAGGGTGGATGCTAGGAAACATTTCTTCACAGAGAGGAATTGGAATGGTCTGCCCAGGGCAGAGGTGGAGTCACTGTCCCTGGAGGTGTTTAAGCAGCATGTGGACATGGTTTAGTGTTGACTGTTAAGTGCTGGGTCAAGAGTTGGACTGGATGATCTTTGGGGTCTCTTCCAACCAGATGTATTCTGTGATTCTGTGATTTCTTTGAACAGCTGCTGCTGCATTCTTCTCCCAATGGCTGTTGGTATCAGTGCTCTCAAAGCTTTTTGTTAAAAAGCAGCCCTGAACCTTGCCAGATTGGCCTACCTGTTCTAATGCTGATTTTGGCTGCTCCCTT
Source organism: Indicator indicator (assembly GCF_027791375.1). NCBI lineage: Eukaryota > Metazoa > Chordata > Aves > Piciformes > Indicatoridae > Indicator > Indicator indicator. Next base: position 8,443,052 of record NC_072023.1, on the reverse strand, counting down.
TTTTAATTTGCAGTTACTCCAGACCACCAATAACTCACCAATGAACTCCAAGCCACAGCAGATCAAGATGCAGTCAACCAAGAAGGGAGCTGTTACGAAACGAGAGGATGGTGTTCCCCCAGCTGGGACAGCAGCTGGAGGCCCACCAGCTGGGGATGAAGCCCCCTCAACATCTGCAGTGCCATTGACACCTACTGCCCTGCAACCATTGGTAAGTAAGGAAAATAGCATGTCTGTCCTAGCTCTTCTCTTGAGCCAGGCTGGCTGCTGAAGGAGGGCTCTTTGAGAGGGGTTCTCTCCCTTTGCATATGCTTGTGGTTTCTTACTGATCCCCCATCTCCTCCTTGTCTTCTTGCAGTGTCACTGTGGTTGTAACTAGCAGTCCCAGCTTGCTCTTTGTTTCATCCCTCCCCCTGAGAGTCTCTGTTGGTTTTGTTCTTGCTTACCTCTGCCTCTCTCTCTTTGCTGCTTCCCCTCAGCCTGCACTGGATGAAGAGCCTCACATCCGTGAGGGCAATAAGGTATTTGGCTGCTTTAAAAGAGAATGGGGGCTTGCTGGCCTGAGGCTGGGAACAATCAGGTTAGGAGGAGAGCCCTGGTAGGGGGATGGAAGGGCTCTCTTTCTGTTCTGTAAACCAAGGGAGCCTGAGGCCTTGATTTCTCAGATGCTGAGCCTCATGGCACTTGCTGACTCTTGTGGGAGTGAGGCATTCAGGAAACTGGGAAAGCAGGTCCTCCCCCAGCTTGAAGGCCTGAACTTCATGGTGTATCTGCCTGCCTTACCTCCTTCCTGCATTGGTAGGAAGCTGATCAGTCACTCTTGTTGTCTGAATGTGTGTGTAATCCATCTGAGCTGCTGTTGTGTTGATGTTCTGATTCACAGGTGGCTGCACACTGAAGTGTCTTTTCTTGTTTTTCAGTCAAAAGTTGGAGGAGGAGGCCGGAGACGTGGGGGTCAGCGTCATAAAGTGAAATCTCAGGGAGCCTGTGTGACTCCTGCCAGTGGCTGCTGAATTTCTTACTCCTCCTGCAGAGGAATTCCTCCCTTTCCCTTCATTTCTTATCCAAAAGATCCAGAGCAGCTTAAACCAAAACCCATCCCAGCTGATTGGCTGCAGAAGAATCGTCCCTCCTCCCTGAAGGAAGTGATGGAGAGGAGCATAATTTATAAGCTAATGAAGGTGATGACACAGAGAACTGAGTAACTGACACCTTCCTGCTCCCCCTATCAACAACATTTTTGTACATTATGGGCTTAGTTTTTATTCCTATTAGTTTTTATTATATTTTGTGTGCATGAAGATGAGAGTCTGGATAGAACTGAGAAGAGCCAGTTAGCTGCCTCCCTCCTCCCTCACCCCAGCCTGTTCACAGGACTTGCTGCTCTCCTCCTGTGTGCTGTTTCAGATCCAGGGGTTATCAAATGCAAAGGCTCAAATCATTGCTTAGGATGGCTCCATAGGGCATCATTTCCTTGCCATTGTGGCTCATGCCAGATACGTTTCTGGATTCTCTCCATCTTAAACTATTTCTGTGTGAGTTTAATTTAATATTGTAATGACTGAAGATTGAAGGAGATGGTAAGAAAGTTCAGTAGTTGGAGACCTAAGAAAGAAACAAGTTGGAAAGCAGTTCTTGATGTTGAGGCATCCTATACTAAATATCCTTCTCAAATATGTTGATAGCACTTAAGATTTTTAGAGACAGAATGAAACAGGCAATCATTTGTTAATTCTGTTGCCCTTCCCATCATGTTGCTTCTCCTGTTGTTTGTTCAGAGCACACTGGAGCAAATCTTGCTGCCTCTCAAGGCTGTGGCAGCTCAATTGACAGCATTAAGAATATAGTGCAGGAACACTTGGTCCATGCCTTGAACCAGAGAAAGCCTTCTCACCTCGATGGACAGAGATCACAAGTGGTACCATACCTTTGGAACAGAGACACCAGCAAACGTGACTTGATTTAGTTGACTCCGAGATTTTCCAGATCTTTTCTGGAACTCACTGGCCAAACTTTGCCATGGCAGAGGTAGGATTTGTCTTCTCCCCACTTGGCCGAAGAGGACAATGATGGATTGGTACCAAACCTACAGAAGTACTTTCAGGTTTGGAAGTATGTGGTAATTTTTCTGACTTCATTTTTTCCTTTTAATGACAAATACTGGCTTCTTCGGGAAGGCCCTGCAAGGACAGTCTATGAACTTTATTGTTACAATGTTTTTTACCCCTGTGTTGTGCAAGTGATCAATTCCCTGCTTATTTTGATCTCTTCTAACCCTGCCTCTTCATCTGGCTCCCACAATGATGGGAGTTCTCTACTGGTTTGTCACAAGCTGTTGGGAGTATGTAACGCTCTGAAGGAGGAGGAGGCATCCTCAGAAATCTTAGCTTTCCCCAGCAGGTGTGGTTAGTCTGGATTTCTTTGAGGGCTTCCTCCTCCAATGAAGGACTTTTATATTAATTAGAGGGAGGCTGTAAAGTTTCTGTGCCTCCTTAGTAGGGTCTTTCCATTTCTCGCTCTGTGGCACCTGTGTGTGAAGTTCATTCCAGTTCACCTTCTGATCTGAGGTAGGCTTTCAAGCTGAGGACAGCAGGCTCAGGGTGGCAGAGCACATCTCCCAACACTGGCACCAGCACTCCAAGAACGTTAAACAGCATGGGAGAGGTGAGGAACATGGCTTGGAGACAAGGATCCATTGCCTTAGAGACTGCAAGTGGGTGGAAGGGGGAGGTCAGACAGTCCTTTCCAAGCTCTGTGCCTAAATACCAGCACTCTCCTGGCGAGGGAGGAACCATAGGCAGCTACAACACTAATAGCACCCTCATTATGAGGGATGTGAAGTGTGGCTAAGCAAGGCTGGAGAGCCTGGTTTAGTTTGTCTTCTGGCCCTTTAGCGGCATCAAACTGCATCTGATTTCACTGCCCTCTACTTCTAAAGGGAGCAGGGAGCTCCAGGCGGTTTTCTCTTTCTCCATTCCTTGTGCTCCAAATGAAGGAGACTGCCATGACTGTAAGAGGGGTTACTTCAGTTTGTGCAAAGAGGTGGTGTGATCTCTCTTTTGTGACCAGCATTCAAGGATCACTCAGGCTGGTGTGATCTATAAAATAAATTTTAAAAAAGTTTGTTCCAAGTTAAAAGTATGTCCTGGTGCTTTTTTATCCCTCTGAAAAAACAGTGCTTGCTTCTTTAACACCAAGCAGGCTTGCCTGGCCTTGTTTTCCTTTGCTGGCTGTGACAGGAGGCTGCATTCACAGTGGTGGCAGGGGAGGGCATGCCATGGAGCAGAGCTGCTGCTCAGCCTCTGCCCAGCCCTGAGAGCTTTTACTCTGCCTAAGGTTCAGTGCTTCTCAGCAGCAGTGGTAAAGGCAGTCTGCTTGCAGTGTCAGCTGTGCAAGATGTGTACGTGTGTGGAGATATGCTACAGCAAAGCCTTGGGGGCCAGCTCTGGCAGAAACATGTTGCTAGAGGATGCAGTTTTAGCACAGCACTTCTGCTACCTGCATAAATTTGTGCTCCCCAGGCCATTGCAGCAATTTGACCTCATCTGTTTCTGTAAATAGACCAGATCATCTAGTTTCAATCCCCTTACCATGGGCAGGAACACCTTCCAGTAGAGCAGGTTGCTCAAAGCCCCATCCAGCTTGGGCAACATGTTCCAATATCTCACCTCCCTCACAGTAAAGAATTTTTTTCCTTATAATCTAATCTAAATCTACCCTCTTGCAGAAAAAGCCTTTTTTAGGGTGGCCTTCTGCACTGCCTTCAGCCCATCCTCCTTCAGACACTCTAGGTTAACTTCCTCATGATGAGGACAATTAAGCATTTCCTTTCTCTTTGCTCTCCCTGCTGCCCTAGCTTCTTGTGCTAGTCTGTGGGGCCAAGACAGGCTCTGCACTTGCCTGGGGTAAGAGAGGATGAACAGATGCCCAGAGATGGCTTGGAGGTTACAGCTCTGGTCTGGCACAGACTGCTATGTGAACTTAGTCCCAAGGAATTTAAGTTTTCCACAGTAAGTCTTGCTTTCATCATTGCTCCAAGCAGTTTTTGTAGTCTAGAGCCTGCTCAAAGACAAGGTGAAAACTGCTCACCCTGGAGTGAAGAAGCTGGAAAAGAAGGACTGACCATGAGAATACACAGAATAAGAGCTACAAGAATAGGTACTAGCTATTTCACAAGAAAAATTTCACCTGCACAACACTCAGAGCAGTTTTGGTGTTTTAT